>NC_031981.2:14400726-14705368 GCF_001858045.2 Oreochromis niloticus
TTTTTTCTCCCTGGAGCGCATGTCTTGATTCTGCCGATTAATGAGTGAAAAGCAAGAAGAAATCAAACCCCGACCTTGCCACGGATGAGAGCGCAGTGATGCTGTGATAACTGTGACTGAACAGACAGGAAGAAAAAAAATCCGCGAGCAGCGACAGGGAGAAGTTGTGCGGGATATTGTGGTCAGATGAGGCAGATGTTAGTTTGCTGAGGAGGTTGATAGATCCTGAGGACCGCGCCGACCACCCTCACATTATGGTCCCCGGGGCCCCCAGCACGACCACCACCATGCTCCCCGCATCCGAGGCTGCCAAGATCTACCAGACCAACTACGTGCGCAACTCCCGCGCCATCGGCGTCCTGTGGGCCATCTTCACCATCCTCTTCGCCATCGTCAACGTGGTGTGCTTCATCCAGCCGTACTGGATCGGGGACGGCGTGGACACGCCGCAGGCGGGCTACTTCGGTCTGTTCCACTACTGCATCGGAAACGGGCTGTCCCGGGACTTGACCTGTCAGGGCAGCTTCACCGAGTTCAGCAGCATCCCCTCCGGTGCGTTCAAAGCTGCCTCCTTCTTCATCGGCATGTCCATGGTGCTGGTGCTCACCTGCATCACCTGCTTCGCGCTCTTCTTCTTCTGTAGCACCGGCACCGTGTACAAGATCTGCGGCTGGATGCAGCTGGCTGCAGGTAAGAGGCATGACTACAGGTGGAAGTTTGGAAAGATGGCTTGTAAGGGAGCACTGGGGGGGAGTGAGAAGAGTCCAATGAGCAAAATGTGATTACCTGAAACTGTTTAAAGGCACAGATTTTACCCTCATCTCCCAGTCAGGGTGTGGACTTTTATATTTTTTGGCACAAAACATCTGTACATTGTTTTAAGGCACCAACAAATTCAGAGATTAGAGTGCTTTTTCACTTCAAAAACACCAGTAAAAACATGTAGTTTACATCAAATTACAGATGTAAATTAGTTGACCCTGAACTGTAAAACAGAAAAAAAAATGGTCACAATGTGCAACAGGTTAAGCCACTGAGCCCAAATTGAGTAGATTTTGTCTGATGAGACCTTGTGTCAGAGACTCTCTCTGGTTAATAAAGCCCTTGTAAAATATTATATAACTGTCTGTGGTGTAGGTGGGCTGGCAACAGCCTTGAGGAGACTAAATCTCAGCTCCAAACATTGTACTAAACCCTCAAGAGTGAAATAATGAAGTCATGCTAATATTTTCATTTTGCTTGCAGAGAACTCATTCCCCCTGAACCTGAAGCCGTGAATGAACTCTCTTCATACACAGACAGCGATTTTAAGTACAAAAATACAGAGGGAAGATCTTAATAAAAGCTTATATCTTCATAGTTTCTTCCACTTCAATTCAATATATTGTTGATTTTATAGCTTCTCAGTGTTTCCTGTGGTGTGCTTAAACGTAAACTGGAAAATGCAAATTCTTCTTTTGCTCATTTAATGACACAGGGAAGGTTTTAACTTCAATCCCAGCCAGCACTTTAAATAATAAGAAAACAAAAACTCACACAAAGAAATGTAATGATGTATAGTACTGAGTGAGCGGTTTCCTCCCGCCTTAAATTATTTCTTATTTCTTCTCCTCATTGCAGAGAGTTCCATCCAAAACAAACTACTTCTGTACATACAGGAAAGCAGCAGCAGAGAGTTTAATAGTGAAATAGTTTCTTATTTTACCCCTTTCATTTATCACAGATGTGTTTTCTGTGCATTTTATTGTTTTTCTGTTTTCTGTTTATTTGGATCCCCTTTAGATTTATATCTCCCAAGAGTCCTTATTAAAGTCACAATAGAATACAAGCAGGATACAGCTGTGGCTCAGAGGGTATGTTGGTGACTCAATCCCCGACTCCTCCAGCCCCCATGTAGACGTATCCTTGGGCAAGATACTGAACCCTGATACATCCGTGTGTATGAATGTTAGAAAGCGCTTAGAGAGAAGGATGAGACATGTAGCAGAGTGTAGCAGAGAGTAGAAAGACACTCTATAAGTACCATTCCATTTACCATCCTACTTACAAACACCACCTCCTACACCCGGTGCTAGAATACTGCACACATACCAAGTGTTTTTTTAAATAATTTTCATATACATGTGAATGAGAAACATTTACTCCAATGAAGCATGTACCCTGTGGCCATTTTTCCCTCTCATGCCAACTTTAGGCTAACAGACACTAAAGCAAGAATCAAGCGTTATTACTATAATTATATTATGATTTGCTCAGATATTGCTGACACTGATATGTGATAATAGTAAGAGATTTTATTTATATGACACCTTTCAAAACACATTTACAAATTTACATTATTGGGATGGGCCTGGCAGAACCCCGGCTGGGTATCTCAGGCTGTATCCTGCCATATAAGGTGTCAGAAGATCTGAGATTCACTTAGTTTTGAGCCCACAACAGGCTTTAAAACCCATCAATCAAATCTTAAAATCAATCATCAAATGAAAAGGTAACTACTGAAGAGAAGCTAAAATATGACTGATGTGCTCTCTGGCTGCTGCATTTTGGACGAGCTGTAGTTTTGTGTAGATGTTTTTGTGTATAAGGACTTAATAACAGTCTACAAGAGAAAACAGAACATGACTGGACAACTGAACTGACATTCATATTCCAACTGAGGTGGCTATCAAGAAATGACACCCAGGTTTTTACAGTATTGGCCCAAATTCATGGAGAAAGAGCCCAGATGTGCTGTGATACATCTGTTAGCTGTTGTGGCCAAGTAATGAAGCGCTTACTCAAAGTCCATTTTAGTTTGGACAATTTTAAATGTGTGGGTTTATCAGAGGGCAGCATGTCTTTGGGCTGCAGCTTCCTCCCTCAGTCCAAAGGCATACTTCTAAGGTTAACTGGTGATTCTATTGTTTTCTGTGTGATGGGCCTGTGACTGGTGACCTGTCTAGCTACCCCATGGCCCTCAGCTGAATAAGCAGCTAAGGAAATAGATGGTCTATTCCTACCTTGACACTGTTCATTTTCTGAAAGCATTTAAGATGATTTACTGAGTTCTTCTTAAGAAGAACATTTCTCTGACATTGTACTAGGGAGTTGGCAGATTAAACACTGGCTAATGTCCAATCTGACTGCATCTGGACATTTGCATTCTTATGCGAACCTCAGCTAGGATGTCTGGAAAAGTTCAGGGCTGCAGTGTATTTTTGAAATGAACATCCAACAAGGACAGCATTGAAAGAAACAGCAGAGGTATAAGAGCTGTGTAAACTGTGCTTCTAGAGTGGTAGTCTGTAGGTGCTATACACTGAGTTTTAGTGGCTCGTGTCTACAGCTGTGTACTGTCACCTTTGAGCGGTGCTAAAAGTATGTAGAACCACCGGTAATGTGGGCTACTTCTGTTCATGTTTGCTGGTCTACTATGTTAACCTTTACTCTGGAGAAGACAGCAGTCCTCTACAGTCTATGTGAACCTGGAGTCTTTGAGATCAGGTTCATGCTTTTGGCTTTTTGGAGAAATGTAAATAAAGTGCATCTCCTTAGGCTCTGTTGCTTGAAGGTTTCTTGAATAACGTCATGTCCACATTGCTTGAGATTTGTCCACCATATTGGATGCTACACAACCACTGAACGTCAGGGAGAAATGTGCATACCCTGACTGGTTGGGTTTCTGGAGGCTGCTCGTTGCCAGAAACAGAGTGCTGCACCAGAAACCTCCTTGTAATTGATTTGGTCACTAGCAGATTACCTGTAGTATGCATGGAGGACGCTGACTTGCTAAATACTAGCCAAGGGGCTGTAAAATTTGGAAAAGTGTGGCGCAAACCTCAAACAGAGAACTTTTTTGTTTTGTGTCACCCTTTGCAGACAACTTCCATTAGTCCATGAAAACTAGTGACAACTGCAGCAATCTGCTAGCGATCAAAGCAATCAAACCACTCGCAGGATACACATTTTTTTATAGTGAAAAATCTAGTTTCCAGATGGAGGTGGACCGGTTTTCTAGACCTGTGTGTCACTGATGCCCCATTCACATGACCCTGGATTATCATACTTCCAAAAAGGGGAATAAGTTAGCAGTTTCATGGCTGCAGTACCTCAAAAGCTAACAAGCTAAGTAAATGGGTAATAACACAGGACCATAAATCCTGTTCTAGGCCACAGTTCACCAGGTACTGTGAGTAAACTAAAAGATTTATCTGATCTTTTAACCAAGTTTACTAGATCTGTGTCAGACAGTGTGGCTTGCAATAAATTTAATCCTGAATATTTCTGAAGTCTCACATTAGTTTATCTTATTTCATATTCATCTCACTGTCATACTAAGGATTGGCACAGACCCAGAAAGCAGACTCAGGGGTTGTCTGTGAAGGTTCTCAGTCATCCAGGTCATCGTAGTCAAAGGAGTTTGCAAAGAAAAGCGTCTGGACTTCTTTGAGTTGCTTGAAGACGTTTCACCTCTCATCCGAGAAGCTTCTTCAGAGAAGAGAATGGCAACCTCAACATTGAAGTTTACCGGAAGCCCACACACACGGACCAGTATCTCCTCTTTGACTCCCATCACCCTCTGGAACACAAACTTGGAGTAATTAGGACCCTACACCACCGGGCAGAACTTGTTCCCTCTAAGCCTGAAGGGAAAAAGAAGGAACACACACATGTAAAGGAAGCACTGAAAACATGTGGTTATCCTAACTGGGCGTTCATAAAGTCAGCAAAAAGGCACAGAAAAGAAGATCAGACACCAGCGAGGGAGGATAAGAAAGACAGACGCAACAACGTTGTCATCCCCTATGTAGCCGGTGTATCAGAGAAACTCAGGAGAGTTTTCTCCAAGCATGACATCCCAGTGTACTTCAGACCCAGACACAAACTGGTTCACCCGAAAGACAAAACTCCAAAATACAGACTGAACAACGTGGTGTATGCTGTACAGTGCAGTGAGGAATGCCCGGACCTCTACATTGGAGAGACCAAACAGCCACTTCACAAGCGCATGGCACAACATAGAAGAGCCACCTCCACGGGACAAGACTCAGCAGTCCATCTGCATCTTAAGGATAAAGGTCACTCTTTCGAGGATGCCAATGTTCACATATTGGACAGAGAGGACAGATGGTTTGAAAGAGGAGTGAAAGAGGCCATCTATGTCCACTGTGAGCGACCATCTTTGAACAGAGGCGGTGGTTTACGACACCAACTGTCTGCCATCTATAATCCAGTTTTGAGTTCCCTCCCCAGACGCCTTAACGCCCACTCACATCCTGGGCCATCTGACCTCAGGAAATCACATGATAGGGTGGGGCCAGGTTTCACAATGGGCTCACCCGAAACCCTGGCGGATTAGGTCCCACACCCACTTTCACACCTTGGCGCATGTGATTAGAGGATCACCAGGGGGTCCTTTGTCCCTCCTTGGGGGGATACTCCCACTGGGTTAAATCTGGGACTCTCGGCCATTTGACCTTAGAACTGAAGAAGCTTCTCGGATGAGAGGTGAAACGTCTTTAAGCAACTCAAAGAAGTCCAGACACTTTTCTTTGCAAACTCCTTTGACGACTCAGGGGTTTATGGCTTTCAAGTGTTTATTTATAAGTTGGTGAAAAAGCAAAGCCGGGCTCATAGACAGCGTTGATAATGGCTCAGATTGGGTGACTATATCTCAGGAGGTAGAGAAGTTCCTCTACTAATTTTATTTATTTTTAATTTTTTAATTTAACCTTTATTTAACCAGGAAGATCCCATTGCGATTAAAAACCTCTTTTTCAAGGGAGACCTGGTCAAGATAGGCAAGTGTCCTTGCCTATCTTGGAAAGTTGGTGGCTCCAGTCTACATTCCAAACATCCTTGGCCAAGATAACCCCAAGTTGCTCTCCAATGCATTCATTGGAGAATTTCAGAGAAATAGATGATTCACTAGGGCGTGTGACTGGTAACTGAAAAGAGGGACCAGGGTTAACAGGTGAATAAGAACACTAATCACCGGTAACAGGGTTGGCCCAAGCTCCATTTGGCAATCTGACGAGGAACTGAGGCAACCTCCGGCCCTTAAATACCCACACATGATGACTCAATCCAGGACAGGTGTGGAAAGGACAACCAGATAGGAGACTCTGCCCACACCTAATGCCAACCTCACCTCTTCACCTGTGACTAAGTAACAGAATTAAAACACAAGCACAGATCCTCAATCTGGTGCACCACAACACTCACCCTGTTAATCAATCGCATCACGAGTCAGCCTCTGACAGTTTAGGCGAGTGTAGCCTCGAGCAGATGAGAAACATCTGCAGGGGTCCACTAAACCTGCTTCTCTTTTTGGGTTCATTTTCAGGCTTGTAGCCTTCGTCCTCAGCTGACAGTTTTTAATATATCCAATTTGGATACAACATTTTCACCACATATAGAACAAGTTCTCCAATAAACCTGTAAACCAGCTTTGATGTGCAGGATCGAAGGAGCTCCCTTTTAAAGTCTTTTGACATTTGTTCGCCTCAGCTTGTGATTTTTGTGTAAAAATGCAACCATAAATCTATCTAAATCAGTTAGATGGAAGTATGGAAGCTCATTTGTATTCTCATAAAGATTGGTTTAAGGTCAACAGTCCCAACTGGGAACAAAAAAGAAGAATATAGCCGATATCTTCCATTTGTCTTTCACTTGACCTTGACTCAACATTGACTAGAGAGGGCGGTGGAAGAAAGAAGCAGCTACATGACTCACTGAGCTTTAATTTGATCCAAAAATAAGAGATTTGATTTCATTTCTTGAGAGAATGAACGGCGCTGCACAAATTTACACCCCCGCAGCGAAACATATGATAAGTAATGACTGATAAAGACAGCGATTCTGCGCCGAGTCTCTGGCTCAGAAACATTTGTGTATATAAATAATCTGCCAGCATCGCATCATGCACCTTTATAAATGCCTGCAGCAAAACACTGGTTGTTCTCAAATGGGAATTAAATGTCATAACCAATAACAATCACATTAAACTGCACTCCTGCTTTCTGCCTACAGAATATGCCCACACATTTGGGGTTCAAGTCTGCTGGCCACCCGGCCAAACAATAAATACCTAATCATTTATAAGTGGCAGAGGTTAGCAGAACCACTGGCCAGCTGTTGGCCTACTCCCAACACAATGTTCCCTTTTCATCTAAAAATCCCCAAAGCTCTAGCAGCTGTGAGTTGGATTATCTCGGAGACAAAGCACAATGATGAGCTCAATCACGAGCCATTCCTAATGAGGAGCAGTTGGTATCTTTGTGGTGTTTTACTCACAGATCAAAGCTGCTTCTTATTCCTCTGAGCCACGTCGGCCTTCCTCGGGTTTCCCACCAAGTCAGGAGAACAGAGAGTTTTTGCGCTCGCTAATGATTATTTTCATGGCTAATGACTGATCGTAAAATGTCAGAAAAGAGTTTGGCAATCTTCTAAGCTCACCAAGTCAGTTTCATTGTTGTCCCACCGTAAGGCAAATAGTAGGGATGCGCTAATGTCGTAGGAAGCCATTTCCAGAGAACAAACTACTATACACTGAGCTGACATGCTCACAGTTTCTTAAACTTTCCGTGTTATTTTGTTACATAAGTATGTAAAATAGTAGTATGTATGCTAAATGTAATGTAATCTTATAAGCACAGTTTCCTTAACCATTGATTATTTTACTAAATAAACCTTTAATTTTATATATGTCAGTTGCATTTTAATCAGAGTTATTCTTTTTATTTTTGAGTTCTCTGTAAAATCACCACTCCTGGAAGATCCCTCAGGTAGCAGGAGGGTTTGGAGTCTTTGTCTCAGTAAGTTTCAGTAAGAAATGTAGATTTCTTCTTCATCTGTTTTTTAAAATAAGAATGTATTGTTCTGTAAACATTAATAAATAATAATCCTAACATGTCTTAATGACAGAGCATCAAGTCTTGCTCTATGGCAGGCAGGAGTTTGAACCCACACGCGGGACTCGGAAACAAGAGATATAAAACTCAAAAACGACTTTATTGCTGATAAATAACAAAGAAAAACAAGCTTGTTACAAATAATCTGAAACTATAACACTTCTGGAGAAACATACAAAGGACACAGCCATGAGAGAGGACACAACAAAGCAGAGAACAAAAGCAGAGAGTTTAAATACACAAGAGGAGATGATGTCAGAGTGGAGAGGCCTGGGGAAAACAGCTCAACAGAATCTAACTAATGAGACAAAGAAGCAAAACTGAACATAATGCATGAGACGAGGGCTTATCAAAGTAAAACAGGAAGTAACAGAACACAAGAACAGAAACACAGACTTGACACAAAGACAGATAGGGTAGACTTTATTAATGTAGTGGGTCTTTATTAATGTCCTGCTAAACAAAACACTTGAAGCACACACACTCATACAATCCTTTGATTACTGAACTCCAGAACAATGCTTTTTTCCTGTTATACACACCCACACCGCTGGTTTCCCAGTAGACATGTCCATGCTTGTGATTGGTCAGATGCCCTCAAGCTCATGCCTCTTCCTGTGAAAGTGCTTGTAGCTAAACTGATAAACCCTGGATTGACTTACCAAGCTCTTAGTGTGATTTCTGATGCTCATTAAATGAAGCTAAATAATGGAAAGATATCCTAGTGATGATGAATTTGGTCCAAAAAATATACAGAGTCCCAGAAAGTAAAATAAAACAGGAAACCACACAAAAAGAAGTCACAGAGAATGAGTGGATGATCCAACAACAGTAAAGACAAGACTTTATTTATACAAATACATACATACACAAAACATACATATACATACAGAAGGCAGAAATAAGGCACAGAAGGAGACAAGTAAGGTGGGTTAGGCACAACTGGAAAGAATCAGCAAAAACAATGAAGAAATCAGAATGTAGGCAATGTAATTAAATAACCACCAAGAGGCAGCTAACATGTAGACAAAACATAATGTGATAACGATAAGAAAAAAAAGAGAAACTCAAGACAAAATAAAACCAAAACTCAGCAAATCCTATACAAGAACCTTAAACCATGATCGCTGGTACTCATCTGATCTGAATACTCCATACAGACATCTGAATGGAGCGAATCAACACTTCTCTCACCTTTCCTCCTCAATGTCATTTTCAAGTCCCAACAAGTCCATATGTGGGACCAGCCACTAAAAGATCTCTTGGCAGCTTTGATACACAATCTCGAGGAGCTTCCTCTGTCTGATCCCATCAGGATTGTAGAAAAATACATATATTCCCTGTCAGATGCCACTTCAGGTGGTCTGAGGCTGCTGTGATAGGCTGTCAAAGACAGCACATACTGCTCAGAGGCTTCTTTCCAATAATGGGATCTCTTGAATGTTTGATGAGTATTGGCTTCTGGTGCATCAAGATTTCAGAAAGATATGCCAGGAATAATGATGATCTCTTTAATGATGAGATATCCTTTTCTTTGATATGAAGCAGAACACAGCTTTGATGGTCATCTTTTGCATTTCTTTGTACAGTAGTTAATCCGATCCTCCATTTTCTCTCTTCTGCGACTAGATAAAAAAAAAATCACAGTTTAAAGGTCAAAGAGGTCAAAGATGAGAGTGTTTTGATGATGGAGTTTCACTTTCTAAGTGGTGTCATTTTGGCTTATGGGGTGTGACAGGCTGTTTATAATAAAAACACATTAATAAAGGCGACGATTGGCTCTTTTTCCAATTACTTCTTATGTTTTCTACATTATTTATTCCCATCTTTGTGCTGAGAAAATCAAAACATTTTCACAATGAAAAATAACTTTTTTTAAAAAGCTTTTCAGCTCTTCAACACAATATATTTGAGTATTTAGCCCAAATTTAGTACAAAATCAATGCTGCACAAGTGATAAATACCAGTAATCTGCCAGTTTATTTATAGTCTTTTACAATATATGAGCTCTTCTCACATGTCTTTAGATTAAACAAAAACAGCAGGCTCTCTTTACTGGACACTTTATGGAGTCATATATTTGATTTACTTAAATTTATGACTGCAGACCAAATTTTTTGGTAGCCACAGTTCATGGCCATCGCTGAGGGTAGGAATTTAGACACACTAAGCTCTCTCTTTACCACATCACTACAATTGCAGACCTCCTCATGCTGAAGGGATTTTTATTCGTGAGTGATCTCAGAAACTATACTGCTCTTAGCAAATTATCTTGGGTGAGCCTCAGCCTCACCCAGAAAAGGTTACCTGGGCTCCACCTTACAGACGGGCCTGGGGGAAGGGCTTTTTGGCAAGTGGTTGTGTCCTGGCGTAAGCCTTTGGAGCCTTGTTCAGCCTAAAATAGCCACATAGGTTCACTCTCCTGTGGCCTCTCCATCTCCAGGAGGAGCCAAAGGGGTCTGATGGTTTATGGATCAAAGCGATGGTGATGATGACAAAATATATAAGAATTATCACAGCGGAGCAGAAAGTGTCTCTGATGCCATTTAAATCTGACATCATGTATACAAAATCTCTCAGGACGTCACATACAGTGACAGGCTCTGTGAATATTGTACTGGATGTCTGTGTGATCCCAACACATCATTAAGAGACTTGTTTTCTCTGGTAATTTGTCACCCATCTGCTGTTTTTTTGCTCACTTCATACTTTGTGTTTCAGAGGAATTAAAGAGATTGTAAACTGCCACTTAAGTTGCCATTAATAAATCCATTAGTTACAACTTATAAACTTTTAAACGCATGCCTTATTATAAACTGGCACCGATGATGCAAGCAGGCTGAGGTGAGCATGCTCAGTGCGGAGCAGCAGGCATGCAGCTCTTGACAAGACGATGCACATCGCTGCTCAATAACCTGGATGGGCTCCAGAGCTCTGATGGCCATCTGGATCCCACACAAATGCGCATACATGAACACTGCCTTTGGCATGAGCAGCTCCTCGCTTTTCTGTGACTATAAGTCCATAAAAATCCATAGAATCAGAGGTGGGTTACTCAAAGTGCTGCTGAAGCATTTCCAACCCAGCATCCATTTCCTGGTTGCCTGACCAGCAGCTCCCTGTGCAGTAAGTGGCTCTCCTCATGGTGCTCTCTGCGTACTAAGTGGTCCTCTAGAGAGTGGAGCTGGCATTCAGAGGTAGCAATAAAAGGTCCATTTGGTAGCTGAAGGTTTATTGATCCAAATGTTGCTTTCCAGAACAACAGGAAGCAGCGCTGTAACAGGACACAGCTGCCACTACACGCATGGCCTTTTTGATGGCTCTTCAGTTACGTGTTAGCGTGAGCGACAGAGAGACTCAGTGTGAGTCGTGCACGCTCTGGTTGCCTTGTGTTTGATGCATGATAACAGTTTGATACATCTCCTGACTGACTGATATTATTATGTGAATGCTCGCTGTGCTGCGTGGCATTCAAATTTACACCTCCTCAGAAGGATGTCAAGTGGAACTGGGCCGTGCTGCTTATCACCATCACATTGTGTTTAGGAAAGGAGAGGAAAAGATAGGTGGTTAGACAGCCTCACCACGAAGGCGGAGGAGGAGGCCAGATAATGAGAAAAGATCCAGGAAACGTCTGGAAGATGAAATCTATCGATTAAAATGCCACTTGTGTGCTTCCTGTCCATGTGTTATAATAATCCAATTAGAGTCATTGTACCTTATTGTTTATTTTCTAATCTAAACCTTTAATTCTCATATGCCTTCTTGAGCAGCAGTCTAAGCAGAGGTGCTCAGACCTCCACCAATCAGCTGAGCGATGTGATCTCTCCAACATGTTCTGGGTCAGCCCCAGGGTCTCATTCTTGTAGGACATGCCTGAAATGCCTCACCTAGGAGGCATCCAGAGTACTAATCAGATGCCTGAATATTCTTTTGATAGAGAAGTAGCGACTCTACTCTGAGCCCTTCTCGAATTACTGACTTCAAGGTCCTTGCAGCAGCTAGAGACCGGTCCGGTCTCTAGCTGCGGAGATTTGATACAAGTTCCTTAGCCCCATAAAGCCAAGTGTATCATATTTGATACATGAGTTTTTGTGATTCTTTTTTAAACTTCGAAAAAAACAAAATAAATTACACAATAAATTTTTAAGCAATAAATTAAAGAACAAGCCTGATGTAGCAAATGTGATACAAACTCATGCATGAAAATTAATATTGACTTTTCTTTTTTTTTGTCAGAAGGTTCAATAAACACTCCATTAAATACCAATAATAATAACAATAATAATAACAATAATAATAAATAAACACTCCATTTTCAAATCTTGAATTTTCTGTAATAAATTGGTTTTTAAGAAATATTGCATTAAGTTTAAAAAAATCTCCACAGGCACGTGTTGTTTACATGCATAAAATGCAACAACTCCCTTGAAATTAATCAGATATTGTAGTTAAAAATGATTTCCCACACTTCTCTCATAAAAGGTTCATGTTAACTTCACATTTTGCCTCTAAAATATTAACAGGAAATCACGCAGACGTAACTTTTGCATGTGATATGTTGGTACATATAACTACCGCTTTCAGTTGCTGTTCTCCTTTCAGTAGCAAAGTGCTAAATCAAAATATGTATTATCAATAAATTGTGCACTTGTATGCACAAACACATCTATGTCTTGTGGTCAGTTGGTGCCACAGATAATTGAAAGCATCAGAAAAGTAACGATGAAATCCAAATATGCAAAAATGCAATGTCCATTTCTGACATTATTGAGTATTGCAGATGAGCTGTGTGTTTCTTTGTTTGTAGGTCCAAAGATTAGCATAAAATGGTTGGTTTTGCATATTGTAGATGTTCAAATTTCCATTTTTCGCTGAACACTTCAAGGATTTACTAGTCTTGTGTCCTGTGTGTGAATCCTTTGTGCCGCTCGGCACATTTCCATATTTCCATATTAATTTATGGAAAATGTTATTCTGTTGTTTGCCTTACAACTGGGACGAAAGTACATTTATATTTGCTGCAAAAATTGCACAACCCACATACAACCCAAGGCGATGTGCACATTTTTAGAAACTTCTACATTTGATTTTTCTTTTTCTTTTTTACTTATTCAGTTTTTTTTTCTTTTTTTGTTTTTTGCACACTATCTGTTTCAGCACAGATTTATACGCCTACACTGCTTTTCAAAGTGCATGTTGTTGGGGCATTTAACAAAGACGAGACTGTTGAAACGGGAAGGCAGTGGAGGAAAAATCTTCAGGACAATCTTCTGATGTGAAAATGGTCAAAGACAGCTACTTGTGGCTAATTTTAGCACCAAAAAAGTGCCACCAGAGGGATCATTCTAATTTTATTGTTCTGTTTATTTACTCTCTGGAGAAGGTATAACCCCGTAGTTTTAATCTGTGCATGTGTGCATGTGCACTCCAAAATAAACCCGAGTGCTAATGACACTAATGACAGCTCAATCTTTATCCTCTCATCCATATAATGAATTACTGGAAGAGTCTGAGAGGCTTTAAAGTGATGTAACATGACCACATGTGAAAACGCGCGCGCGCACACACACACACAGAGGGAAGAGGCCATTAGCAGAAACGAGTGAGTGAGGCTTTCACCTGAAGGTGTTTAGATGAAACCCTCTGCTCTGCTGCCTTCTCCTCTACCCCCTCTAAAGTGCTCAGCTGCTCCTCCCCGCCCGCCTGCCCTAGAGGTGCTGCCTGGAAAGGAAAACATTTCATTTTTAAGCTCAGAGAGGTCACAGCGGTTGGACGGTTGGCGGCTAGAGTACAAAAAAAAAAAAAAAAAATGCCAAAGAAGCATAAAGTGAAAGAGAAACAGTGCCGCAGTGTGTATCAGCCGAATTAAAAGGCTGCCAAGTCAGCTGGAAGTCTCAGAGATTTTGGATTCCCACTACAGACCCGTTTCGAGTCTGTGAATTAAGAAAGTGGATCGCCTCCTTCAGCTGATGAGGATTTTAAAGAGACAGTAATCAACCTGTAAAATCTGTGTTTACAGCCTCACACGTGTGTTACCTTAACAGACATAAAATAGTCCGATTTTGAAAACTGAGACACAAACACAGAGGACAGCGATGGCTCAGTTTAAACGTTTCAGCTTGTGGAGCGCTTTTTATAAAGTGGCTTCAACTCAAGGTTAAAACAGCAAGCATTTCTAATAATACAGTAAAGTGCTGTTTTACTTTGAATTTGAATGAAAAAATGTTGTGCTCACTTGCGTCCCGAGCTCCTCTGTGATCTCAGATGGTTAAGTGTTTTTGCTTGCATGAGCAGAGAAGGCTGTGTCCCCAACGCTTTTACGGGTGCAACGGTGCGAGAGCAGTGATGGGGTACTGAAGGAGCGAATGAGGTTTTAGTATCTCTACATTATACTGTGGGCTGGGGCAAAGCCATTTAAAGCTTTGTAAGTCTTTACAAGCAGTTGTAACATGAAGTCAGTGTTAGTCCTGGAAAAAACACAACTTTTATATAGTCTATGATTGAAGCACATAGATCTGCATTCAGCGTATCTATTTAACAGCTATTCAGCTTAGAAACCACTTTGAAAAGTTCATCATTTATATCAACTATTAATCTGTACTGTTATTGAACGATTTAAACTTTTAATCACGCTATTATTTAACAATTTTTATATGTCAAGTAATAATTTCTGAGTTTTTTATCCAAAACCTTATTTCTGTCACTGACAAAAAAACGTTTTTTGGCATGCATAAGTCAAAGTTTTGGGTTATTATCTAAAAATCTTACCTTATACTAACTCAAACTTCTGAAAAAATAACTTGAAATTGAGAATGTAACTTGAAAATATGAGTAAGTAGATTGAAATTTTGAGATATTAACCCTGAATTTTGCTTTCTGGATGCAAAAAAAAATTTCTTCAGTGATGTAAACGGTCTCCTGTAATTTTAACTGTAAACTGTTCAAATTGTAACACGAACAGTTAAAGTGACACTGTTTTTGTAACTCTGTCTCTGTACACCATCACAGTGGATTTTAAATAAAGCAGTTAATATGTGAATGAAGTGCAGGCTTTCAGCTTTATTTCAGGGGGGTTAACAAAAGTATTGGATTAACTGTTCAGGAATTGCAGGCATTTAAAGTCACCCATTTTCAGAGGTTAAATTTAATTGGACTAAATAACAAACTACCTAACTTTAGTAACTTTAATAGTTGGATGAAAAACCTTTGTCATCATCAGATGCTATGTTTTCTTCCTTGAGATGCTCTGCGAGGCCTTTACTGCCTTTGCTTCAGTTGCTGCTTGTTTGTTGGTGTCTCTGCATTCAGTTTTGTATTCAATGTAAAGGATGCTCTGTTGGGTTTAGATGAGTTGACATTGAAGAATATCCAATTTCTTTAGAAACCCCTGGAGTGCTTGACAGATGATGTTGTGTGCTTCTGGTACAAGTTTATCTTGGTTTTATCTTTCCATAGAATTTTTCAGAGAACAAATACCTTCAAAGTAAAAGTTGTGCCTTCGGAAACATGTCTGCAGCTCTGAGGCACAGCTTTTATTTTGAAGGTGAACCTCTATTTCCAGCATGTGTCTCAATTTTCAGTTTCACTACAGCTCAGAAACAAACTGGACAGTGTTTGTAGATAAGTCCATCACTTCCATTCAAACTACAACACTAGCAATACATAAGTGACCAAAGGAATCACAGAAAAACGTGTTTTTGTCCATGACCGATGGTTGCCAGATGGTTGCAGACCAGTCTCTAAGCTTGTATGACTAAGGCTTTATCCACTCTAGCCTAAATTAATAAGAGATAATTAATAATAAAATAAACCAATAGAATCTTGTTAGTTGGGTTGAAGCAGCTGAAAACAATCAAATAAAGCCAAAAGTTTTTTTTAAAATAACTGAGAAATTTAAGCGATATATATATCTTCATGAAACCAAAAGCCACAAATCCAAAAAAAGCTCGAAGTGTTAACGGCTCCCGCTCTGATGATCAGTGTTGCTCTTAATAGAGCTGTCAGCCGGCGAGTAAATCTAAACACAGCGATGTAAAGGTGTCACAGAGGGTGAGCTGTTTTACGAGGTGTGTGGTTCGGGGGAGTGTTGAGATTGAGCTTTGTGTACAAAACGCTGAAATCACAGCCAGACAGTCAGCAGCTCACAAACCCAACAGTTTCATGGCTGACAGCGCGATCAGTACTGCCTTTACACTAGCAAATATTAAACTGTCTCTCACAGTTAACTGGATCTCAGCTATATCAGATCCTGAGCTTTAGAAAATAATGCTCCAATTATAAATGGTTACAGCTTTTTTATAAATATAAAGTCTTACATTCAAGAAAGAACCACCTGGTGTTACTATCACCAAAGCAAATGATGTTTTATTTCTGCTCTCTTCATGTTTGAGTAAGAAAGGGTCGAATTCAATATGGCTGAATATCATCAGAGGGCATATGTGCTGCTCATCCTTGCACCTCCAATTTGTTGTGACCACAAGGTCCCTGCATGCACTGCAAGGGCACTGATCTCTGTAAACCTAACTGCATATTTATATGTAGAGTGCACAAGGTTTTCTGTTTGCTGTGTGCTTGGGACATAGGGAACTTTAAACTCAGATTTATTTTATGCAGCAGAAGTCAATTAGTTTTAGCTTAATCAGTCAGTTTAAGCGATGTCCAAACTTCTGAGCATCATGCACAAAATAAAGAGTATCTAAACAAAAGGAACTGGACAAAAGAAGGCTTTCACAAACTTTTATCTTTATATAAACCTTTAAAAAGCTAAAATAAAACGGTACATCTAGTAAGCTGAGATATTTCACAGAGAAAATGAAACTTTGATCTGTTGCTGGTGCCAAAGTAAAGCTCGAGGATCATCAGTGTCTTTCTAAATTTCATGGAAATCCATCCACCCACCACCAAACGATACTGGCTATTGAGCAAATAAAGACAATGAGATAAAGTCAGAAAATGTCATGGCTCTGACATTGTGAAGGTCAAAGCATTTCCCATTCATTGCATCTTGTTGATAAACAACTTGTCATTTGATGACGTTTTCAAAAATGAGTTGGCGTGTGATGGACAGATGGGGTCGCAGCAGCGTCTGGAGCCGGTTCGAGGTAAAGCGAGAGTGGTGTGTCTGATTGGGGAATCATGAGGTATTTAGAGCCTTAAGTGTGACTGACAGTTTTGATTGCAGAGTAGTTAGGATGTGGAATGAGCGGAGAGATGGAGATTATGTGAGACGGGGAAAGGCAGGAGAGACGGTCGGGGGCTGCCAGCCGAATGAAAATGACATCCAAAGACCCCCTTCTTCAAAAGGCTCCGGGACTGCAATTATGCTCCGCAAAATGGATACTCCTGTGCTCAGGTTAAATTTGCAAAGAAATCAGCAGCGATGATGGCGTGTTTACTGACAAACATAATATAATGGCCTGAGGCCAACTGATTCGAGCATGAAAACACTGCCTAATGTTGTTTGACTGAGTGGTGGGGATAGAGTATGGTTTCATTTCTGTTTGTTTATATCTCAGAGATGTTTCTACAGATTTTGATGACTGTACCAACAGATAGTATTCTTAGTGCACAGTCTGATCAGTGCACATACAGTTTGAAAATAAGATAAGACATTAAAGTTCGGTACGTATCATGTAGACTTGGTCAAGATGAGCTGCGGAAGTTCAAACCGAGCATCAGAATGAGGAAGAACGGTGATTTAAGTAAGTTTGAAGGTGGTATTGTTGTTGGTGTTAGTCAGGCTGGTCTCAGTGTTTTAGAAACTGGCCATCTGCTGGGATTTTCTCAGACAAATATCTCAAGGGTTTACAGAGAATGGTGTGAAAGAGAGAAAATCCAAGTCGGAGGAGAAAGGCCAGACTGCTTCGAGCTGGCAGGAAGGCAACAGTAACACAAATATCCAAGTTATGCAAGAATTTCTGAACGCACAACACCTTAAACCTTGAAGCAGATGGACTACAGCAGTTAAGATCGGTAAGAACAGGAAACTGGGGTTACGAGTTGTATGGGCTCACAGAGTAATTTGGACAACTGAGTACCAGAAAAAAGTTGCCTGGTCTGATGAGTCTCAATAATTGTTGCAGATTTCAGGTGGTAGGGTCATAAACGAATGGGAAGTTCTCATCATAGATGTGCAGCAGACAAACCTGAGGGGATGAGGTGCAGGCTTTCAGATTTGGTTCATGTTAGATGGAATGACCCCGCTGTCTCCAATCAAGCCAACAATTTGGTGTGAATACAGCATAAAGTGTTAGTGTGATCCTTATTGTTTGTACCAAACTTCACACTTCTGTCCATGAAATGAGGAAGTATTGGACTTTTATATCTGTGATGGCTGTTTTTGTCTCTCTTTCCTCTAAAATATTTCAGTGTTACAAAAGTTTGCAGCCAAACAGGTGGGTGAAGAAGAAGTTATTTAGCCAACATGATATATCCTTTTTCAATAATTGGCTGCCAAATTTCAAACTCTTGAACAAATTGTGAAAATGATGACAGGATGCACTTTTCCACTCAGTGATAAATGTAAATGACCAGAACTCAACCACTGTGAGTGGGATTCCCTTTAAATGTAGCAAAATTCCCCCTTGTACAGAGATTTAATAGTCCCAGTCAGTTATTAGGTATTGTGCATATATAATGTGTGTCTTTGCTTTAGGGATGACAAGCATCAGAGACACCACAGGCTTCATTTTCTCATCATTAAACCAACTAGAAAGCAGCTGATTAATGCTCATGTTGCACACAACTGCTGCAGGCTTCTCTTAAGCATCGCTGCTTTTAAAAACTGTCAAATGGGGGCGATCGTGGCTCAAGAGTTGGGAGTTCGCCTTGTAATCGGAAGGTTGCCGGTTCGAGCCCCAGCTCGGACAGTCTCGGTCGTTGTGTCCTTGGGCAAGACACTTCACCCGTTGCCTACTGGTGGTGGTCAGAGGGCCCGGTGGCGCCAGTGTCCGGCAGCCTCGCCTCTGTCAGTGCGCCCCAGGGTGGCTGTGGCTACTATGTAGCTTGCCATCACCAGTGTGTGAATGGGTGGATGTCTGGATATGTAAAGCGCTTTGGGGTCCTTAGGGACTAGTAAAGCGCTATATAAATACAGGCCATTTACCATTTACCAAATGTCTAATTACACCCACAATTTGTTTGCATGAGGCAGCACCATCCCTAATGAGCAACGAGCATCTCTCAAATGTAGGCTACAGCCTTGATTTCTGCTGTGTTTGTCAGAAGTAGGTTTTATTTTCATTCCATTTTTCTGCCTGCTTCTCTTAAGTTTTTCCCAAGGCAGGAGAAAGCAGATTTTGGAAGTCTGTTGGCATTTACCGGTGCTGCGTTGCCCTTTAAATTGGTGCGATGGTGATGATGGGAGAGTGTCCAGTTGCCAGACATGGAGAGAAGGTGGCAGCAGAGCTGATGGGGAGATAACGAGGTCTTCCCAGGAGTCTCTGCAGGATGTGGATGTGCTGAAGGTATATAGGGCTTAATAACACTCCTAATCAGGTGCTTGTTATGGAGCAGCAGGAGCGCTATCAGCAGGGGGCGGGGGGGGTATGGAAGGAAATGAGAGCACTAAATGGCATTAGGAGAGGAAAGCGAGTGATTGGCAGCTCTGAGTCTGACATTGACAGCATATATATGAAATGCAAGAGAGTGCAAGTGTGTTGCATGCAGCAGTCATCAAAGTTGTTATTTTCCGCCCAGCTAAAGAAAATGTTCCCAGTCTACTGTTGTATTATCCTATTGTATTATGTATTCCTGAAGGAGAGTCACTAAATAGTTTGCCTGCTGCCCACTGCACGAGGGATCAGTGACAAATCCCCCAGAAGGGGAAACTGATAATCTCGAGGAGCATAAGCTCATCCCAGAGGAGGAGAAAATACCCTGCCTCTCTGTTTTTCCTGGCCGCCTTTTAAGTCTTGTGGGAAGCTTCGGAATAACTTTAATAAACTATTTCTTCTTCAGAAATGTCGATATCAATGTGCTCTGCATTTCAAAGGCCATCATTATACTGGATCTGTCCATGTTCATTAAGAAAAGAGATTTAAAAAATATATAATTTATGGGATTCATTAACTCATTATATTTGATTAAGTGGATACTTTTAAATGTGTTTTCCAAAAATCCTTCCATCCCAGCAATTTGAAAGTTTTGGACTAACTCCATTTAATCAATTACATCTGGACTCAGTCCTTATTGATTCCTCTTTGTAAGTAATTGAAAAGTCCTTTCCAGTCAGACCAGTTTGCAGAGTTTGAACAGGAAATCCTTCTTACCTTAGAGCTGCCAAAATACCATAATGAAATGGAGGAAAAAAGAATTAAATGTTGTGCACAGCTGCAGCTCTGCATGTCTTCTCTATAATGCTCATTTCCAGCTCCATATGTTTTCTTTTACCAGAGCCGCTTTGCTTGATTCATAGGGTAAAATAATCCCTGTTTATCTTGTATTTGAGTGAGGTGAAAACCCTCATTTCATACAAGCTGTTTTAGCTACCTAAACCCTGCTTTTAACACAACTTTTTTCTTATTGGCTGTTATTTGCAAACAATGGGATTGAACAGCTGCTGGGTGGGGCTTCTGCACTCACAGAGCTGCAAGGCTGAGATGCGATATTATGAGCATCCACTGCTGTAACAGTTTATATGTGAGATAACAACATTAAAAAGAACATTTTTACATTTATTGTCTCCAACAATGTCTTCCTGGAGAAATTTTGTAGTGTGAGACTCCTGTGGAAATCAGTAAACAGTTCAGCATCTCTGTTGGTAGAAACTGCCATGTCAAGCACAGCACTGAAGTTTTCTACGCCTCATTAAGATCTGATTATACAGTCTCGCCAGGAGTAACGTAATTACCGTAACCAGGATGGTGGAGGAGAGATGGAACAGAAATGCTGACCTGCCCCTGCAGCCTTGGTGCGTCCCGTCCCGTCATCTCCTTGTGAGTTAAAGACCTACATACCGTGTCACCGACTTAATCCTTGGTCAGTCGCAACCTTTTCACCCTCAAGCGACTCATCATAGCCTCAGACGACCAGAGACTTCTGCCAGAGCTTTTTCCGTCAGTGCTAAAAACACGACTGAGCTTTGAGGCCCGCCTCGCTGTGATGGGATGTGACAGGCTGAATGCAAAGAACGAGACCCCAAACCAACAGTACACCAAATCGACTGTCGAATGACTTTGTTGCTTCTTGACCCCTCGGGCCTTTCAGTTCGACTTCACAGCTGAGATATTTTGGACTTCTTGGCCAATTCTAATGACCTTGCAGATTAAACGATGCTGCTGCTGTTGTTGTTGCTGCCATTGTGTTAGGCAGTGGTCACGCAAGCATAAATTATGAATGCAAACATAACTACATGATTTCGGATAAATCATTGCAGCTGTAAACATGAATGAAAGCCTCCCAGTGAGATGACCTTTTCTTGTGGTGCAGCTTTTATTTATTTATTTAAAGACATTCAGTCACGCATATGTCTCATAACGTAAATATCCTCTATGAATCTGCAGATGGCAGCTTTGGCTGTCTAAATTCACCATCATTCAAGAATGCAAATAAATCTGTGACATTTTTCAAATATGGTTACATTAGGTTTAAAGTATTGATACTGGTATTGACAATAGTGGCCCTGTATTTACTTAGCATCAGGTCCAAAGCTTGCAGTATTGCACACCTCTACTGCAAAGTGCAGCAAAAAAAACAACAAAAAAAAAACAACTCCTGGTGCTGCCCGTCCTCACTGATTCTCCTCCCTCCTCCTCCTCCTCTTCAGTCTGTTTGTATTTGCACTCGGTCCAAAGTGAGCTCCTCTTTCTCTGGCTTCATAATTAGATGATGAAGCCAAAGCGAGTGGAATTCCTCTTAATTAGGACCTGAGGGCAAAGGGAGAGAAAGCTACTTCACACAATTAGTCTCTACGACAAGGTAACTCCTTTTTTGATTTTTATATTTTCTTGAGATGCATTATATAGAACAGGACATCACATTTGTGCAAGCGTGTTTATTTATGCTTCGAGAAGGGAAATTCAGAGTGTATCATGTTGAGTATTTAAGCAGAAAACAGAGACAAGGCAGGCCTGGTGTAAATCCAAGCCCTTTCAATTTGATTTTACATTAGATCCATCATAAATCCACAAGATTTACTCTCTCTGCTGGCATATCTGGGATTTATTAGCTGGTCAAATCAGCAGCAATCCCTCTCTCCCATTTTATTTACTCTCGTCCTACTTTCTATTTCAAATATCAATCCATCTCTTCTGTTTACACTTTTTAAGTGTTCTCAATTTCACAGAAATGTCACAAATAAAAGATATGTTTAATAGTATCAAAAGGCGTGTTAGTGCCAAGATGCTAAACAGTTTATTTGTCTGCAAAGAAGCTCATCAGGTAATCCAGTTAATCCATCAAACGAGATGGTTGTGCACGAGTGTTCTCCATAAATACGCGTCTCTTTCAAGTTATTCATGCTGACTGCATTTGAAATCGTCAGCCTGTCCGTGGGCTGTTCCCTCCTATTTCCATGTTTCCATGTTGGCAGGAAAAATTGTTTGCAAAAGTCTAGTTTCAAATTTTGAAAGCTGATATGCATGATATGTCCAATATGGAAGCTTTCAGTCTGCCACCATCTGAAGACAGAAAATCCAAAGAAAAACGTTTGAAAACTGAATGAATGTGGAGTGTAACATATATATATATGTATATGTAAAGTGGAGGGGTAGTGGGGGTTTGGGGCTGGTAGGCAAAAGTAACCTGGTGCTTAAACAGAAGCAGCTTTAATGCTCTTTGTGTCAAGTGTGACAAAATGAGGACTCACAGATGCAAGAAGCTAAATGTAAAATTAAGAGTGAGTTTTACAGAAACAATTCAGATTTTCTGAATAGCAAAGGCGACTGTCTTCTAAAGACAGAGAGAGACAGGGGAGGCCATTCAAAGAGGTCTGACTGGCAACAGGATAACTAGCAGTACCGGGTCCCCCCGGGTGTATTTCCGATGCGTTTTTCCGCTCTTGTCCTTTTCCACTTTTGAAAAATCACAGCAAACCATTTAGAAGCATTTAGTCTACCAGGGATCTTTTATTTTGAAAAGTGAGCGCAGAAATGTCTCGTGTATTTTGCAAGGTTACACTTTATTTTAAAAAAGAACACACACGCTTGAGACGATGACACTGAATCTGCATGAAACCTGAGACAGTGCTTTCAGTCACATTGCATGTGCAGCAGCAAGTGTCAGAAGCGGTCACTTTTCAAAATAAAACACCCACTTCCTGCTCTCAGTTTAATTTAAAGGATGGAATCATTTTCATACCCATGAATGCATTCAATGTCCTTACGGAGGCATATTCCCCCTAGATGTGTCCATTCCCATCACAGAACCGTCTCTTTCCCACACAAGTGGGTACAAGTGGATCCAAACCATCAAAAATGATACTCACAGCAGAACAGAGACTCCTACATATCCCTGTAGGGGACAATGCATCTTTCTCTACGCTTAAAGCTGGAGGCTGTTTCCTCTTTTTGTAAACAAATGAATGACGAGCGGACAACATCAAGCTTCCCTTTGATCTATTAGTCTCTGTAGCTGCTGTTGTCTCCTCTAGAGTGTTTTTTAACTGTTGTCAACACGTCCCGTCCTCTGCCGTTGGCTTTCACATGTCTGTGAGCCCTGTGGATTGGCCATCTTTATAGATTTCCCAACGGGAGGTTATCTTGTTGATCACCAGGCTTGGGATGGAGAAGACAGCCGCCTGATTTATTTTCCTCCTCCTGAGTGAGGCAGCAGGACAAGGACATCGTGACCCGTCTGAAGCTCGGATAAGCCCGTGTGCCCATGCGTGTGCGTTTGACTGATGCTCGTTTCAGTGGATGACAGTTTGAGCTAATGAGTGATGCTGGTGTTGGTGCCGGTGCTCAGGAGACGGATGCACGGGCTCAGCTCTTCCTCATATTTCAAACTCTCTGAGAGGCCTGTTTTGACACCTGGCTGTCATTGTTTGAGACTGAATGATGCTCGGATCCCCCTTAATTTATAGGAAAGGCACCCGGGTGAGGGCTACATCACACAGACCACATTTAAACGCTGAAAAATAGCTGCCAGCTCTATTTTCATATTACAGGTGGTGGTCACTTGAGAAAGCTACTTTCCTAATTTAGCAGACCACACTGGGACCTAAAACCTGCTCACTTTTCTTCTCACATTTAAACTGCAGGTCTTAATCTGCACTTGAAAATGCACACCACTTATCTTTCAGTGAGCAATCAGGGACACTTTTCATTCTTTTTTTCTTTCTTTTTTTTAAGCATTTTTGCCTGAACTGGACAGAAAAGGAGACACAAAAATATATAAACGCCCCAGTGTAATATAAAATTACACTTGGACTGGGTTGGTGACTATGGTCCATCCTTTATATACAGTCTGTGGATTTGAGGCTTGGGATGGAGTTTTGAAGTCTAGAAATCTTGTCTATTGTTTTCTGGCTCTATATTTCCGAGTTTCACTTCTTGTTGGTTTCAGTTGATGCGTTGAAACTCCTTGTTAGTCCTTGCATTTGTCCTTTGTCTTTCCATGCCCCCCTGTCGAGTCCACCTCTTCTCCCCATGTCAAACTAATCCTTGTGCCCTGTTTCTTTGTGGTATATGTTGTTTTATGCGTCTATGTTATGTTTACTTCCCCCGCCTTGTTATATCTACAGTTTTCAGCAATGCGTCCCACCTGTTGTCTCTCCTCCAGTTATCCTGTGAGTGCAGATATTGTCATCCGTCATCCCTCGTAGTTATGTAGTATGTTAGTTCTCGGTTTCCTTGGTGACACCTTGATCCAGCGCTGCTAGGATTTTGGGCTTTTGTGTGTTTTTTGTTTTGTTTGAGTTCAGCATTAAAGCTGCTTTTCTGAGTCAATCCCTCTTTACCACCACACTTTAGCCACAGATGGCAGACGCAAGAACCACTCAGTCAAACAGAAGAGGTAGACAGTGAAGGAAAGATGGGACACTTGTAGGGAAAAGTGATCTGACAACATGAAAACATGAACTAAATGCAGCCATTTAGGAGGAGCATTTATAAATGTCCCTAAATTATAAGTTTTACATAAATAAACCACTCACTGGAGACAAGTATCACTGTATGGTAGGCAAAGATGATGCAACAGCAGACAAACATAACAGGACTGGATTTCTAACCATTGCATGGTTTCATAATGTAATTTGTTTTAGTGATTTGTCATCATAAGAAGGAGGAAAGCAAAAACTAGCAGTGACTCGAAGTCACTCCCTTCTTCTTCCTCTGCTTCCTCAGTAGCAGAAAAAGGTGTTGTCTGTGTTAGCTGTTTAGTTTTAGAGTGGAATTTATCAATGAGACGTGGTGCGTGGAGGGTATACTGAATATTTTAGTATAACAGGACTTTTATTCGATCAGCCACTCTTTTTTTTTTAACTCAGCACTCCAGGGTATTACCTGGACACACCCCATCTGCCTTTCTCCAGGAGAGCTGTTACACTTCACCTGGCTTTTTCCTCACATCCTCAGCCCAAAGTTCAGAGTTCAAGCACCATATTCAGTTTTTTTTTATACGCGTAGCCCAACTTCTTCTCCAAAGAGCCAAAACAAAATATCTACATTTAGCTTTGTCAGCAGAACTTCTCATTTCCACAATCAAATCCTCTTTACAATCAATACCTCCAAACAGAATGAGGAAGGTGTTTAACGACTGCAGCCTTTAAGCAATACAGACATGACATCCAAAATATATTTCTCTCCTGGACTGATCGCGGCCTCTGCAGAGGATTCAAGTGCTCCGCTGGGTTGACTGAAGGGAAGCATGACGGCTGGAATAGAATGGAATATCTACATCATGCTTTACTCACATTTACCTGCTGAAACTGCCTCTTATATATAAAGAACAAATGCAGCAAACTGCTCAAACCCATTCGAGAATGGGTTCCCCGCTGGTTTCCCTCTAAGGTAGGCTCCTAATTGCACTGATCATCCGTCAACAATTATAACGGCTTTATTGAGATGTGAATGAAGAGGTGCACCATGCTGCGTGGAAAACAGGACTAACAATGTTAAAGCTGGAAAATATGTTGGTGGGGGGGGACTGAATCAAAGCAGGCTTAGTGAAAACTGGGGGCAGAAGTAGAATACAAATGAGGTTTAAGCTTGAGAGGACATCAAAAGGCTCCAGAGCTCGAGTAGCGACGCAGAGAAGGTTGTTATTTGATAAACTTGGTGGTGGGAGTTAAGAAGTGTGTGTGTGTGTGTGTGTGTGTGTGTGTGTGTGTGTGTGTGTGTGTGTGTGTGTGTGTGTGTGTGTTTGCGTCCCAGTGGACTCACTTATGAGTACACAGGGGAAACAGCAGAGGAACAGTACCTTTTGAGGTGTGAGTCAAGTGTTTTCTTGTGTGTGTGTGTATGTGTGTGTGTGTGTGTGTTTACAGGTTAACAGGTGCGTTTGTTTACAGTCATCATTTTGCAGAAGGTCAAAGATCAGCAAGCGTGAGTTTGAAAGAAAGAAAGAAAGAAAGAAAGGGAGCGGAGGGTACGTGTGTCGTTTTAGTGATGCTCGCAGCCACCTCAGCCAACCATTAATGCTCTTCCTCACTTCGAGCTTGCCGGTTCCCATGGAAACGCCTCTCCGTGCTGCTGCTGCTGCTGCTGGCAGCATCCTATCACTCCCAGAGGCCTCTCAGAGAGATGACCGAGACGAGCTGCTTGGGATCGGCGGGGGCCTTGAGGAGCTGCAGGCGGAGAGTTTCTCCATAACTCACCTCCCATCATCCACGTACACGCGAGCTGATTCTGTTTGTATATAAAAGGAAGCTGCTGGTATCAGCGCAGATTTGAAGCTATGAATTATCTGATTGATAAAGTGGAGTGTTTAGCAGCTAAAGAGTCAGATGTCGTCCTTGGGAATTTTAGATACCAAAGACAGAGAGAATTTGGACTTACCTGTCTGCAAACAAGAAGCAAAGTGCCAAAAACTGCAGTTCCTCAAATGGCCACTCGAGGCTGGCTCCAAAAGCGATGTTTAAAGCCTTCACAGGTTTAGAGATCAAATAAACACATTCATGGCACTTTTTTATTTTGCATTGCATCAACGGACAGCTGTCAAGGCAAACAACAACAGCTGGTTATAAGCTAACATCAAGCATTAACTTTAGATTGCAGACCTTTATGATGCCCCGACCATATTTTTTTTTTGTGGGGGAGGTGAAAGCTTTCAAAGAACAGACAAAACATTTGTGCTCCGGTTTCACTTAGTATAATTCTTTTATTCTTTAATTAAAGTGCTAATTAGGAGTTATTTTTGACTGTGCAATGTAACAATACTCTTACAGATGGAGCTTGCCAACAAGTCTAGCCAGCCTCACTTTCCTGAACAGGTCAACTTCCCCCCATGTTTCAAATGGGGCCAGCTTAAAACTTGAACTAGTGTCCATCAAACATACAGTCTAAAGCTATGGCTAAGGATGCTAAGGATGGGTTGAGATGGAGGCGTGGTGATCCCTAATAGGAAGCAGCCAAAACAAGAAGAACAAACAAAATTAAAAAGAAGAATTTTGTCCCACAATTTCTGACACTAAGAATATTTTCAGTATAAGCTGGCACAGTCCATTTCTTTTATAAAGCCAAACTGAAATTTTCTAGATGCCTCGTTTTATACAAATGTCTGTGGCAATTTTGGGATCTGAAGTAGATTTTAAAATAAAGTTTTCTGATGTTATACCAACCGCCAAAGCAGGTATTAAATAGACCTTTTAAAAAGATTGATTTTGTCTGCTAAAGAGAATCCGAACTTACAAAACAAATTTTAATCCTCTTTTCTTCTCCAACACAGAGGACACTTCCTTTAATTTTCTCAGCAACCCATTTCATCCATCCATCTATTTTCTGCTACTTATCTGGATTCAGGTCATGGGAGCAGCGATCTAAGCCATCAAAGAGACGTAAACCAGCATGTCCTGGGTCTGCTCCAGGGTTTCTCTTGGTAGGACATGTTCAAAACACCTCACCTAAAAGGTGTCCAGGCATTTAAGTAAGATGCCTCAACTGGTCTGTATTTGCGATCTCATTCTTTCGTACAGCACCCAGAGCTCGTGACCATAGGTGAGGGTAGGAATGTAAACAGACTGGCAATAACTAAATAAAGAGATATTTTTTGAGATTGGTTGTTCAACATTGACTTGTACTGACTGACACATTGTTGGGGAAGTGCAATTTAGGAGCTCCAACACAGCGAAATCGCACTTCTTTGTTTGTGCCAGGTGGATTTTCCCTCAGTCAGTCATTTTTCTGGATTTTTTTTCCTGCACCACATCATCAGTCATTAGTGCTGCAGAAAGAGACAGAATGAGAAGTGGGGGGGGGGCTTGAAAGAAAGAAAAAGGAGGAGAACATGTACTCCCTGCCGTCACCGCAGATCAGAGACACATTAGAAGTTACTGAAATGGAGAGGAGCAATCCCCCTCGGTCCGACTTCAAAGGCAGGCGGTTTTGGAGAGAAAATAAGGACAACCGTTAAAGATTCAGTAGAACTGCCAAAGTCATCTGCCACTTCAAGAATACTGTCACAACATCTGATGAAGCAAAGAGCAGGGAGACGCCGCAGCGATTGATCAAACATGTAACATACCTTGGCTTATTAGGAGTGAAACATTCGCTGGATTGAAAGTAATCTGACCATCCAGCTGAGAAAATAAAATGTTTTCATTCCTCTGCTCTCATCTCACATGCCTGCTGATGCTGAGCTCCAAAAACACTAACGCTGTAGCAGGATTTTAACTTTACTGACAGCAAACAAGGCTTAACACATGTTTCTCTTCTGTCTGGGATACAGCACGGGCCTTGTTCTGCAGATTTACACCTTAGGTTCAGCAGTGGGAGCTGTTAATTAATAGGAACACCTGCTCTAAATCACCCAATCCTGCACACACACACACACTGCTGATTAGGAAGCAGGGTCCTGCGTTACTCGAAGGGAAAAATCTGCTCTGGATTATGGTCAAGCATGTCGCTACGTTGCTCATATGATCGTGCCGATTACTCCAGAGGGCTGGGACATATGGCGTGGGTTTCAATCATGAGACGAGAAGCAGAGGGGGGAGAAAACAAGAAAACAAGAGTCGACTTTTGTGTCGCATTCACACCACAGCGCTGAGGTGTTGATGCAATCCTGACACTCATCCATACAAATCCACGTATCAGTTGGAGCAGCCACGGCAGGCAGCCCGTCTCCATGGCGATGCAGCATCTCACTCATCGGAGTGCCGACTGGATCCTCGGCGCCGGGAAGCGACCTCTCGCTCCCAAACATGTTCAGCGCTCCAAAAAGAAATCAGAGGAAGCTTTGATTGCACTCATTTTTAAAACTCTGAAGAGAAGACTGTTCCAAGAAAAACCGACTTCAAACAGGAGGCGCCACAAAATGTGAGGCGGCATCAGTGTTTGGATGCAACTTCAGAAACTGTCTCTTGTGTGCTGTAAGGCAGCAGGGGGGCTCAAGCATTAGAGCGAGTATCTGAAGGAGGAAAACAATATCTGCACCCAGGAGGATTATCATAATAACTTCTATGTAGATTATGACTAAAAGAAAAAGAAGCAACTTTGTTTCTGCAGCGCGGCCCCAACAGCATGGTTACTTGAAATAATCCTCACACACTTGGGAAAAATCAGACTTTGTTTTCATCACCCTTAGAGGCTTCAAGCCATTTACAAAACATTAGCCTGCATTATTTACCACAGTGGTGTGGCAGCTGTGAAAGGGCATGCCAGGTTGAGCAGCAGCAGAGGGATGCTCTGCATTTACTGAGACTGGGGAAAGAGATGGGTTTTTTTCTAAATGTGGCTTTTTCCAAAACTGTAAACCAAACTGCAACCAATAAATAAATAAATAAAAAGTTCTTCTGCTGGCAACGTAAGGATGGATCCAGTGAGTCAGCTTCCATAGGTGCCTGAGTTTGCAACATTAAAAAGCTAACAGTTAATGATTTTATAACTCATCCCTCTGGTTGATGGCTTCATAGCATAGTGTTTAACAAGTGAAATATCCCTGGTCCAATCCTGGGATGAGGCTGGAAAGAGAACCAAAGCTAAACTTTCCTGCATGTCTGTGCTGCTAGAGCCTTGCTAACCCAGTGTTAGCAATATATAAACTAACCTAGTGTTAGTTTATACCATAACTTATCACTCACTCTACCCTCCAATCCAAATATGGTATCTTCAGACTCCAAAAGAACTGCAAAACACTAACATTGAATCTACGCCATCTTTTTTCTTCTTCTTCTACTTCTTTTGGCTGCTCCCTTCCCTCGCCACAGCAGATTATCTTCCTCCATCTCATCCGGTACCTATAGCGTCCTCCTCTGTCACACTAATCCTCTGCATGTTCTCCTTCACTACTCCCCAAAATTTGATTTAGTTTTAGTCACAGTTTAGGCATTTAAATCTTCGATTCCTAACTTGTCCTGACTTTCTTCACAACTTAATTGGTTCAGTTTGGATCTCATCTCTCCAGAATATTTTCATCTCATTTTTATTTGCTGATTAAATTTACATTTCTTGGCAATTTTTGTCCCTGTTCATTAGTTTTTATTTAGTTATGGTTGAGGATGAAAATTATTGGTCAGTGAAATGAAAACACTGCACAACACCCAATCGGCTCTGTGGTATTTGTCTTTTCCTCCTGGCTGACAGCTCCATCCACACTCCTGCCTTTCCTTCTCTCTCGCTGCCTCCTAACATGCCTTCCCCCTCTCCTATTCCTGTGCATTTGGCCAACAGTAGCACAGTTTCCACCGGCACCCTGCTGACCAGCAGCATGAAAAGTTGTTGCTGGTAACCTGCACTTGAATCATATGGGAATTTCATCCTTGTTTGATTTGGATTTTACACTGGATGCCCTTCCTGACGCAACCCTCCCCATTAATCAGGGCTTGGGACAGGAAATAGGGTCCGACATTACAACAGCTGGATCCATTTTTTATACCATCTAAGCCATAAATACAAAAGCAAACACACAAAGATTGGATTAAACTGTGTTTTCCCAGTTAAAACAAAGTAGAGGGATTTCCAAGGTTAAAGGGTATTTCACATTTAATGTTGGGAGTATGAAATGTGTGTGGCACCACTGGACAAAAATATGCATAATAAACAGAAAAGGGAAAACAGACTCCTACATCTCCTCTGGGGTTAGTTTTCAGGGTTTAGAAAATCTATTTTTATTTTATTGGGACAGCCTAGGGGGAGACAGGTACAGAGGTTTGGTGAGCTAACAGGATTCCCACTCTTGAATGTCCAAACATAAGTACAAGCATATAAGCACCTAAACAAGAATAAGCCAGAGTGAAATATGTAAGTCTGCTTTGGTGTTTTTCACTGTGCAGGAGCAGGCTCTGGCAAAACAAAAGCATTGTTTGCTCTTCTATTTTTATTTCCACATCCTCTGCATGGATCATAAATTGACAGGGACGTTTCACCTGCAACATGCTGTTTTGGCTTTGCAGTCTCTCAGCATGATATCTTGTACTACATAACCACCAAGTTAATGTTTAATAAGCTTTTACAGGACTCATAAAAGTTATGTTTGAAGGCTTTCAAAGGCAAGTAATGTTAATCAGTTTAGCTTAATTAACTATCTCAAGCTGCAAAAGCAGTTTTAACCACACACAAGTGTCCAGCTTTTGTCCTCTCTTTAGTCAGTCGGTCAATTAGCCTTAAATGAATGATGAACGTAATTTTCTGATTAGCCTGCTCTCATTGACAAACCTCCCTCGACTCAGAGATGATTAGACTGTAAAGTTGATCAATGGTATTGGATAATCCTCTCAGGAGACCGTCACCCAAACTGACCTCTTTTTATCCCGGGGTAAAATTTTGCTTTGCTTTTACATAAATTGAATGAAGGCAGTCTAATGGCTGAGGTGATCCTACAGCAAGTAAAGTAAAGAGCGGATTATTTGGGGTTCTTTTTTTTTTCCTGACTTTAAGTGAAGTCTCTCTTTGAAATGTGGTTTCGCTGTTTCTGTGCCATTCTCTGATGGAGCAGCTCTGCCTGTCTGGTGCTGCATTTTTAAGCAGCTGCTTTCCTTCCCATCATGTCAGAAATAAGGTGCATTGGGATTCCAGTCTTGTAACCCTTGTTTCTGTTGTATCCCATCGGTCTTTACTTTGCCAAACCTGAAAATGACATGAGTATCCAGCTTTCATTTTCTGTCCTCCTACCAAATGATCACATCTTCTTTCCTCATTGTTTTCTTGTCATCCTGAACTGCTGGTGTTAACCTTCTCTCTTCTGCAAACACCACACAGACACAAATGTTATTTTAAGCCTGAGCTGTGAACATCAACCACTTCCCTGCTGCTGTCACTCCTCCTCACTTCTGTCTCTTTATTTTTGCTTTTTCTTCCCCACCTTTACTTCCCTTGCTCCTACCGCTTTATCATGCAGCGACAACAACAGCAGCAGCATGGCGTTTAGCTGTTGTTGGAGGTAGAGAGCAATCCAAAAAAAAGTGTGGATGGGTGGGGGGGGGTTATACGCTGGCGTGCATACAGAGATGCTCAGAGTGACCTCGGTTCAGGATCGGAATCAGACAAATCTTCAGGCTGTGTAGTGCAGAACAGAGGAGCGGGAAACAGCTGTCAGCGTTCGCCCTGGTTGAGATTTCAGCACCACAGGGAGGGGACAGCTCCCTGTGAGGCTTGCACTGGTTAAAGTTCTCATAAGATTAAAGTGAGATATATTTGGTTATTTGATATTTCTGCATTTGTTGTGTTTCCAGCAGATGATCCTGAATGGTTTGGAGAGCTTTCATCTTTCAGTGTCATGTGCGTTTGCAAAGACAGGGAGCCTTGTTGCTGATATAAACAAAACTTCTTTTTAATGATCAGTAAAAAGTACTTACTCAGAAAGCACTCAGCACTATCACCTCAACATCAATAAGATTTCTGGCCTTCTGGGGCCACATGGGCTGCATGGGTTTCCTCTGCTTGTCTCCCTCAGTCCAAAGATGAACTGGGGGTTCTAAATTGATTGTAAGGTGTGGACATGCGACCTGCCCAGGGTACACCTAAAGTTTCAGATAAGGAGGTTGCCATCCACACAATGAATCCCTGTGAGACAAACACTCAGCTTCAGACAGTTGTTTCTAGTCTTGCATCTCTATAAAAACCTAGAGAACTTTCACATTATTATTTTTTATTTATATATATTTTTTATTTATAAATTGTGTTTATTTTATTTATTATTCTGTATTTATTATTCTGTACTTGATCATTTTCGGAGCAATATGTCTTTTATGTTAAGGTACTTAACGCTGATCCATGAATCATTAAAGCATGAAAAAGACACCTAACTGGAGGGATGAACCGGGGCTGTGTCTGCACATAACAGACAACTTGGCAAAGAACCAATTTTAAATTGTATCTTTAGGCACTTTTTTACCAACTGTCTGTGAAAAAAAACACTTTTTTTTTCATTTCTTTAGTTAGGTCTATGAAAATTCCAACAATAACACAGTTTGACAGGCATAAAATAGTATTTCAGCAAATCTCAGCATGATGTTCTTAAAAAAACTGAAGAAACTGGACAAGTGGAAGATAAAAGAGAAAGTGGTAGGCTAAAAAACTATCAGCAGCAGGTGAACAGTACATGAAAGTCCTTAAGAACAGCCCCGGACCTCAACATAAAAAAAAAGTTTTAAAGTGTGTTTTATTCAAGCAGTGTGGGAACAACAAAAGTGAGCCAACATCCAAAGAAGGAAAATACTTTAAGAAGAAATTACAACAAGGTTGTGTTGTAGAATAAAGGTGGTCACACCAAATATTCAATTGCACAAACTCTGTTTTTGCTTTGTATATTGTATTTCCATGAACATTTACACATGTCAGTGGTTCAAAAAAAATCCTGTTTCCGATTTTCTCACTAAATTATAAAGAAATAAGAGGCCATTAAGACGGAACTCTAACTCACTGACTTATTAATATTTGAATAAATTTAAACCTACTTTAGACTCCTCATAGTTCATCTGAAGCGCAGCTTAAATGCTTCTCTCGAAATCAATCGGTAAACTTCAAACACAGTTTGAGAAAAATATGAACTACGTGAGCATTAAATAATGTACACAGTAAAGTCTGCAGAGGTTTCATTATAACAGTCCAAGTCAACTTAAAATCAGTGTTAAGTAACTTCAATTTCAAACTAATACATAGAAGATGCCCACGCTACTAGACTTGCATGGAAGCAGACCAAAGAGATTTAAACAGAAGCCTGGAGGAATATAGGTATAAATAATAATATAAATAGAAACGTTATGACATTGGCTGTAGCAAAAGAAAATAAATTATAAATTTATGGTGACCTGATGTCCCTCTTTATGTGGAACTACAGCATTTATAACCCTCGTCTTGTCCCACACCTCGAGACGGGCTCCCATGTTTCTTTGACTGACTCTGCAGGATGTGTGCTCAACTGAAGTCTGTCTTTTACCCAGTCCATGTGAGGAAAGCATTTTATTCTTATCAAATCTAATGCTATGCCCATCAGTGAAAGAAGCTACAGAAAAGTGACAAGCTTTGCAGATTTTTGGTGAATATGATGGAAACTAGCACAGAGAAAGTGTGTATTTTATTTTTTTTTTACTCGTAAATACATTTTTTTACGGAGCCCCGCAAGGGACATTGAAGAAAAAAAAACATAAAGATGAAGTTTTGCGAGATCCCGAGTTACTTTTGCGAGATCTTGCAAAGTTTTGTTAGATCTCGCAAAAGTTTTGCGAGATCTCACAAAACTTTTTTTTTCTTTCTCCAATGTCCCTTGCGGGGCTCCGTAATTTTTTGTCTCATTGGATAGTTTGTTTGTTTTTTCTTTTAATTTCACAAAAGGGAAAATAAGAGAGTATAAGTGTATCAGGCCAAAAGAAAATTGCTAGTGAAATAAGAGCAAGCTTTACTCTTTTTGCATTTATAAAAAAAAGAGAGTTGGAAAAGTCACATTCAAACATCATTTATTTGTGTTTAACGTGCTAAATGCAAAACCAGAAATCTGCTTCTCATTCCATTTTTATTTTTAAGTTGGACATGAACTGCTAGCATATCCCATTTTGTCCCGCATTCAGTATTTTAGGATCCCTGTTTAAGTTATGTGAGCATTAAGATGACAGCAGTTACACTTCTGGCTCCATGCATATCTTTTAATGATGCAGATGAAGTGCTGAACAAAGCGTGTAGTAATGCCAATGCTCATAAAATGATGATCATATAGATTTTATGGGCTGAGCATGCAGGCAGTCACTCCGTTGCATTCACATCACTTCATTTTGCTGTTGGCTTTGCAGTATTTGCAGTATCACCTGTTACAGGTGTGAGTTTACTATTCAAATGCTGATTTAGCTGACATTTACCTCTTTTCACATGAAATCATATTTTCCACTCTACTGTAGCACACAATGTGTGACGCTGTAAGACATGAAGCCTGGAAGTGCAGCGACTTCTAAGCAGCTCATTAATCTGCTGTGCCAGCAGTCGATAGCACACACCAGCCATGTGAAGCAGTGAACCTAATACAAGAGGTGTTAATGAGGACGGGGGCATGCAGCAGGATTCATGTTGCAAATCATGCTGCCTTATCTCTCAGCTTTCTTTCTCACACACACTTTCTCGGCCCTCTGCAGGGCAGAAGGATTCGGGGCAATAGAGTGGCGAGAGATAGGAGGAGGTGGAGGAGGTATTCTAGTCCCCATACCGTCATGCATCTGCCAGTTTCTGCCCCAATTAACTCCCATTAATATCATTTGCCATTCTCCACCTTGAAGCTGATGCACACTGCATACCTTACGAGCACACACTCACCTGCTTATGTGCACACACTGTTTTTAAAAGCACATAAGTCGCATGAAGCTGGGCCTGTGAACTGCATCACAATGAGTGGCTTCACACGTGTGTGAGTGTGTATATGTGTGTGTATGTGTGTGTAACATCATGTGGTGATTGGACTGAGGTCTAGATTACAGCACCTCCTCCTCTGATTGTCCTGGTGTCGCTGCCAACAGCTGTCAGCTGGAAAGCCTTCAAGGAGAGAGGAAGTGCGCTGAGGACGTGTGTGTGCGTGTGTGTGGAGCGTTACAGAGACTTCAAGGGCGTATATAATCACTGAAGAGATGTTTGAGAAACTTTTCAGCGGCAAATTTATTTTTTCTACATGACCTGTGACCTCAGTGAGAAGAGATGATTTCCCGCTGAGTCTCAGTATGTGGAAAATAATCTAACAACATTAGATATCATATAGTGAGTTGAACTACATACCATCCTGTCTCATTATCAGCTTCCCTCAGCGCAGCCAGAGGTGTGTAGAGTCAGGAGTGGTATGATGAGCGAGCGCCCGTGGGAGACGAGAAATCTGTAGTCCTTTTTGATCTCTCTGCGGCTCACAGCTCCCGAGCCTGCACAAGTGTGACAGCAGCGACGCACACACCTGAATGAAAAGTTAGGTACGCACATGTGAAACCTGCCAGGTTGGCTTAATGCAATATTTTAAGCGAGGGAAGTCAAGTCACAGTTATTTAAAGTGGAACTACTCTGCTTTTCCTTATTTTCTGTCACATGCATATACTGTCATTGTAAATCCAACTGAAGTTTCAAATAATAATGTAAAAGTACTCCCTGTCAAGCTTCAGGGTTTTTTTTTTAACTTTTGGCTCTGTGTGATGTCAGAAAGAACTGACATCCCTATGGCTATCTCAAGCCTAAAGCCCCACCCATCTGCTGTTCAAACCTTGTGTTTGCAGATACAGTGTAAGAAGAAAGCTGGATTTAAGGGGGAGGAGCCATAGGAGCTTACTTGACACTGAGAATCAAATCCAGAGATGGAAATGACCATAGTAGGTCCGCTTTAAAATTTGCTCGTCCTTTCCTTTAGAAAGTTTATATCCTCACATGAACACTGATTGTCTTTCAACTTTTGTAATTCAGTTCAGCTTTAGATACTATATTTTATATAGCTTCATTTTACAACTACAGTTTCCTATGGGTGATTTATACTGCAAGGTAAAGATCCTCTGGCACTGGAGTAAAAACCTCAGCAATCAGATTGTTCTTTATGAGCTGCATTTGGGGACGGTGGGGAGGAAGGATCTCCTCCAACAGGAAAAGACCTGAGGTTTAATCAGCGTCAGGGAGGGGCTATTATATACGGCAGCTGGTTGGGAGGTGAGAGGAAAGAGAAACTTAGTAAGGACAAAACAAACTATGGGAAACAACAGAAACAAGCAATAGTGGCATATATTACAACACTAGTGAAAAGAGGAGGGTAGAGAAGAAATGCAGAATCACCTGATCCAGCTATAACTATATACTCCATCAAAAATGACAGTTTGAAGCCTAACCTTAAAAGTAGAGAGGGTGTCTCCTCCCGAATCCAAACTGGGAGCTGGTTCCAGAGGAGAGGAGCCTGAAAGCTGAAGGTTCTGCCTCCCATTATACTTTAACAAACTCATGAGAACCACAAAGAAGACCGCAGCCTGGAGGCAACTGAAGGAGCCCCTGCAGTCAGCTGGTGGAGTAACTTATCAATTTTTTTTAAAGTTGTTTGGTTGGGGGGTTTTCCCCTTATTTAACATATTTATTTATAGATGTAACAGTATGGAACGCCAGCACAAATGAGCAGGAAAATAGTGCTGGAAAGCAAGAAAGTAAAGGAGGTGAGGATAAACACATGCCTGAGGGTGGCTTTGTGGGGACACCACTTCCTGCTTTCATGCTGTCTGATCTGCCATTTTTAGGTAAGATTATAAGTAATTTAATATAAGATCAATCTTTCCAGACATTCTCATGTCGTAACACTGTATCTAATATGATACTACAGGTATTTTTCAGAATTATGTTTCATGATGCTCACTACAGTTATAAAGTCAGTGCGCTGATCATTTAATTAAACCTGTGATCAGATATATATGTTATCATAAGAAATATTTCAAAGGGATTTTTAAAAAATCATTTCTTCAGGTGAAATAAAGTGTTTAAAAAAGTTTCTCTTCTTTGAGTCATAAATACTTTATATCTGAAATTTGAGACAAAAAAATTATTTGTTTATGTTAAGAGAAAGAAAATCTACAAGAGAGAAGAAGAAGAAAAGAGAGGAAGAAGGTTGACTAAGGACAATTCTCCATTTAAGTATATTATTTATCGTGCACGGCTGCTTAAGATGTTCTAGAGCACCATTTGAATATTACAAAAGGCTATTTATAGAGAGATCATCGGGTATCATCTGGTCTCTAGATACTACTCTGAAGAAGTGAGTCTCTAACCCTGATAAGATGACTAATTTTTTTCTATTAGCAGTGTTGTTGCCATGTTATCTGCCCATTATTTGATGTGCCAGGCTTCACAGGGTTAATTCCGCTTTACTTCAGTGGATTACTGCATTGCCAGCACAGTAAAACATGAAATTACCATTAAAATATGTATGAAAAAGCAAAATTAATCTGTCTGTGAATTCAATCTCTTTCATTCTGTCTTGACCAAACAGGCGTAAAGTCTCCAGAGTGACCAGAGAGGTATGAGAGTAATCGAGCTCATCTCCTCTCCGTGGTGGAGAGTTGCTCTCAGGAGTCCAATGTGAAATTCAGCTCATTACTCCTCATCCCCTGCAGTGAGTGCTGCCATTCTGAATGAGGCCTTCAGTTAAGAACCTTGTTTGGAACATTTCTGAACAGGCGACATGCTCGATTTTTTTTGTGATTTTTTTTAAGTCGACCTCAAACATCAGGAGCCTTTAAAACCTGGATCACTCAGCTGCTTTCTGCCAATATAAATGTCACAGTCAGCTTTTAGTCTGCGTCGTTTCAAAACATCACTCATTTGAAGACTCAAACTGAGCTGACACGAGTCCTCGGTGGAGGATTTCATAATATTTTTCATTATTCATGACAGCGATTGTGTGCAGGCAGCTACTTTCTCCTCTGCGGCTGAGATGAGGGGGCTTTATCAAACAGGAGATGAAGAGGCTGACCCTGTTGCTGCATGTTTTTACTGTTTTAGCTGCACGCCATCTGTAGGATTGTTGCATCTGCGTGGCATGAAGATGAACGATTGCTCGCAGCCTTCTTTTTTAGACAGTTTTGGGGATAAAAGGAAAAAAAACAATGTTTGTCTGAGCGTTTCCAGCTTTGGAGATAACAGCAGAAGACAGAAGTTACACATTATCTGAAGCTTAGATTCAGAACATGTTTGAAAGCAGGAAAAAACAGTATTTACTATTAAAGATGGCATCTAACAGGATAGCAGTGGGATCAGTTAGTGAGGTAAAGAGGGACATACATTCTAATTCTTTAGTACCCTCATGCAAAGACTGAACCGTGTGTATTTGGCTTTAGTTCACATATATGTTGACTTTTGTGGCATCAAACCTCTGTCTACCAGAGCCTGGAGCCTGGAACAACACTGCATATCTTGAGGCTTTCAGATGAGAGTCAGAAAGACAAACCCGGTGTCTCTTTGATCTCCTGTATTTGGCTCTGTGGGAGATTTAAGGCTTGCCGTTGAGATGGCGTGCGCTTCATCTTATTCTATTAATATTACAGCTGAAAGCCTACAGGAGCAGGTCGTTTACACAGGAGACTGTGCACTGTACCAAATCCTCTGATATAAATAAGAGGAAGTAATCACTAATGTAGTGGTGAGGACATGGTGAAACTTTTAAGTTTCAGCAACTATTTCCTAAAATGCTGTTTACAGAAAGCTCTTTTGAGTTGAAAGGTGATTTTGGACATTTTGTTTGGGTCTTTTCAGCGATCGTGTTCTTGGTTTGATTTTTGTGTTCAAGTTGTTTTTCACTTGAAAAAACAAAAGTGCTGTCACAGTCCTGTGTTCTTGTGTTTTCTTTGCTGAAGAACAATGAGTACAGATCGTATGAAATTAAATAAATCCTATTTTATTTTGATTCCTCTGCTGGAGAGAGATCCTAAACTGTAACTTGTTTAGAATTACTGTGACCAGTACTGAAGCAAAGTGAAGTATAATGAACTTTAAAAGCATACTTTCATTAATTAATATAGCTTATAATCTTGATTTAGAGAGCTTATATGAATGTATGCCAACACTTCGACAAGAAGCAGATTTTATTTTATTTTAAATCTATTTATTAAGACAAAAAAGCCAAACCAAGCAAGTACAATGAAAAAAATCACTGATAAAGTAACCATTTCTTTGATTTTACTTTCAAAAAATAAAACCAAGAAACCCTAACTCACATGCACACAATCCTCATACATAAATAAAAGCTAATAATGTAATTTTATGAATTTTATGAGACAAAAACAAGTCAATAACTATAGGATTGAGCAAAATGGGATGATGGGGAATGAGATCACTGTAAATATGTGTGTATAATTCAACGTATCTTCCGCTAAATGAAATAATAAAGTGTGAATGTCTGTCCCGCCTGAAATATCTCCACCTGTGCCTTCCTTTGTCAACACCTGTGTTTGTGCCTAATGTTCTGCTTTATCATTTGTCTCTTTGCACAACCTCTTCCCCAACTTCACTTTAAGATGAATGAAGGAATGATGAGCTGATGTCTTTTTAGACGGAGCTTTTGCCATTGGACTAGGGACTAGGACGTGAGGGGAGGAATCAAGGTTGTGCAAGAGGCAGGAGAGAGGAATCAAAGCAATAAAATGGTAATAAAGTGAGACATCCTTGCCTCTGAGCCTTCAGTTAAATGGTCGGATATACTGGCAGGAAATGTGTTCAAGTACTCTCTGCAGGGTGGCAGATTTCTGTCAGCATATAACTGTGAAGGGGTGCTGCATTACTCAAATGTCTGGAAACCTGCAAGAGATAGATTACGGATGAATGGCAAAACTGTTGCATCAAGATATCTTGACTTGCAGCCCCTAGCAGGGCTCAATCACCCAACATTATGTATCCTACAGCTTCCATTAATCCTCTCTTTTAAACTTCAGCTGTCAGCGTTCCCTTTTGCATAACATTTTGGTGATGATCAGAATTTAAAGCCAACATGTCTCTGTTTAAAATGAGTCCAAGATGTAGCCCGGCAAAAGGTCCCGTTCAGCCCAGCAAAGGTAAAAACACCTCGGTAAAGGACACACCTGTGTATCCTCGATTAAGGCCAGCCTCCACTGTCCTCCAGAGGTATTGAGACAACCTTCAATGTGCCACATTGAGATTGATGTTTGGGTTAAAGGGAGAAGGACATAGAAAAGCTGCAGGTGTTTCTCCTGTTTCTGTTTTGGATTTTGCTGGTTTTGTTACCCTCCTTTTGACTTTTGTGTATTATTTTACTTTCTGGCTAACCAATTAAAGCTTTTTTCCCCCTCATTTTGTTTGTTCTTGCATCCTTTCTCCTGGATCATGACAAACGCTGCTGGAAAAAGAAAAAATGCATCAAGCAGCAGCTTTGAGCATGTCAAAATAAAAAAAATACTTAAATTATCTCCTTCTCACCCTCAGTAGAAAAAACATGAAATGTTTTCTTGTGAATTTCACTCTTTACATACTCGAATCTTTGTCTTTCTGTCTTGTTTGGATGACGTGCTGAACTCTGTGTTGACACGATCACAAGCTGAGTGGGGAATATATTTGTGAATGCGATCGGACGCCAAATGAGTGGAAGCTCATTAGGAAAAAATGCCTAATGAATGCTTTATAACCACCCTGCAGAAAAAGACAGATCTCTGAAGTTCCTGTATTTGTGCTGTCTAATACAGATAATATAAAGAAATGAATTGCCAACAAACACAGCGCTGCTTTAATTCCCTGACGCTGAGGAAATTGATCTCCAAACTCAGGAAGGCAGCGGGGGAAGTCAATACCCTCATTGCCTCCTGGGAATTGTAGGCATTACAAATGGATTAGAGTGCTTTTACATCAATAGTGGTTATCATTACGGTAGCCTGTTGCTGCTGTGAGGAGGAAGGCTGGTTGTGTAGTTCATCTCTGAGTAACAAAGACTACACATGTCACTACTGTACCATCAACTTCTCATGTTCACTGCTTAGAGATGATGACCCTGATGCTAGGATGAGAAAAGCATGTGGAAGCAATGTGCTGCCTTTTGTTTCGAAGCATCATCTTGTTTTTTCTTCCTCTTTTTATTTGTTGGATCACTTCTTAATTCTTCCTGCAGTTCAGTTGAGATAACGACAAAATCTGAAATCTGCACACCGTGACAAAAAGAAAGCAATTAAGGAAACAGTCTGTTAAAATCACAGGAAAACATGTGGAACTGCTGGATGAGAAACAAAAATCTGAATCCATTTCTGGAAAACGCATACAGTCCTGTGCAAAAGTCTCAAGTCACCCATTATTTCTTTATGTTTTGTTTCCAAATATCCCAAAGAGCTATTGGCTGAAAATTTGGCATATCTCTGCATGATGTTCAATATGTCTTTATAAAACTGAGGAAACTGGATAAGTGGAGAACAAAAGAAGAAGTGACATGCTTAAAAAGACTGTCTACAGCAGATGAACATTATCTGAAAGTCATGTCCTTGAGAAACAGGAAAAAATCCAGACACAGGCACCTGTCCTTTCAGCCGATCATCTACTGATCACTGAAGCCTCAACAGAAATGGTGTCAGTGGAAGGGTCGCTGTCAAGAAGCCAATATTAAGCAAGAGAAGAGAAGAGAAATCAAAATGAAATCATGCAGTACCATCTGGAAAGCATCTGATTGGCAACAGCTTCATTTTTCAGCATGACAGTGATCCCAAACACACTGTAAAAGCACACCTGGATAGAAAAACACACAGTGGAATGCATCAGTCATGGATTGGCCTCCCCAGAGCCCGGACCTCAAAACAGTGTGGAGTCATCTTGACAGAATAAGGAAGAAAATTATAAACAAAATGTGTTTAGAATTTTACATTAAGCTTAATTGTGTGTTTTAAAGTAGCTTGTTTTGTGCCTTGTAAAGGTGACCCAGTGCATAGGTTTATTAATTATAAAGTCTTTAAAATGTAAATTTAATGGGTCTTACTGTGCTAGCACAGCTGCACATAAGTGACTCTGTGAATGTATTTTCCCTTCATTTTTATGATGTTGTTGTTTGTTTTTCTTTTAATGAAATGCCAAAGTGAGCAACCAGTTAACCTAACAAGCCTGTGTTTGGACTGTGGGAGGAGAAGCCATGCAGTTACAGGGAGAACATGCAAAGTAAACACAGACAGGCCCCAAACGACCAATATTTTTTTAATCCAGTGCCTTCTTTTGTAAAATAATCAAATGCTTTGTCGCTAGTCCTTAACTCATTTTAATTTCTGTAGCATTTATTTTCCCCTTTGGACTCCTATAACTAAACATCATAAATCATAAATATATCTGCTCCTTCATATCATCCCCTGGGCATAGTTTCCTCTTTTTGATTTAGTTTTAAATGTTTCAATAAATATACACTGACAGGACTGTATCATCTCTGTCAGCCTGTCCCGATTCTTCACTGAAGCTTCGTGATAAAATAAAATATTTATACCAAAGACCATCCACCCATCTTTTTTAACCTCTTATCTGGTATAGGGAGCTTATCCCAGCAGTCATATGGCGATAGGCAGGGTACACCCTGGACTAGTTACCACAGAGAGACACAATCACACACTCTCACATCAGCACCAATTTAGAGTCACCAATTAACCTAACATGCATGTTCCTGGACTTCATTAGTAAATCCCTGCAGGCACAGGGAGAACAAACCCGCTTCAAGATGCTTTTGTGTGTTATATTATACACATTTCCCTAAAAGGAGGGCTTCAGCATAAATTTGAAATAAAGTAATGTGGATTTGGGGTGTGCAGTGGATGTAGTTCATATCAAGAAGGTTCTGGGTGGCTGCCTGTGCCTGCGTGGGCTCTCTCCAGCTTCCTCCCACAGTGCAGAGACATGAATGTTGGGATAATTGGCGATTCTAATTTGGCAGTAGGTGTGGATTTGAGTGACAGCAGTTATCTGTCTCTTCCTGTTATCCCTGCGATGGATAGATAGATATATAGATAGCCTGCCTCTTGCCAAATGTCAGCTGGGATAGGCTTCAGCCCCCCCACAATGCTTGTTGGCTAGGCTGTTAGGAAAATTGATGGATGGACTAATGGGAATTCAATCAATATATTATTAAAGTCATTTAGATATATGGATACATTGGTAGAAAATATAGGAATGAATGACAAAAGTCCAAAATTGCACACCACAATTTCAATTAATCCTTTCTTTTAAAGTTCCGTTGTTAAAACTGGCTCTTACTTAAAATTTTAGTGACGATCAGGGATATTTAACGCCATAGATATGTCTGCCTTAGGCTGCTAAATTATAGGTAAAAATCAGTGGATTGCCCCTTTATCTTTAGCCCAGCAGTGTGCAAAATGCAGCCCAGCAAAGGTCAGATTCAACCCACATGACGGCCTTTTTTAAAAAGTTTTTTTTTAATGATGAAAAACCCTGCTACTCCCAGTTTAACTACACAGGAATTAAAATTCATCATTCATCATAAAAAAATCTACTCGTGAAGGTTTTGTGCCTTTCTGAAAAGGCCAAACTGTCTCTCTATGAGACACAAATGAGCATAAGCATGCACACACAAACCCTCCCAGATCCTCTGACTTAGCTTTTGGCAGCAGTGTCACAATTACTACAGACCTCACAGCCTCTTAGATGACTTCGCTGCCTCAACCGACTGTGAGAGCGAGTGTGAGAGTGAGTGTGCGATTGTGAAAACAACTCCTCACTGGAAGCAGAAGTGTTGTTAGATGACTCTACTCTGTAACAGCTCACTGTGTCAACGTCAGCCGTGCAAGCAGACGGCTAATGAAGGCAGCCCGAGTCACCACATGGTGCCGGGTGACATGTGCTGGCATCTTCGTGCCTCCTTCACCAACTTTGTTTGGTGTCTCTGCACTCCAGAGGATGCATCTCCTTTTAAGAGGGAATAAATATTCATTGTGAATTCTTCTTCAGCTCAACAAACAGGAAGAAGAACAACATAAAAAGTAAACAAATGTAAATGTCATCGGCTTAAAAATTCTCATCTGTCAACCTGATGAGAGCTGATGGCTCTTGGAATGAAGCCTTTTTCCATAGCACATTGCTGTGGGCTATATATATATAATAATCATTCTTCGGTCACCCAGTCATTTGCTCATGAAGGCATCACTGCCATGCAGAAATGCACCATGAGGACTCATATATGCCAAATCCTTGTAGGCAGGCCACTTTAATCCAAAATAAATGTGAGTTATTCTTTTTTACCCCCATAAGACATATTTGAGAACAATCGCCATAGCAAAATGCTTTCACATTAAACGCTTTGATAAAAAAAAAATAATAGATGCTGGACTTAATTGTGTGTGACACACAGACTTTAAGCCAAACTACAGGCTAGTGAGGTCATAGACAAAGTTAAAGTTGAATGTCCACCATAAACTGGCAGACTTAAGGCCCACACTGGCTGAGGAGAGGATGCGATACCAGAATGTAGCCAAATTTCTGTCCTTGATGACTGCATTAAGATTGAATAAAGAACTCAATGGCAGACAGTTACCTGTCTTTAAATACAGAAGAAAAACTGAACTTTCTGGAATTGATTCTTCCTCTGCCCGAGCAAATCACCCCTGGATCGCTTACAGATGAGGCTGCTCACCAGGTCATCTAAAATCCCCCATGTGACACCAATTCTGTCCTCTTTACACCAACTCCCTATTAGGTTTAAGGTTTTTCTCTCTCCGAGCTCTTCATGGTCAGATGCTTCCCGAAATTAGTAAACGCCTACATCCATACGTAACTACGGGGTGTATGAAGTGAGCTGATCGATGCTTCTTAGAGGTACTTCGGTCCAGGTTAACGACCAAAGAAGATTGTGTTTTTGAGCTTGTGGCCTCCAAGTTGTGGGATTTGTTTCCAGTTGTATTGTTGTAGCTTATTTTATCCTATATGTATATAGAGATTTCAACACTTTTGTTCTTGAAATCGCTTTATACATTAACTTTACTTACACCTGCCTCTTCTTTTCTGTGCAATGTAGCTTTGTCCACCAAATATGGTGGACAAATTTGGGTTACCTTTGGAAAAAAAAAAATTCACAGTTAAGTACACCAGCCTGTAGATCCACCTTTAGCATCAATAACTGGAAGTGATCGTTTCTGTGTGACTTTATCAGTCTCTCACATTGTTAAAGAGGAATTTTTTTCCAATATGTTTTTTGGCTGTTTATTTTCTTCCTTAACAAAGGTAGTGGAGTTCAGCGAGTTTTTCCTCAAAGCAGACTTGATGGGAAATCATGGAATGCACAATAAGTGAATGTGTGTGCTCTGTCTTTTACATTAATTCTAGTCAGTGACATTCATAATTTGACCAATCATAAATCAAAGTGTGATATCCTGGTTGAATTTCCCAGCTTAAAGGTCAGTTTATGCAGTTTATTTACTATACCTAAAGGGTAAAATGTGCATAAAGCCCTACATCACCTCCCCAGACCACAGTGTACACTGAATAACATGTATTAATACACAGCAATGTGTAACACTGACATCTAATATCACTTGTCTATCACTGTGTCCTCCTGCTCCAGGTACGTGTCTGATTCTGGGCTGCATGATCTACCCAGACGGCTGGGACAGCGACGAGGTGAAAAGGATGTGCGGCGAACAGACGGACAAGTACACACTAGGCGCCTGCTCGGTGCGCTGGGCCTACATCCTGGCCATCATGGGCATCCTGGATGCTCTCATCCTCTCTTTTCTGGCCTTCGTCTTAGGAAACCGCCAGGACAGTCTGATGTCTGAGGAGCTGCTGGGAGACAGTAAGAAGGCACCTGTACACGTTTCCTCTTTGGGGCAGTTTTTATGGTGTTATGGTATGGTATAGGATTATGGTATGGTATAGTATACTGTATACTGTATACTGATATCGATATGTATACTGATACCAAATCCAATATTCCAGTATGTCAGCCGATTACATTTTCTTTCAGACAAACAAAAACACAATCAAATTTCCCTTTTTTGTTTTCATAACTTATTTGTTATGTGTCGTTATTTATTTACTCATTTATGCTTTTTTCTGCTTGAATCTGCACTTTGTGGTGTTTGTGTTTGTGCCCTTTCAAATAAATGATTCAAACAGGGAAGCTGCAGAGTGCCCTCTGGTGGATAAACTATGCCGCATCAACACTCATAACATGGTTAAAGGGTGTTTCTCCTGTCTCTCTAATTTTTACATTTTCATACAAATGCAGAGGCCAATAAATTGACAAATCGGTAATATTGGCTGATAATATGAGCCTGCTGGTAATTCGGTTCAGATGAATAAGTGTTTACGTGTTACGCACACTTATGCAACCTGCTCAAAAATAAGCTGGAAAAGTTTTCCTGTGATTGAACATCTAAGTCCTGCAGAAAGTCGTTACCCGTTCTTCGTCAGATTTGTGTCGTCATTGCGAATGCAATTTCTAAGAATAAATAAATAAATATCTTTATTACCTTCCAAACCCATTTTATAGTAATTGAGGCAGTTGGGTATACAGCAAACAAATAAAGGCTGCAGTGCAATTATACCTGAAATGAGATCCGGGCTGTTTTCAAAGGAAAACAAAAGAGGTGCCACTGAACTTATTAAAAAATCAATTTGACTGCTGGACTAAAAGAATAAGCAGCAGGTCCCACCAAGATTTTATTCCACTTCTGGCCTGGGGGATGTTTCATAAGTATTCAAAGTCTCAGGTGAAGTCAAAGCCTTTTGTTTGTTTTGTCAAGCCTGGAGACATTAAACCTGTGACTTCAGTCCTCACTTCTTTTGCTGTGTTTTTCTGCTTAACTGGCCTTTCTGTTAAAGCTTCTCACATCAAAGACATCATGTTTCCCCACATCCCAGCAGCAGCTTTAAATAAAGAAAATGCCTTTTATTTGCTTGCATGATTTCACATGCACGAGCTCTTAATTTGCATACATTAGACGGGATGTTATACACCACCTGCTCGGCTGGTTTTGTTTGCTCCTGTTACCAGTGAGATTTTTCTTTCTTTGACTGGGCTCAATGACAACTACGCTCGGACCCAAAGAGGATGATTTAAAACCGCGAGGAGGCTGGAAGGAGACAGGAATGCAGATGAAGGAGGACAGAGATGAAAAGCAATCGGAGATGGGCAGAAAGAGAAAGACGGGCGACTGAATGGAAGAATGCACCAATAGCAAGGGTTAATTGAAGCCTGGGGATGCTGGACAGAGTCATGAATTACTAATGGCTGTTTACACAGCTTGCTGCCAGCCTGTCTAAATGAATCACAGCCACCCTATCAGCCGGGACACAGTTGCCTGTTAGCTCATATAAGCAAAGTGACTGAGAGGAAGAAGCCATTATCAACCTAGAGACCGGAGAGTGAGGACAAGACAGGGAGAGGGATAATGAGGCGAGGAGGAGGACGATGAGAGAGGGAGAGAGGCAAATGTAGATGAAATATGATCCCCAAAGTGAAAATGGGGGATTCATCAAACAGCAGATGAAGTGTAAATGGGATGTTTTTCTTATCTCGTCACTCAGGAGGATAGATTGTGACACCTGTCCAAGTTTGAAACCTGAGGAAATCAGATGAGGGGGAGGTGGGCTAATTGCATGATGTTTGAATCTGTACGGGCAGAAATTTTATGCAATACTGCCGCCTGCTGGTTATGAAAACTTCTTCATACTTTCCACTCACATCCCTTTTTTCTTCCACCCCGGCAGAGAGCGGTAATAACGCCATATAACGTCTGCTGATGCCAAAGCAGCAACACACACACAGGTAAGTGTCTCATTGTAGAGCACAAGATCATTCAAATAAAAATAATAATGTCTTTCCTCATTACAAAAACATTTTATCCCACTCTTTTTTCCCCTTCTTAAGCCCACTAAAACCTAAAAGCCTAATTTACTGATTGAGGTGAAATAAAGGTTTTCATGGCAATTAAAGTAAGACTATGAACTTTAAAGCATTCTGCCTCTCTTACAAATCAATACCCGAATTCATGAGTAATAAAATGAGTCAATAAACTTGGGGTTTTTTGAGCCTGTACTGGCTAATGTTAGAAAGCTGTCTAGATACAGCAGATGTGTTGCTGTATTACTCAGTTAATTTACTGACTTCATTTTCTAACTGTGGTCCCTCTCGCCTCATGAGTCAGTTCGCCTATTGACTGTGCCTTTAAACTTTAAAGACACCTCAATCTCCTCGATCGGCTGCTTTAAAGTTTAAAGCAGCTGAAAGTTTAAAGCAGTTGATTGAAGTGCAAACAGTGGCCGCAGCTCATGAGGGGTAGCAGTCTTACTTTTTAAGCTACAACCACCACCACCGTCGCCACAAGCAGTAAGAAATAATAATCTATTAATAATAAAGTAATAATATATTTTTGACAGCCTGTCACGTTATGTTCAAACTCTTGCATTACCCGCCTCTGCAACCCCTACTTGCCTTACAGTAATAGTGTGAGAGCATTTGGTGTTTAACTGCTGATTGTCTGCACCTGTTAAAGTGTGGATAACGGCATACCTGAGACTGGCTTCTCATATGTAGTAATTTGAAATGTAGTACTCTGAAAAAAGAGAGGCGAGTTTTATGTTTTTGTTTTAAATCCATTACTCAGTATCTAATTTTAATCTCTTAGAACACCCAAACAGATTATCTGAGTAGTTTTCGGTTCTGGTTTATTGGTTTTAGTCAGTGATGGGATTGGTAATGTGCTTAACGAGCACAAATGAACTCACTTGTACAACTCAGAACTGATTCAGTGTGCTGTATTTCCAGGCCAGTGGTGTCAGAGCACTAAAAGAACAGTGTACACGACTCTGCCTTGTACATCCATGAGAGCACCATCTCTGAGCTGACTGTTCTTGGTGGAAATGTGATTGGATAGAGGTTCTGAGATGAGGCACTTCAAACTGTACTTCTGCCATTCTTGTGGCAAAACCTTACCCCATGGCTGTGCCCACACCCACAGCGCCAGATCATGGAAGGGCTTTCCGGATCAGGAGCATGCCCAGACACTTACCTGACTTGTATTTAGCCCCGATATGTCTCCTGCTGGGGCAGCATAGTGAGGCAGTAAGCTTTGTTTCCTCACATAGAGAAGGTCCTCGGTTTGAATCCACCAGTCAATTGGGGCCGTACCCATGGGTGCTCTAGCTTCCTTCCAGAGTTCAAAGATAGGCATCGGTAAGGTTAAGAGTGCCCCAGCTGGCACTCTTAATTGAATAAGATAATGGAGCTTCCCTCTCATATATCCATTCAGAAATGTGCAGTACTGTGAGCACCCCTTCACTTCTTTAGGTTCTACAGCAACTTATTGAATAATGTGCAGACATGCATGGAAACTGAGTATATAAGGCAAAAGTAGAGTTTGTACAACTCTAATGAGCTTGAAAGTCAATATTTGGTGTTACTGTCTTTTTTCTTCAACACAGCCCAAACTCTCTTTGCCAAGTTTTCTTGTAATTTCTTTAAGTAGTTATCAGGAATAGTTCTCCAGGCTTTATGAAGGACGCTCAAAGCTCTTTTTGGGATGTTGGCTGCCTTTTCTTCTGTTTTCTGTCCAGATAATCCCGCACTGCTTCAGCAATATAGAGGTCTGGGTTCTGGGGAGGACAATAAGTGTTTCATTGTGTGTGTTTTTCTCTCCTGGTATGTCTAAGGAGCTTGGAAAGAAAACAACTGGACTTCTTTAAGTTTCACGAACATGTTTCACCTCTCATCCAAGAGGGTTCTTCAGTTCTGAACTGAAGGAGCCTCTTCACTCTTTATAAGTCAATGTTGAGTGGTTCAACCAACAACAACAAAAAGACTTTCCACTGAAAATGGTCAGGTACAATCACTGGACTGAAAACTTTTAAAGACCTTCAGAAAGCTTGGAGAACTAATACTCAGAACCACTTTTTAAAAAATTACAACAATTTTGAGGTGACTCAAGACTTAGGACTGTGAATTATAGTGTTTATCTATAAAAATCTTAAAAAATAAACTATTTCTTTTTTTGTGACTCGTAAAATAACATTTCTAAAAACGCTGGTGTCTGTCTCCATTTTATGTTGCAGCATATGAGCCAAATGTTAACATTAAATCCAGGACACCAGAATTTGCCAACCTCAGGCATGCTGTTATCCACCCCTTGTCAGGTGCAGACAATCAGTAATTAAACTCAGGCAACACTCTCAGACTGCAGGCGAGCACGGGTGCTTTTTATCATACCTCTATACGGCCACACTAACCTGTGAGTTAAGCCACATTTAGTAATCAATAGTCAATAGAGAAATGATGAGAAATGATGCATGTTTTAACAATGTCACGTCAGCTTCTATTTAAACCAAAAATTTTACATACATGATTTAAAAAAGAAGCTATTTTGTAAATTAGTTTAAAGCAAACTTTCCCAAAATGAGATGTATAGACTCACATGAACCCTGTTCTCCAACCTCTGTTTTACATAACAGTTGCTCCATTCTCTCCTCTTGTGTTTATCTTCTCTGTCATGCTATGAACACCAGAGCTGAGAGGCCACAACAACATTAAGCATTCACTTTAGTTGCATTAACACTGAAGCTGGCAATGTGACAACTTTCCTTGGGGTTTATATGCTTTAGAAGCACAGGCTGTAAATAAAAGATGGGCACGGTCATTGCGATCTCACCCAGTTGTTTAGCTCCTGTTGTGCAGTCTCGAGCTGAATGTTTTTTACTGGCACCATCTTGGCAGTTTTTGCAACCATACTTCACAAGCGAGAGGTGGATCTAACTGAGAAACGGAAGGATGCAGCACGCTCACAGGGTAGAAATTTGGTAAAGCACGCCCTGATGCAAAACGGACAATATATAGGAAATATTAAGGGCTTGGACACCACAAGCTCACCATCTACACACATACATGTAAAGCAGAGCCCACAATAATGTTATAACATCAGAACTGGCTGAGTTCACCCAAATCTTCCCACATGGTTCTTAACTGGAAACCAACCAGTACGAAATAAACAAAAAAATTACTAATCACAACCCCTCCTGTCATTTACCCTCCAGCTTTCTTACCCACTGCTTCTGATGAGAAAGAGCCAAGTTTAATTGTTGTGTTTACAAGCAGTTGCCAATTATTTTTCTTGCATTATCACATCATGTGCTTAAATTATTTTCTATAATAAATAGATGATGTGGGCCCAAGACCTACTCTTGGATTTAAAGAGAGAAAGATTTTATTCAACTTTATTTATATATCTCAAAACCATAGCAACAGTCACTAGTCAATATTGGAAGCTAAAGATCGCACAATAAAAGAGAGTAAACCCCAACAATTAAACGACCTCCTTTGAGCAAACAATTGGGAAAAGTGGGAAGGAAAAACTCCCTTTTAACAGGAAGAAACCTCTGACAGAGCGATTTTCAGAGAGGGGCAAAATCATGAAAAGCAAAGAGGTTTTAGGCTGTTTACTGGACTTGATCAGCCATGTGCACACTAGAGGAAACAGCTGATATGTATTTATCATCATGGTTCCAAACTATGTTAATGTCAGCTGATTCTACATTATTTTTCTCAGTGTCTGCAGGTCTTACCGCCTAGATGTAAAGTCACTTCAGGATCCAGCTTTCCTCTCCTAGTCAACCTTGGAGCTTGGATGCAGAACTGATGAGTGGAGAATCAACATCAAAGAAGAAGAAGGACAAGAGGAAGTCTGGAAGAAGCCACACAACCTCATTATGGAGACTAGGAGACCTTTTGTCCTCCCTGAAAGCTCCTTCTGTAAAATAGTCCTCAGTTGCATCTCAAACTGCTAAGTTTTGCAGGATAAATACTTTAAAAGACTTTGCCCGTCCTGGTAGGTTCATCATCACACCTGAGCTGTTCTGGAAGCCAGGATGGCCGCCAGTGCAGAGGTTTGGCTGAAAAAAAAATTAAACAAAGTGAGAAAGACATGGCACATCAGCTCCAGGACACAGTTTGGACGAATACCACGGAGTGGCGTCTGCTCAAATCGAATTAAATCCAAACGCATTAACAAGACTTTGACCGACACAAATAAGGACTTAACAGACTTGAGGTCAAGGCTGTCAGATCCTCTTTCTTATCACGTCGACAAACTTCCTGCATAGGACTCCAGCTTTGACACAGTTTGACCTTTTAATTTAAACACGAGCATTGTCTGCAGAGATGTGAAGGACTGGAGAGAATGACAGGCTGGATAAGCGAACAGGAAGAACACAGCTGTTTTCTTATAATTAAATGTTTGATGTGATAGAATCAAATGGTAGTAATTAGAAGTTTTTACTGGTGAGGACTGTGCAAAAACAGAGTAAAATATAAGTGTACTAAAAAGGCGAAAACATTGGTTATATAAAGTCTATAATCTGTGTATAGCTGTATGTTGATTGTGTCCCTGTGCTTTGTCTTAACTTTGAATTGTACATTTTGAAATGTCATTTTATTGTACCATTAATAGTATGTGCCATAGAGTATCTTGTAATCTGGCAGTATTGTGAGGAACTAAAAAGGGAGTAAGTGCTGGACCTGAACTGTGGATAGGTTTTGTATTGTTGTATCTTTCTTATTTTTGTTTCCTGTCATCCTTCGCTGTCTCACAACAAGAAAAGAAAGAAAGAAAGAAATGAGTCTAACTTACAATAAATGTGTTAATGGAAAGAACAAAAGAACTTAACAGGTTATGTGTTTTTGTTTTGGTGCTGAGGTTAGGTGCCTTTTAACACTGAGTCAGGTTGGTAGGCTACCAGTTTGGCCCACTCAGAGGGCCAAACTACTTATACCCATCTGAAAAATGTATCTTACACATATCTGTTTTTCTACACCCATTGGGTTTAACAAATAAATAACAGTTGTGGTCAGAAGTTTACGTACAGTCATCTTGGGCATGAATTTTCTCTAAAACATAAACAGGCAAAGATCTGGCTTTTAAGCCTAGTCCACAAATTTCCAACTGGATGAGGTCGTAGCTTTGGGAAGGCCATTCAGGAAGCTTAAACAACTGGAGAATCATCGGTTCAAGCAAATGCCTGTAAGTCCAAGTTATTCACGTGTCTCACCGGTATGCTAAGGTCAGGAAAAAGATGCAAACTGTCACCCTCAGATGAACTGGTTAGGATGCTCAGGAAGCAACAAGGCTCAAGACTGCAATGAACTGGAAACTGCTGGAACACCAGCATCAGTGTGCACAGTGAAGGAGGTTCTATATCATTATGGACTGAAAGCATCCTGACCAAGAAGGAAGCCCCTGCTCCAAAATCAAAAACTTCAGCCTTGACTGAAATTTGCAGATGTTCACACGGACAAGCCAAATGCTGTCTGGAGAATGGTTTCATGGCCAGATTTGAAATTAAAGATGTATGCTGCACAATCTTTCCAGTGTCGCAAAAGAGCAGTTCAAGTAAATCATTAAAAACCCCAAATTACCATGACATTCATGCCCATGATAGGTATTTGCAATTGTCAGATCACAACTGCATAAGTGCTTCATTGAGGACTTTTAGAGATGCTGTTTGCTGGAAACTGTTGCCCTTACTCTCTGCCAGGCTTGCTAACAAGTGCTACACCTGTTTCTGTGACCCCCTGACATTATGTGACCTGAGGTAAGTATTTACTCACTGTTCTTGACACCTGTTGACCAAGCACTAGCACTTATTCTGTATAATAAAAAACTATAATCTGACCATGACCTACATTGTAGCCTGCTAAATATGTCTTTAGAGAAATCATTTTCCATTAACATACTTACCAGCTATCAAATACTTACAGATTGGAAAACATGGTACTCATAACAAAAATGGCTTCATAAGACATCACATACTCTATTCTTACCAAGACTCTGTTTTCCCTCTTTCTCCTTGAATAAAAATATAGGTTTAGCACTTGAGCAAGATGCACTTCTTTTCCACTGCATGTGTGCCTTTACTGGCCTTTTTTCCAGATCACCGAGTGAAGTAAAAAGCATAATAAAGCACTCCTAAAGAAAGTACTCCCCCTATAATAGGTTTTCTCGCAATCTTTAGCGAGTAAACACAATTAATAAGTGGAGATTTATCAGTTTTACATTACATCTGTAGGTGCATACCATCCTCAGCTCGTATGTCTCACTTCTCCTAGAATTTTCTTCAATTGTAAATTCAGATAATTGAATAGGTAATTGCTACTATGTTCATACAGTAAAGTCAAGAAGCACTTCATAATACAGCCTATGACCTGTAGTGTGATTTACCCACATTTCAGTACATGAAAACAATCTGAAGACCTTAAAGGAAATATGAAAAAAATTATATTTAAGTATTTTTAAGTGATGATTATTTTCAGATTATTTCTGCACAGAAGTAGATGTGAGCTGGTTTAAGTTGGTTTTTGGAGGGGAAAAACACTCTGATAGTGTAGAAGTCTTTAAAAACTATAAAAAAAATAAATAAATAAAAAAAAATAAAAATGTATGTATCAAATATGATCCACTAGGCATTAGGGGGTTAAGCCTCTTCACACTGACCTATGAATTATTCAAGCAAAATAAAGCTATCTAGTGCCAAAACTGTAGAGTCTATCATGGAACAAAAGACAGCCAACATCCAAAGAAAAGCTTGAAATGACCTTCAAGAAGCCTGGCAAACAGTTCCTGAAGACTACTTAAAACACAAGAAAGCTTGGCTAAGATAGTTCAGCCTGTGTTGAAGAACAAAGAGTGTTTTTTTTGCCTTATGTGCTACATTTTTCCATTTTTGTTTGCAAATGTTTCAGTAAATCACTAGTAAAATATTTATATAGATAAAAAAATGAGGGGTTGCTTGAGATTTTTTTCACTGTACTGTAATAACCTATAATAACCACTGTGATAATACATCAAGTATAGTTTTTGCCTCTTTTCTTTTAAAATATTAATATTTTAAAAGTACTCTTGCTTGTAAAAAAGTAACAGTATAATTAGCATTTCCTTATCAAAAATAAATAAATAAATTGGAAATGTTGGGAAATAACACTACATTGTCAGCTGTCATAACTGATAGATATACAGTAAGTAATATAAATACTTAATTTAATACTAATACTGCATGGTGGTATAAATTTGGTAACATCACTATCAAAATAAAAAAGACTTATTTTAAAAATACATTGAGCTGCTATGCTGCTGGCACATTATGGCTTCTGCACCTTTCTGAACAGAAACGAGAATTCCTGTTACGTCACTGTTACCACAGCAAGCTGAAGGAGTCCTGATTGTTTGCCTTGCCACCCAAGGACACCCAATCAACATTCCTGATCCAAAAGGTCCACATACCACTTTTAAAATAATAATAATGACAATAACAGAAAGGATTAAATATTTATCTGGGTTGCTATACAGATGCAACCCTGCAGCACATTATGAAAGATATATTTTTTTAAATAAAAAACTCCACATTTTCTTAGAACACATGATGGTTTGCCAGAATCTCTTCAAGCCAGTCCAAAAGTCTTTTTCCGTGGCCTGTAAGAACTCCTCGCACACCTGAGTTTTTGCTTCAGCCACTACCCAAGCTGCGTTCCAGTTAGCCTTTTGGTAGTTATCGGCTGCCTCTGAAGTCCCCGAAGCTAACCAAGCCCGCTAGGACAGTCTTGCTCAGGCACCAACCACCTTGCAGCTGCAGCTCAGTGCGGCACCTTCATGGAGGTGAAGGGGGCCCTGAACATGGTCCGTTTTGACTCAATGTCCCCAGTCTTCCTCTGAATGTACTTGAAGTTCATTGAAGGCGAGGGTTGAAGATCTCGTGGACCAGGGCCTCTGCCAGGCCTTTCTCCGCCACCTGATCCAATTCATCACCACTTGACAGATCATTCGACAGCTCAACACCTCTCTTCACCCAAGGGTCCAGAACATATGGCCACAGATCTGATGATATGCTTCCAAAATTGACGCCCTGTGGTCTAGAGTATCCTATTGCCACGTGCAATTATCTACAGCCTCATGTTCAAACATGCAGTACAGAACACCGCTTGTGTTCAGATCTGGCAATATGAAGTCTAAGTTTGATTATAGTTCATTGATCCATGTTCCTACTTGCATCTATGGTCACACACTCTGAGCAGTCTAATTGAAAGAATGAGGTTAATATAGGTGGATATAAGCAGTGAAAATGAGCTAGGGTGGCTAGGTTCAGCATTAGAAATAGAATAGGAGGGACTTAGAGTACACACCTCAATATCAACAGAAGTCAGCTTGGGTGGTTAGGGCATCAGACCAGGATGCTTCCTAGGTGAGGTTTTCCAGGCATGTCCTACTTGGAGAAGGCTAGCCTGGGAACACCTCCCCCAGATGAGCTAGAGGTAGCTGGGGAGAATGAGGCTTGTTCTTTTCTTTTCTTTTAGGCTCCTTTCCACATGACCCAAGCCCAGATAAGTGGGAGAAAATGGATGGATTGATGGATAACTATTGAAAGATCTTAAAGTTTCACAAAGTTGTAAAAAATAACAGAATTGCTTTTATATCCTTTTTTTTGTGATGGGTAATGACTTGTAGGTCTAGATGTGCAGCAAACTGAGAACTCACATGTGAGTACTGGTTGTCACCCTCACTTCCAAAACACTGTGAAGGGCAGAGGCAGCATCATGATCATTAAGGGGGGGAATATAATCTTTGGCATGCACACCAGCTACTTGATTAAAATCAAGACATGTGCAAGGCCATCTGCTCACATGAATCCTAACAGCCTTCAGGGGGCTGTACACCTCTTAGAGGGAAGATTAGTCTCTTTGTTAGAGGAAGTTATGAGTCATTATTGGCTATTTTGTTTCAACCAGAGACTAAAGCCTAATCACTATAGTGCCTCATGAGGCCGTAATGCTCGTTATACACTCAAGGCAAAATTGGATGGATGGATGAATATAGACGGTGTTGCTATTATTGGAACCGCTACAAGGGCAGGACAAGGGCAGGATGACTTCAGAGTAAAGCCACACTGTGCCCTAAATCAGAAGGGTCCATCCTCTATATGGTGACCTTTTTCATGACATCTCAGCTCCATGTGATCTCACTTGGGTCAGTTTCTCTTATTCTTAACTTTACTTTGAGCTAATAAACATTTACTCTCTGGAGGACAAAGCCATCCCCACACGCTAACATTAGGTGTGTAAAGAAATGATCGTTAGACCTTCCTCAAGGGAGTCCCTTTCCTTATTTTTGGTCATATATATATGTGCTGGAGGCTTTAGACTGCTATAAATGTTCAGTATCAGACATTTTTTCCACTCTTTGACAAATGTCATTATTGCCAATAAGGCCATCTACTCCTGATCCACACCTTTTATTTGCAAGTGACAGCCAATCAAAAGAAAGTTAGCTTACAGGGAGAGGAGGGGTGATGCAACAACACCCACTACAAGAAAAATAAGGATTAATTTGAAGTGTGAATGATGCACAGCTACTCTAAAAAGGCTCTTCCACACCGGATGTGTGATATTTCATGCATTAGACATATTTTTGGATTCTACTTTGGACCTACTCTTAATGCAGCTGTACAGACTGTGTTATGTTGCTGGATGAATTTGAAGCCAATTGGACCACTGCATTTGGCAACAAGTGCACACTTAGATGAAAACGTGCATCAGTACTGAATATACAATGATCTGGAAATGGTAAAATACCATCATTTAAACTCAGACACACAGCTAGACGCTGCTCCGGGTCAGCTGGAGTTGGTGGTTCCAGCTCTGCCTACATGAGCTCAGACTACCCCACTGACATGCTGAAATATGTATGAAAGCGGTTGTGATTCAGCTTCACCTACTGGATCAAATCATGAAATTCTCCCTGCTGCTGCCTTCTCCTGAGATGAAGGATAAACCCAAAATCTTAGTGTCTTAATTTTTTCTTGCTTAGAAACATCAGGACCAGCTAATAATGGCTTGATGTTGACTTGCCCGCCCCCACTGCATTTCTATACTTATTATACAAGTTTGGATCTTTGTGTCACTGCTCTGTGTATAATGACCTTAAAGATGAGGGTTTTAAACCTAAACCCCATATGAAATGTTAAGCACGATGGTTGTTGTCAGTGGTACTGGTACAGTTGACAACACTGCCAATACAGATGCACCTGTGGTATGAATTTGAAAAGAATTACATTGCCACGTTTGAATGATCTCAGTCACAAGATTTTCAGAAAACCTGACTTTTGACCTTGAGGTCAAGGTCACCAGGAATCAAACTTATCTGAGAGCTTTGTTGGCTGCACCTATTGCATGATTTTGAAAATCCTACTTCGCTTTATTCTTATTTTCACAAACTTGGACGTCCACGACAACAATACCCCATCCGCCTTTTACACCAGAGAGGTATAAAGGAGGACTACCCCCAATTTTATTAACTTCACCTTTGTCTTTGCTCTGTTTTAGCTCCACATTTTGAGGCCTTTACATCAAACACGTTGCCAAAAAAACAAAGTCCACTTTAAGCACTAAATAACATCTTCAAATTTGCCTTTTGTCTAACTAGCAGTTAAATACCTACAGATATCAATTTTACAATGATATGAATTTTTAAAAAAAAGTTTTCTATTAATTCTGTTCCACCTCTGATTTTCACTTCTAATATTGTTCCTTTTTCTATGCTGCAGAAAAAGGATGTACCCTCAACATATCTATACAATTAAACAACTTGCCAAAGATTATTATTTAAATTTAATTTACAAGGAAACTCATTTTGGGGAAAATAATGGCACACAGTTAACCCCAATCAAGTTTTATTCCTATAACTATAGTCCAACTTTAAAGATTTCCTAGTACGTTCCAATGTTTAACTAGTAACAGTGTTTGGATATTGATTATAAATGTGCTGTAGGTGGACAGTATTACTACCTCTCAGTTTTCTGCTGTCTTTGGATGATTTCAATCTCAGCGGATATTTGTCAAAGCAGGTGGCAGCAAAGACGACAGCACAAATGTTCCCCCCAGACAAATGTCACGACAAGTAGTGTAAAACTGTCATTACAGTGATTTATTATAATGAACCATGAAAATAGCCAACCAGTGCAGTGTCTGTGAGTCTCTCCCCTCCACACAAACATACACTCACACACACAAATGATTTAAAAAAAAAGTTGAATAGTCGAGGTGGGAGGGTGGAGGGGGTTAAAATAAAATAAAAATAATGCTACAGTCACAGAAACATTCAGCTTTGCCAAGAAGAGCGTTTGTATTTACAACAATATTTAAAAAAACAAAAACAAAACAAAAAAAATAAACAGTATGGGAGCAAATTGTACAAGCATAGAAAAAAAAAAAAAAGCGAATATTTACAACCTGTTCTTGGTGAAAGCTGGAGTAACCACCTATACATTAAATTACATTTTCTACAAATAACCATTGATATTCAAAAATAAACCGCTAACACCCTACCTGTGGGCCAGACCACCGAGCCTACCTCAGAAGACACTCGTTTTTACATGAAATCTCACACACGCTTTGCTTATCTAAGCAGCCACACACACTGAAACACACTCACACACACACACAAACGAGTGCGGCCTCCTGTGGCAGTGAGGCAGGTTTCCCCGAAACTGGTCTTTTTTTTTTCTTTTTTTTTTTCTTCTGAATCTGCAGCGGTGAACAGATATTTGTTGTCAGACAGAGGAATAAAAAAAATAATTGTCTTTTTTTCTTCTTCTCTATACAAAAAGAGCTTTCTCTGCGCTATAATGAACCACTAGATTAAAACAAATAAATGGTGTATAGAGATGACAACAGATGAGTGAGAGGAGGAAGTAACATGTGTAACTGACAAAGGGGAAAGGAAGAGGAAGGATATAGGCTGGAATGTCCATTGATAAACAAAGTGCCTTACAACGGGAGTCCAAACAAGACACAGAACAAAGATCCTTCCTCTCCATCACAGGAAGGGTATTATAAAAACAAACATGGAGGCCAGAGAGAAAAGGGCTATGAGCACCGGGGAGAATCGTCTATCTTTATTTTTATAGTCTGTCTTGAAGATTTATTTCACTGTCCATTTTTTGTTAAAATTTTCTGTCTTTTTTTTGTTTTTCTTAAAAAGTACCCTTTTATCCCACAATCAGCTGTTTTTCCACTGGCCATGTGTACAGGTACATAGAAAACATATCTACAGCGTATGGTACATGCCCCCTCACGATGAGTTCTCAGGGGCTGCCAGACACCAGCGGCACGAAGGGGAGGGTCAGTGCCACCCTGTGCTCAGGTACCCCGAGCTGTGGAAGGGGGTTGAGGATGCAGGAGCTCCACGAGTCCCAGAAGGCATCTGGGAGGCAGCGGCCTGAGACTGGCCTTGTTGAGTCTGTTGGGGAGGAGGTGGGGGAGGTGGAGGCAGTCCAGTCTGCTGAAGGGGTGGGGGGTAGGAGGATGGGGGTACTGAAGAGTTCGCTGCAGCACCAGGGTGCATCAGTGCTGGCTGAAACCCCCCTAAGTTCTGATAGTGGTGGGATTGCATTGGGGTGTTGGTAGAGGGGGCTGGAGGAGGCGGAGGAGGTGGTGGCGGAGGGGTAAGTGACAACAGGGTGCCTCCTGAAGGAGGCGGCTGCTGCTGTTGGGAGGTCTGACCCTGTGGGGGAGGAGGGGGAGGAGGTGCAGTTGTCATCATAAGCTGATGTTGCTGGATGGGAGGTGGCTGCAGGTTGACGTGTAGCAGGGTGGGGCCAGGCATCGGGTGTGGAGGCGGAGGAGGTGGCGGCGGAGGAGCAGCTGAGCTCTGATAGTGCACGCTGTGGGGAAGAGTCTGCATCAGGGGCTGTGAGCCTGGAGGATAGGGCGGCGTGACAGAGGGTTTAAACCCAGGGAAAGGTCCGGCAGGTGAGGGGCTCTGGCTTGGAAAATAGGCTGTGGAAACAGGCGGTGCTGGCGGTGGAGGGGGTGGTGGTGGTGGAGTGTTCTGTGTATTATACTGTGGGAAAGCACTGGGCCCAGTCTGAGTCTGGGGCTGTGGTTGGTTCTGAGTTTGGGCAGAGAACAGCGCCCTCTGGCTGCGATAGGGCGAACCCTGAGCCTGAGGCTTTGGAGAGTGGAGGAGGGATGATCCAGGGTAGTGGACTGGTGAGGAGGGTAACGGAGTGGGGTGCAGCTTTGTCGGTGTTAGCGGGGCCGATTTGGGTCCTGTCGGCTTGCTTGTCGGCTGGCTGGTCAGATTTGGCGTCCGAGGTTGGCCATCGCCATCTTCCTCCTTCGATCGCCGACCAGAAGGTTGGACAAGAGGGCCAGGAGAACAGGGCTGCAGAGGAGACAGACAAAAGTAAGCTGAGATGAGTCAAATTAATCAATTAAACTTTGTTTAACAGCAAACATGACTAAAATTAATTAAATTTAATAAAATAAATCATAATAAAAATAAACTGGCAATAAAACTGGTGATGATAGCCTGACGTCAACTCACTGTGTGGGTCGGGGTCTTCTGGACACTCGGAGATGCACACTCCCTCATCGAAGGCGTATCTCCACCTTCTGTCTCACCATCTAAAAAATACAAAACAGATCATCATTTAAAAAAAAGAAACATGACAAATGTAAACAGCTCTGATGGAGACAGATCTGGTTGTATGACCTTTCATGCATGGTTTAAAATGCTTGCAACACATTGATAGTAAAAAGCAAAAACAGATACAAACAGATTGTTTAATTCAGGTTATGAGAAAACAAATTACTTTATTATTCCAGGATTTCCTGCACACGGTTCAAACCAGCTGCCTTCATATTGCAAAAAGAATTCCAACTTCTCCCTTCCAACTCATGTTACTCTCACAAAGAAACAAAGCACTCACCACCACTTCACTCACAAAGTTAAAAAAAAAAAAGGAAATAGGGTAACTACACTGTTCATGTACTACAGCAGCGCACCTCTCAAACTGCTACAGGTATTTTGGGTGCTGGTTCCTTGAAAAATGTCAGTAAACATGATCAACTACCATTACGAAAGGCTTAAGGGCACTTCTTTACATGCATGAGGACTTTCTGCCCATGGCAGGCTGTAACATATAGGGCTTGCTTCTCCATCCTCACACCATACGATTTCCATTTTCTTACCTGTATCTTTATCTTTGCTGAGCAGCAGAGCTCGGTGGTAGCTGCGCTCTCGGGCCTGCTCTACAGAAGTCGACGATGTCCTGAAGTGAAACATCAATAAGAAGACTTTATGTACTAAGGTTTGCTACCATGAATGCAGAGCTTTTTTTTTTTTTTCCTGTTTATACATTTATCTGTAGTTATCATTTCAACACATTAAAGCACACACCACTGTCCTTCTCCTCCCTCCTTCTCTTCGGTGGACTCTGCCTCCTCGTTTGTCTGTGGCTCTCTTAAAGCTGCGGTGGTGTTCGAGAGAGCCGTGGAAGCAGGAGGTAGAGGAGGCTCGCTGGTGGTCTCTAGAGAGACAGAGAAGGCGTCCACAGCTAGAGGCGGCACAGTGGAAACGGGAGAGCTGCACTCGGTCTTGGAGCCGCTGCGACGGGCTTCGCGCTGACGCTTACGGTATTCTAGAAGGGAAACCTGGGAGGAAGCAGAACCACAAAAAACATTAAGTCAAACCAGTAGAGGGCAGCATTTGAAGAATAATAATTCAACCTTTGGAAGCATCAATACTTCTGGAGTCCCGCTGCAAACCTCATTTGTTCACAATGTATTGGTACTCTCTCTGCATATTATATAAGTAACTAATTATTTTTTCAGACTGTTAACTAATTAACTGTTTGGTTAAAATGTCTGGGGGCAAAATGCATTTACAATCTCATTAAGGGCCATCTAGTGTTTTCAGATTGCTTCTTTTCCATCTCTACAGGTCAGTAATCTCACCTTTTTCTTCTGTGGGGGGTTCTGTGCCGAGCCTCCTCCGTCGCCAGCGCTGTCCCCATTCAGCGAGCGTGAGAAGCTGAGAGAACTTCCCTCCTCAGAGCCGGGGTGAAAGAGCTGCCCTTGGCCTTCGCTAAACGAGGGCTGAGAGCCAACCAGTGACCCCGTTCCTGCTGAGGGTCCTGCTGCAGCCTCGGGTCTGAAGGGGGCTGCCAGAGGCTCCAGAGTGTGGGAGGGGGTGAGGTCCCTTAAGTTTGAGTTGACTGGAGAGAAGTTCAGGCCAGCTGGTCCAGTCGGGCCCCTCTCTGGGCTTTTTATCCAGCCAGAATAAGAGGAAGCACATGTTTCTGTAGACAAGGGAGCCTCACTGGTGCCTTCTACACCCCCACTATCAGGCCTGTCCTCTCCACAGTCCACCGACTCAGCAGGTGGAGGCTGTGGGCTCTCTGGAACTGACACCTTGGCTTCTGACGGGAGTCCATCTGAACTAGGAACCCTGATGCAGGGAGAGGACGCCAACGAAGGAGGACGATCGGCCTGCGTGAGAAGCAAGGCGTGAATACACAACATGAACACTGATGAGGCATAACACTAAGAACATGTCTGCCTAACAGACTTAAATTGACATTATGTTTTGGATTACTGGTTGATGTTTGGATGTAGCTGCACATTTTTATTACAGGTTTATTATAGAAAACTATTACAGCAATACCACCACATTTTCAAACAGTACAGTACTGGAACTGACGGAGACTGATGGTTTAAGTCATTTCCAAATTAAATATATTAGAGGTATGATCTCACCTCCTGCACACAAGGTTTCCGGTTGACCTCTGGTGAGTTCTCCCCTGAAGATTCATTCTGTGTAACAGCAAACACACTTAGCCACTTTTTCTTCCTCATGTAAACAAACATGTAACGTTCACAGGCTTATGCATAAACACAGCTTTACCTCCTGAGGGGCATTAAGCGTTTGCGTCGGGGTGCTGGGCAAGGGCTCCGTGCTTGGCTCCTCTGTTCGGGGACGTGGAGGGGTGGCCATTAAGGCTGGTGCCAGCGTCGTCTCCGACTGTTCTGTCCGGGTGGGTGTGGCACAAGGGGAACCGTAGGGCGTTGAGCTCTCAGACATACAGGCGTCCAAAGGACTCAACCGTCGCTTTTTCAAAGGAGTGGGCAACTCTGCAAGATGTCAAACAGAGTGTGGCATCTATGATTTAAAGTTAGCTTGATTATTTCCTGTTATTAAGACTGGTTTCTTTTACCATCATTGAATAAATACACAATTTTCTTTGTTATGTTTGTAGTTTAAGTGGCATTAGATGGATCAGTTCGAACCCAGACTTACCTGGTAGCGAGCAGATGCCATTATAGGGTAGGGGGCTGTCTGAGTCTCCGTTAATGGAGGGGCTGAGAGGGCCTTCACCGGGCATGAGAAGACTTGGCCGTCTGCCTGGGCTGGTGGAGCCTTCCTCCTCTAGAGCTTGCTTCAACCATCGCTGTAAAAACAGAGCCGTTATAACAAAGAGAGAGTCCACAGGAGACATTCACAACAGTTTCAAACATGTGGTGGCAGGTATATCTACTTAATATTGTAATAAAAATATAGAAACTAACCTAAATGGTCATGGTATTAATCAAGTTACAGAGATGCTGTGTAAAAGGAGAGAAGCAGCTTCTAATCTCAAGCTTAAACCCCCCTCCAAAAAACAACAACTTTAAATTAAAAAAAATTCAAAATAAAGTCCTCACCCTCTCCCTATTCATTTAGACAGGGGCAAAATTAAGTACCTAGGTTTTAACAAGATAGCTACTGAATGATAAATTCTGCTTCTAGAAGCACTTTAGTAAAAGAGAATATAAATTCAGCAACTTATTATAGGAAGCTTCTAAATAAAGCAGCTAAACAGTGACAGTCCTGTCCCTCGATAATATTCTGGGAGACTTCAAATGAGTTCATCTCACTGGAAACTTTTTGATGCATTCATGGAGACGAAGTTAACAAAGAATGGAAGAAATTCAAAGGCTGTGGCATTTTGGGAAAACTTAGTAATTTCCTATGTAAACAAAGATCTACTTTCCAAATCTAGCTGTTTAAGTTTTTTTTTTCCATGAGCATCAAAGAAATGCAGGATTGCTTTAAAAAGCAGAAGTCTGTACCTTCTTGCAGGACCCAGTGGTTGGTGGCATTTCGGGTAGTTCTCGGGAACGCCGTCTCCCAGTGGGGACCCCGGGAGATGTGGGGCTGCGGTTTGCCAAGAACGGGGACAAAAAGCGGACATAGTGTTTGGGCGTGCTGTAGACCTGCTGGGAGCAGGCCAGGCCTGGCAGGGCGTTGAGCTGCGTGGCCAGCACTTCAGGGTCACTGCTTATTCTCAGCGGCCTTTCTGGGACTGGTTCTGGTGTTCGTACAGCACCGCGGTCCTGCTGTTTCTCACCTACCCACTCATTCACAAAGTGCTGTGGAAAAGAGTTTGAGAAGAATTCTAAAGGGTTCCTGAACATTTTTAAAAAGCCAGGAATATGTTTCATATGCAGAATTAAACATGTGCCTGTACCTTTTTTGTTTTGAAATTCTTGCTCCCTGTTCGGTTTCTGTCAGGTGCAGGTGAGCTGCTGTGCGGAGGACTGGTGTCGGGTGCTTGTGTGGAGATGGCCTCCGGCTCTGGCACAGTGGGCGTTTCTCCTTCAGGGGCTTCATTGGTCACAGGCTCCACAGACTCAGCTGGAGAGCTGGGAGGCAGGTCAGAACAAGTGCTGATGGTGCGAGCTCGTCGCCGCTGTTGCCCAATGTGAGTGCGGTTTCTTGAGAAACTTTTCCTGTTCCTCGTGCCTTTAACCTTGGCTGGCTTTAGACCTGGTTCCTCTTTTACTTCCAGGAGTGGCTATAAAAAAACAACAACACACATTTGAGAGTTCAATAACATCACATTTGAATACATAAATCTCTTAAAAATCTGACAATAGCTCGCTCCAAACAAAAACACACATTTTATTTTTTATAGTACAGCTCAGAAGAAGCATTTCTGCCAACATCAATTAAAATATAAATAAAAGTTGTTGTTTTTTTTTTTTTAAATCTGTGCTCTGACCTGCATGACAGCTGGCGAATCTGCCGTCTCTGGTGTGGCTGGAGGCTCCTCCTTAATGTCACTGCGGCCCCCAACCTCGGACTTTATGCTGCCGATTCTCTCCAGCGCCTGCTCCCGTCGTTTCTCTCTCTTCTCCATTCGGGCAAAGGCTTGCAGGATGGCCTCCATCTTCCTCTCCTCTCGTGTCTGCAGAGGGTTAGATGTGGGGCATGGAGGAGGGGCGAGGGAGAGGAAGAGAGTGCGCACAGATTAGTTCATGGAGTACTACTCCCATGTAAAGCCCCAGAGGTAGCGGTGCAACGGGTTAATGTGTGCTACACAGCGAAAAGCATTTCTATCTGAGTGCAGAGTGCCATATGCAGAGCCAAGTGGAAAAAAAATGTCCCTTCACTTTCACAATAAGAGTAAACAAAAGAGGAGATTGGAGTGAGAGAAAAATGTAGGAGAACAAGGTGTTTTAATTTAGCTTGTATGCAAATAAATTTCCCCAGCTCCTTATAAAGAAACCATAGCTACCTCCACCAAAAACAAAGCACTCCATCATTAGTAAAAACACACCTTTGAAGAAAAGAAAAAAAAAACAAAACAAAAAAACAACAACTTTCTTTTTTTTGCCTGCATAGGCTAAAGTTTGCTGTAAAGACAGGACTGTTAGTACGCTTTTAACTCAGTCAGGCACCACTACGAGGTTGGTAGATGGGTGGGGTTGGCCATGTATGGGTCAAGTTTACCTCCTTGATTTTCAGCCCCCTCCAGCACGAAGCCGCCCCGACAGGTAGATGGGACTGCTCCGCTGGGTTGGCCTGAATGTTTAATAAAGAAACAGCCCAGTTTAGAAGAGACATGTCCCACCTAAACAAGGCTTCACTAACAATGGACATGACTGGACTAAAGGATCTCTAATCATCTGGTGAAATTTCAGGCGCTAAGGTTACTGGGTAATATGCAATAACACTATGCAGGATATTTACAACTATAGAGCATCTTCAGGAATGCACTAACAATACCAGGATGTAATGGCCCTTTTCACAGCAGTGAGAAAAACATTGGTGCCACTCCAAACCCATAGTCTAAGATCTCAAGGTCATGCAATTCCACTTGTGGCCTTTTTGGAGCTTTGGCTTCCAAAGACAAGTCGTTGACAAGTATTCAAAAATTTAGGAACAACCTCTCATAGCGGGACTCCTGCTGTAAACCAACATCTTCACAGAATTTCCTAAGAACTAAGCTTTACAGAAAAACACTACGTTAAAAAGGCACAGGTCTCTTAATTCCTTCTACCAAAAGCTGGGCATTCACTACAATCACTGACCAGCAGCTTATTACACTCATCTCACAAAGAGAGTCACAGCACATCATTTGACATATTCTTAAAATCTTGATCTTTAAAAAGGGATTTATGGTCCTGCTTATCTGATTGAGAATTACTGAACTTCAACCACGTGTTTGCATGCAGCCCTACAAAAAGCAAACAGTAGCACCAATGGCAAAGATGCTGTATGTAGGCAGAATATTGATCGGTTGAAGTTTGGCTCGAATAGTAAGGGAAACAATAGCGGAGTTCCCCACAAGGAGGAAGAACAAACTGCGGCGGCAGTAAAGGGTTGTTTTTAAATGTTCATTTTCTTTGTATATTCCAACTTCTATCACAGAGGCTAAGCTAAAGGAGCCCTAACACAAATATAAAGAAAAGGGGAGCTCATGTTAGCAATGATTTCGCATTTTGACTCTTCCCACAGGCGACAGAACACTAAGTGTAAAGTGTTAGAATACATAAAATGTCTAAAGAGCTGGGGTAGTAGGAGGACAAAACATAAACCCAGGATGCCCTTTCAACCAATAGAACTTTCAGTAAGAGCTTAAGCAGGCAAGATATTTCTCTACCATGCAGCACCTCCACCACACAGATTTAAAAAAGTCCACACACACCTACTACGCTTGTGATTGTCAGTGTGTAAATGTACGCTTCTTTGCTCAAGCAGGGTGCCCCTCTCATGCCATGTTGCATAGAAGGCAGCTTATTGGATCTCCCGGAGTCAATAAGGCCCTGGCAACAGGGATCTACCCTCTGCAGTCACTCCCTCCATCTATCCATCCATCCATCAATCTCTCTGGCCGATTATCAGAACTGTACCTTAGCCAAAAATGAGTCAGCGCTTTACACCTTGGCTCTACCGTGTGAAACGGAGCTGACTGCAGGGTAATTTCCTGTGTGTGTGTGTGTGTGTGTGTGTGTGTGTGTGTGTGTGTGTGTGTTTGATCCCATCTCTCGGGGACATAGGACCATTTGGCAGAGAGAGTGGTTGAACCGGTAACAGGCCATTTCAATCTCATGGCTACAATGAAGGTGAGAAGAGAGCTCTACTCAAACTGTAACACACACTGGGGGATAGTTTCAATGTGCATAAAGAGACAATACACTGGCAAGGTTGTCAACAGGCATGTGGCACTGCAGGCCTGTTCATGTTCTCACATGGTGAAGGGGCAAAAAAAGAAAAAACAGGCAACAAATGAGGAAAATAAACGTAATGACAGACAAGCACAAAGCCTCAGCGCCGTGAGAAAAGGGGAAAAGTCGAAGCAGAAGGAGGGAAAGCACAGCGGGTTTGAACAAAACAGCAACAGAGGCACCGATAATAGTGGGAGTGCACTAGCAGTAGATGAATGGTGAAGGAGGAGGCTGGTTTTATGGAGGAGAGGTAGAAGACAGCTGCTCCTATCCAAGCCCTTAGCAGACAAATAGTTAAGTCCACACCCAGAGCAACAGGGGACAGTTTTATTTTTATTTTTGCTCTTTCTGCTGGGTGGTAGCACGGCAGCGGGGGAGGGGGGTAAGCTGTAGCCCCTAGCTCGGCACACTTACCATCTTCCTCCTCCTCTCTGCAATCTGCTCCTCTGACTCCATCTCTACTTCATTGCTAACGGAGGTTTTGTCTTCTAGATCCTCAAATAACTCAGGATCCTGTAAGAGGAGGGGAGAGCGGGGTATGGCGCTTTATCATGGCTGATCATTCAGTCTGGCTACAGACTAGAAGGAGACAGGTAATAGTGGAGGAGAGGGGAGGTGAGGGAGAGGCTAAGGAAGAACTTTTTAAAGATACCATTAGATAGGTGGTCGGTCTGTGCACATTACACAACTGCTAAGTGGCCTTCTTGAAAGTTATGACTTTATTAGCAACCCCTTATTAAATTAATGGTGTAGCAGCTTGAATACTGTCATGTCCATTGGGTATCATCATAGGGCCGTGATATTAAAACCTCCTATGTCTTACTGGGACAGGTCTACTCATGTTTCTGCATTTCTGAAAGCCTGAGGCAGTTCTTTCTAATTCAAATGGGACCGGTTTCTAAACCAAATTTTCAAGTCACAAATAAGATTTCCCTGAATCATGAACTCTAAAATAATTTCCACAACCGATAACAAATGAGACTTTTGTTACCGTCGGCGCCTCTGATTGTGTTACTACTGCACATCTCTGCCAGACCAGTGGCACAAAAGTGCAGTAAGATCTGGACTATATAAAAAACTAAAAGTAAAAATAAAAAGTAGCTGGGAGGGGACAAAAGTGGATGCATAACAGGGATGATGGGAGAGGAAAAAAAAAAAAAAAAAAGGGAGGGAACTAAACAGGATGTACAATAACAAAGAGTGACTAACAATGGAAAACACATGCACAGACCAAACTAAACCACATGCATGGACTATAAGGGTGAGTGCATTTTAACAGAAAATAAATCTAAATTAAGAAGTTGAAGAAGTGTTAAAAAGGGTGATTGACACCAGGCGTATTTTGTGCACCGTACATTAAAATGTAATCTTGCCTGGTTGTTTGAGATGGAGAGGCGGAGAGGAGAGAGTTTTCTCTGCTTGCTGTCGCCTATGTTCTTGCCCTTCCCCTCGCCGTCCAAACCCACGTTCTGGTTCTGGGCCTGGTCGTCCCTTGCCAACTCCTTGTCCTTCCGATTCCCTCTGCGTCTGCCTGCAGAACCCAGGTTCTCTGTGGGCTCTAGGTTGTGCTTGAGTACCGGGCACTCCTGGTTCCCCTTCACACAGGCACAGTCCACCTTGTATTTACTACAAAAACAAATAAACAAAAAAACCAAAACAAACAAACAAACAAACAAACAAACAAACAAACAAACAAACAAAAACAGGAGAAATTTAGTGAAACGATGTTGTCTTGCTAGAAAGTAATTGGCAGTTTTACTCCTTGACACTTACCAGCTGCCATAGTCAAAATCAAAACCAATTGTGATCTCTGTGCCCTTGGATATCGGCCGCAATGAGTAGATGTATAAATGTAACATGCCGTCCTCAATGACATGACGCACCTGAGGGATGTTCAGAAGAGTATTAGTAAAAAATAATGCGCTTGCAACTATGGATAAGAGTTTTGGTTAATTAAGTGAAAAGAAGCAAGTTATTAAGCACTTTTGAATGTTACATACTTCAGCATTGGGAGTGCAAGAGCGGCGAATGAAACGTGCTTCGTTTCCGAAGCTGCGAGCGTCTACACACATCTCCAGTCCATCAAATTTTGAATAAAATAGCACAAAAGGGTATGGCCTGAGGAGAAAAGCAAGGTCAGGGGATGAGTGGGATCAATGCACATAAAACACCTCAATTTAACATCTTAAATCATCTGGCATTACATTAAGAGTTAATTTATTTGGCCTGCACTAAAAACGAAGTTGCACTCAATTTAGATTGAGACACAAATCCAAGAGGGAAAATCCTTTTGACTCGTGACCAGCTTCCTAACCTCTTGAAGAAGTATCCGTTGGCCTCAAACTGCTGTCGAAGCATGAACTTGCCCCTGTACTCAATGATGAGGGAGTCTGGGGCCAAGTCTCGCACCGCCTTGAGGATCTTCTTGTTCTTCTGAACTTGACTCTGGGAGACACAAACCGCCTGACATAAGCAAACATCGTGGACAGGCTCTGATTGCATTACATGTGAACCCCGAGAGGGAAAGCTAGTGTTGCAGGCTGCTAAAGACAAGCAATGTGTTTGGGTGTTATCATATTTGTGTTACCAGTGGAGATTGACTCAGTGTGTATATATGTACCTCTACAGGGGGTTTGAAAGAGGCTGGGTGCGTGTTGTATGCCAGACTCTTGCCGTCGTCTTGTTCTTTAACACGCAACAGGACCTGAACATCCTCAGTGTACTGATTACTGCTGGCCTCCTCGTAACGCTCCATCCACGTTTTGATCTTGTTCTCCCACAGAGACGGGTGCTCTGTTGGCTCCTGTTCGGGAGCTGCACCCTGAGAAAAACAGTACAAATGTGAATCACAGCTCAGATTTAAAAGGAGCATTCTGGATTCTAGAGATGGTGGACGTGAAAGTGTTCTGTAAGTTTACCTTTACTCTAGAGGATTTTCTGGACCCCTCTCGGAAGGCCTGTAAGGTAATTAAATAAATTAAAAGTTTGAGGTTAATCGGCGTTCCAAACAGGTGTTTGTAAAGTATTAATTTTGTAAGTGAATGAGTAAACGTTGACCTTTTTAGCTCGAGCAGAGGACGCTGGAGGCTCTTTTTCACCACTCTTTTTGCGCTTTTTATCAGATTGCTTATTGCCAAGGCGTCCAGTGGTGAGGGTGATGGTGGTAGGCGTGTGCTGGAAGGTGGAGTAGAGCTCTAGCGGAACCTCATCTCCACTCTCTGTAGCACTGGTGTCCCCGTCTGAATGAGCAAGCGAATTATTAGGAGTCAGGCAGGGAACAAAGAAAGTGACACACACAAAGATATAAAAAGCTACACCTGCTTCAGGCAAAACAAAAGCTAATCGTGTCATACTAATGGAAGACAAGGCTTGCTACATCAAACTAAATTGCAGTTTTCTGCTTGACCTGCAGGTGTCAGTACATCCTGCTCTCAGGCAGAATTATATCTGGCTGTCCTGCAGGGGGAGGAGGCTGCACCCTGACACAGCTTACAACCTGCTTTACTCAGTAATGAGCTGGCCATTTACTGCAGCAAGGAAGCCAGTAAAAGCAGAACTGAAACATCTATCTGTGGGTTCTTGCTTCTAACGCCTCATAGCTCAGCTCTCAAAATAATCTAGTTTCTCTAGGTTTTCTTTTTGTGAATTACTGCAACTTTATTGAGATTTTTCTCAACAGAAATTAAAAAAAAAAAAAAGTACAAGGGTAAAGGGAAATGTTGAGAGCTTCATAAATGTGTTCCCTTACCAGATAAAGACTCTCTTTTCCGGGTCTGCAGCAGGACGGCCCTCTCTCTATCGAGATGTCGAGGTTGGCAGCGTTCACACAGGTAGGTCTCAGGAATGTTCTGTCTGTCAATGCCCATGCAGTCTATGTGCTGCCAGGCACTAAAGGGAAACGTTAAGAAGGGGTTCTAATAAACCTTTAAGCCACATTTTTGTTCCCATTAACCACATGAAGTTACAAAAAACTGATCTAGTGAACACAAAACAAAAACAGGCAGCTAGATGAAAGAGGCCTGAGTCACTACTAGTTGTGCTTGTGACTACTTGTGTCTCACCTGCACTTGTCACAACAGATCATGTAGCCATCGTCATGGGTGAAGCCACAGATGCAACGGGTGATGTCAGCCCCGTAGCTGCCATCCTCTGAGGTGCTGAGTGTGGTGCCCCTAGACGCTTCGTCCTGGCCCCCTGGAACAAACAGCCCCCCCTCTCCTTGTCGGATCAACATGGAGGGGGGTGGGGAGGCTGGCGGTGTAGGTGGGGGCCGCGCCCCATAGTTGTGGTCCTGAGAGAACAATTGAAAATGTACTGGTCATGTGATGTATGTAAACGTTTCTTATCAAAATAGTTTAGTTTACAAAACAATGTTGCCACAATGGGCATGCGCTATCACATGGAAATCATGGAGAGAGGTGCGATAAATAGTTGGCAACAGAAAATTACCTCTACAACCAGCACCCTGCTTAGCAAATTAAATGTTTAGTCTTTTTTTAGGCCAAGATGTGTTAGCAACAGGTTTAGTAAGGTCCAAAGCAAAGGTTTTACAGCCCCGACTTAGTTTTTTCACAGTTTCCATTTTATAGTTCTATGTACTATTTTAAATATCCTAAGAAGATTAAGAATGTCAGTTAACCAATAGCAAATCAGTTTCACTCAATGACTGAAAAAGACAGGTTTCATGGCAAGGTTGTGTGTTATAATTGCATTTTCCCTCTAATATCCAAACACCCTGCCATGCCCTCCTTCCTCTGATGCCTCATGTCAAAGTAGACAAGGAAGCAGCCAACATTTTTCTGTTTTCTGGGTTTCTTAAATCCTCGGGACAGGCTTGTTGTGCTGCCTTTAAACCCAAACATTGCTGCATCAGTGATCTAACATGACCACCTTTCTTTAGTCTGCTTTTATCTTGGCAGCTGCTGCCATTATTTGTGTTTGTTTGACTGACAATGATTTTTTTTAAAAGACGCGTTTATACTCATTAATGCTTGTGTTGTATAAGAAACAGCACGAAAGCATGTACTGAAAGCAATATTATCCTCGTAAATCAATCAATAAATCAGTAAAATTTATTCACTGTAAGTCTCCAGCTCAAGGTTTGCAGGTTATCTGTAGAAGTTTGAGGAAGGTGAGGAAAGGTGTGTGTGTGTGTGTGTGTGTGTGTGTGTGTGTGTGTGTGTGTGTGTGTGTGTGTGTGTGTGTGTGTGTGTGTGTGTGTGTGTGTGTGTACTTACAGCATAAGGCAGGCCTATGTAACTGTGGGAATGGTGCGAACTGCTACTGTAAATCTGGTGTGGGTAGCTTGACTTTTCCACCACCACAGGGCTGGCCTCCACCGACTCTGGTCTTTAAGACAGAAACAAACAAAAACTCTGTGTTAAGAGCTGAAAAGCAAAGTAACTCAAGGACAGTTTCCTTACAACAGTCTTAAGGATGTGTCTGCATCTGGGTAGCTACTGGTGGTGACACAGAGGTTACAGCTGCCAGAGGAAGTCCACTAAAAAATATACCACCACAGTGTCTGCTATAATGTCACCTTATCCGGGCTCCTCAGGCCTGAGAGCCACACATAACTGACGTTTTTAATCCCTGAACCCACATCTGCAAGTCAGACAATCATCAGAAAACACATGCTATCCGTCACTCACACAAAACACACACTTGCACAAGTTCGTTCCTACCAAACCAGTCGATCCACTTTTCTGCCACGTTCAGTGGTGAAGAGAGAGAGCCTGTTTGACCGTTTAGGACCAACCCACCCTTATTATGACATGATTAATCTGTTCTTCAGTTGCTCTGTGGAAGAGGGAAGTGGAACTGGCAAAACGGATGACATGAGACAAGACGGTCCAGTATGAAAGAGGGGAAAAGAAAAGAAAAAAAAAGAGAGGGAAGAAGAATAGGAAGAGAGAAATACGAGTGCAACATACTGGATAAACAAGATGCATTTGAGATACGAACTGTTTAAGCTATGGTGCCGCAGCTATTTGTTTCAGCTCGATATCCACATGAGTGAATGGCTCCGTCATGTGAAAACACATTTGATTCAACTCTTCCCAGAGCAAGGTGTAGAAAACTGCTCAAAGGTCATAAAGACAAAAGGTTTTTTTTACCCTGCTCTCTCCAAGCTACAAAAATATCTAGGCAAAATACAATAAAGACGCTCACTAAGCATAAAGAACTGCCTCATATGGAGCTATTTTAGCAGCAAAGACAATGAGCACCCTGACCAGGCCATGTGAGACTGACTCTATAACCACGTTATTTTGAAGCTCGCACTCAGGTTAAAAAGCACACCAGAAAGAGCCAAGGCAATTAGGAGATACAGTGAATAATTATATAGCTTGAACAAGTACTTAAAAACACCCCTTAAAAGTTCCCTTTAAACAGCGAGTCCCAAGGCAAGCTGGTGATACGGTACCTGTGGCAGCCCTTCTCAGCCCTATTGCTCCTTTTGCATGCCGAAAGAGCACTGTGCAGCACTTCCTGTGTGTACTGCCACTCAACTATTCACTGTCAAAGCGAAAACGTAAAGTGCATGCTTGAAGTACGGAGGCGGGTCCAGCGTAAGAGGGGTGTGTATGCGTACACAACAGATTAACTGCCACACAGATTAAGTTTGCAGAAACACAGAACGTCTATACCTGGGTGCAGTTGGTTCACAAACTTTCTTCCATCAATGATTAACCAGATCAAAGTCTACACTTTATAATAAAGAGATGTGGGTGTGTATCACTCAGAGGCGGAAAGAAGGAATTTTTTTTATTATTTTTTTTTGTTAAACAGGTTGAAGAGAGACAGGTGTTGCAAATTAGTCTGGGAGGAAAAAACAAAAAAATCAAGATAATGACAAACAAGGCAAACAAGTGAGCGAGCCTGTTCTGTGGGAAGGAAGGAAGCATGTTTGTGTGCGTGCGCGTATTTGTTTCTGTATGCGCATAACTGGTGGGTTTGTATTATTCATACATTTACTCTTGAACAAAACTGAAAGCAAGTAGGGAATACCTTTTGGACTTTTCAGTTTTTATTTCTTAAAAATGGGTTATGTCATGAGAATTAGAACTGTTAATTTCATCCAGGACAGAGGGCTGAATTATGGTAAGTTTGAAAGCCTTCTTCCTGACCAAAACCATCTCCCATGGCATGTCGTACAGTTTGATGAGAGACAGGTAATAGATAAATTACCTGTCAAAATAAGTAATAGATAAGCCATTAAATAAGAGAAAAAGGGTGTTCAATTAAGTAACAGAAAAGTACCTGGTTTTTAGATTTTCCATTATATGTTCTTCTCTGTAATGTGGAAAACTGATTTGTCATTTATCTTAAGTCACCTTGGGTTTTTCCATTCAGGTGTTTAACTGGATAATTTATTAAATATATGAATCTAATTCTGCAAACTAAATGAAATTAAAATCTTTAATGCTTTTTTTTTTTTAACCAATAGGCTTTTATGTAGCCTGCAAACAAAAACAAGTTTGACACTGCTGGATTACAGGCACTGTGTGCATATATGTAGTGGGAGGACTGCAGATATACAGTCCAATAATCAGTGACTGCCTGCCTGCGCACAAGAACAGATGTGAAAGAGGGTGGAATGAGGAGAGAATTTTTGTGACAAAGTTTAACTTAAAGGTGGCAGTTAGCAATTTTCTAGTTATACCTAAAAGAACGCCACAGTGTAAAATAAATAAATAAATAAACACATAAATAAATAAATAAATAAAAGCATGGAGAGACAATATCATTTAGAAGGTGAACATCTGGTGCGAGACTGTGAAGAGGCAGAGTGGACAAGCAGAGTGAACAGGAGAGAGCTCAACAGCAGGGAGAGGAAAGAGAGCAGCCCCCGAAACGCCACTGGCAACGCCTTCACTCCTAAAGAGCTCCTGCTTGCTACCATGGCAACACTACGTATTCTGTCAGCAGCGTGTATGCGTGCGCTGGGCTCTGTGTGTGTCACCGTGGACACACACACACACACACACACACACACACACACACACACACACACACACACACACACACACACACACACACACACACACACACACACACACACACACACACACACACACACACACACACACACACACACACACACACACACTGCATTGGCCAACAGCTGGTGACACTGCTGCAGATTTGAGGGAGGACGTGGAAAAGACGTGACGCCGTTTCTCGGGCGAGTAGCAGAGGCTGAATATAAAATAAGGAACGTAGCCAAAATCGTTCTAGAAGTCTTGCCGCTTGGCAGCCATCTTGAAACACATCTGGGCACTTACTTGGGTGGTCATTTCAAGGCATGATTTAGAACAATTCTGATTTTGGTTACACCAATTATCTCACTGATTTAAATTTAGGAATTTGTGAGGTAAAGATTTGAGAAGCCTTGGCAAAAATAATGCTACTGCTCACTCGATCTGATATAAATTATGACCTGAGGTAGGTTAAAATAAATCAAAAGGGTTTAAATTCTTTAATAGCCATTAGGGGGCGACTCCTGTGGTTGCATAAAGACTTGTAGTTGCAGTAAGCGCTCTGTGCCCTCAGTAAACACTTTCCTAACCAGTTTATGGGCTCAGTTGCAAGTTTCAGGTCACACTGAAGTGAATAGGAAAGGAGGATTATCCAGACGACGCTCTTTGGCTAATTAACTGTCGGTCACAAGTCATTAGGCCAATAAGAGTGTGGTTTCGTAGTTGGAGCCACCCCTCTCATCACGTCTGGCAAAAACACTCAGCTCGAGGTTTCAGAAACCAGTGTTTGACATCACATTGCCTGCATCCATCTTATGTCAAACATGTTCCTGACATCTCTACAGAGCAGTGTGAGCCCAACTATGCTGTGCCTCTGGTCCAGACAGGACCTGCACAGCAGCAGGTGGAAGCCCCTTTCAAGCTTGTTATCAGCCTTTGAATAAATCTGCAGCAGGCTGTCGGACACAGAGCACTGACGGACAAAGAACAAGGGAGAGAGTCAAGGCGAGGGGCTTACTCGTAGCCCCGGTGACAGCAGCACTCAGGGGGGTGGGGGGTAGCTGGCTGGTGGTGGGGGAGAGACGCCATATCTATGCAAGGACCACCTGTCACTCAGGACAGTGACCATGGTAACAGGCCCTGCGCAGTGCAGAGAGGAAAGAGGAAGGGAGGGGAGTGAGGGGTAAAAACCATGGCAACACATGCTGTCTGGGTAACAGCTCTGATGAAGGCGGCGGCGGTAGCAGCAGGGAGGGGAGGGCTCTCCCTTGTTTTTAAAGAGACAGGATCCCCTGCATAAGCAGATGACGTGTGTTATTCTTTAGTCGTACGCGAACCTCTTGCTTCATTTATTTGACCACAAAACGCCACGGCAGTGTCCTTGACAAGACTATAAGGAAACAGAGAGGAGGGGCGATAGGAAGCTTGTTGCCATGGCTCCATGCACCATTTCTGCTTCACTGACTGAATGCAGTGCACACATGTGCAAACATCAAGCTTACAGCATTAGACAAGGATCAGGGAAAGGAGGAGAAAAAAAAATATCATACTTGGTGCCTCTGTATAATTCACACAGGCAGCTTTATAAACAGAATGCACACATACAGTGCAGATTCACATGGTAGATGTAGTTAACTGCTCAACAATGTGAACATCTACAGGAATCAATGACAACACTGAACAGTCCATTAGAGCGCACACTAGAGGGGCCCTGCTTCCTGCAAATTCCTTTCCCATTAACAGTAGCTTTGTAAATATACGAGAAGAGATCTGTCTGGAAAGAAAGAGCGGACAAGGAAAAAAAAAATGTTACAGCAGCTTCAGTTATTACGGAGGGCATGTTGGGGCCCCTGAAAAGGAGAAGGCGACAGACGTGCTCAAATAAAACTATGTACGACACAGAGGAGGGGTGTGAGATGTGAGATGAAAGAAAGGAGAGCAAAACTGAGAGTGACATTTTGGTGATACAACACAACGAAAGATGGTACACAACCGTGAATAAGAGGAAGTGAGGGGGCATAAAAATCTGCACAGTAGAGGCCTGGTGTTACTCACTCTGAGCCAGCAGCCATGTCCAGGTATGAGGTGTCTGCGGTGTCCACCCCTACTGGAATGACTATGCTCATGACGTTCTCTGCTGATCAGTTCTTGTCCTACTGAGTCCAGAGAAAGGGAGTCCAAAACACTGAGGCATGCCAGCCACAGCACTCATTGCAGACATCTAAGTGCATCCACAAGGCCTGAATATAGAAGGGTACAAAAAAAAAAAAAAGACAATTTATTAGTAAAGTGAAGGTGAGTTTAAACACAGGAAAACTGCATGATCTAGCAAACCTGAAATCATAATTCATAGTGAAAATGGGGTATTTCCAACACATGTAAATGTATGATTCACGCTTTCAGATCAGCAACGTTTTTCACAGGGAAGTGTTTGCCAGGAATTTCCCCCCTGACAGGGCTACCGAGCTCAGGTTAGTGACTGATGAAAAGCGAGAGGGGAACGTTTCTGTAAGGTGAAGCCTGAGCCACCACCGACTGCTGCTGCTGAGTGAACTGCGCTAAAGCGACCTCTGCACACTCTCCGCCAGGCATGCAGGAAAGGGCTGCACTGCAAGAAACCTCCCACAAAGGGGAGCAAGAGAACACATAGCAGTCGACCGCCATGAAAGGAGGGAGAAAAAAGCAACATAAAGGCCATTCCCCCCCACCCCCTTTTGACTGAATAGGAGTGCTCTGTTTTAAATAAATCTAAAAACTGTACTGTACTGTATTTATACGTCCACACACCTACACAGTAGGAAAGTTTAGGTTATACTCTTCTAACATTGAAAAAGCTCCCCGAGTTGAGAATCAATAATTTAACTGTTAGGTGTCAGGCAGGTGTATGTAGTGCAGGAGACTGGCTGGACTAAGGATTTTTCTGGAAATAGCGTATATGGGAATATTAAGATCCATTTGTATGGAATCCAGACGGGAGCATGTGTGTCAGTGTGGCTGCCCCTGTTACAGATCCCTGTTGATAAGCGGGATTAGTGGGAGGGACAGATGCTGAGACAAAATAGGCTGGAGGTCACACCTTCAGCCTGCTTATGCACTCTGGGGCCCAAACAAAGGCTCGGATCATGGCTAAGGTTGTCGTTTGGGGGAAGGTTTACAGAACATGTCGTGTATTCACACATTTAGCAAGCAAAAACACACTCTCTCAAGAAAACCTGTCTCTGCATGCCTGTGTGGTTTTGTGAGGTAAGAGCGTGGATCATTAAATCCTTCTGGAGCGCTGCAGGTCTGCACATATGCAGGACGACTTTCCAGGAAAGCTTTTATTTCCCAACAGCCCCCGCCCCTCTCCCCCTCAAACAACACAGCATATATCAAGGAAACCCTCAAATTTTTCACACTGAGGCACACATACCTCAGGAGCTTTTTAAAGTTGACTCCACAATCGTGATGATGGCAGTAATTTCAGGTACCGATTCACCCAAATGCACTGTTTAAGCCAGGAGGACTGGTGAGAGCCTCACAGACATGACAGCTGTCAGCTCCAGGCCTAATTAATAGAAGGAAGAAGACCCCTGTGAGTGTGCGTGTCGGCCAAGTCCGGGATCACCTTCCAAATCCTCTCCCGATTCTTTGAGCACCGACTGGGTTAAACAGGACAACTGTATCACAGGCAGGGGCATCTCATGATGGACGCTGATGTAACCAAAACACTTTCTTTCAACAAGAATAGGGCAGTTTGCCAAAAAACACTGAAATGACAGATCCCCCCCCCCCCGTATTATCAGAGAGGCCCAGTATGTTTTAGCATGGGTAAAATAGCTTCCCTCTAAAGCAAGCCATTTGTTCTCTCGTCCACCATGTTTGCCTCCACTTGGTGCAATGAATCCTGCTGTCACTACTAAGGAATGCAGACATTTAGCCCCCTTCCACTCATATAAACAGATAATCTCTCACACTGTCCTTTCAAACATTCCTCTATAAGGAGGCTTTAAGAGTAGTGTGCACACATGTGTGCACTGTGCTGCAGCCAGACACACTGAAGACTGACAAAGAACAGTGGGACAAAAAAACAACAACAAAAAAAAAAAAACAAGTACAGTACAGCAACATTCCTCAGTAAATTGGAGTTTCACTGTGACTGCCTCTGCCTGCTCCTCCTACTTCCTCTAGAAGGGCCGTCCATCACCCTGGAGAAATGCAGCCAAAGAGAGAGAGAAAAGAAGCCCCCCCCTTCCTGAGCCCAGTCACCCCGCCCAAGCAGATTTCTCTCCCTCCTCCACTTCCTAAATAAACCTGAGACAGTAACGCAGAGCTGAGGGAAAGGGGAGTGTCGCAGACACAGTTCCCAATTACACTAGTGCCAGGAGAGACCATTTAAAGCCACCTTTGGCTAAATCCGCTGCTGTTATGGAAACACATGAAGAGTGGGGTGGGGAAAGCGAGGAACATGCACAGAGGAGGGCGAGCAGACAAACGTGAAAAAGAAATATGGCAAAAAGTGGGTAATAGTAGAAGAAACCGCAGCGTGGAAGTGGTTTACATTTTCTTGGCATCTCACTTCTCCAAATGTGCTCACTGAATAGATTTGCTCATCTTGCTGAGAGCTTTTAAAAGAATTTTTTTTTTTTTTACATTTAAAAAAAAAAGAAAGAAAAAAGAAAATTACCACAGGCTTAGAGGGCGTGGGGTGGGGGAGGTGTACTTGGGGTATGTCTGACAGTGATGCTGCACAGCCTCGACCTGGGTGGACTCTGGGTGGCGGAGTGGAGCACAGAGCGTAAACCCAGTCTCTCCTTTCTCCTCCTTCCCTCCCTCAGCGAGGGGACACAGTCACGTCATTGTGTGTAGGGGGGAAATAGCTATCCTTTTAAGACAGAACTGCACCGAAGTCGGCGAGGGAAAACACATACCATCACCATCGTATTCAAATGATACTACCACAGAGAGCAGCTTTTCTCTCTCCTCAGTTTATCACCACTGCTCTATGTGCAACAGCATCTTTATTTTTGCAGCCAAGTCGCAGCAGATCATGTTTTTCCTGAAGTGGGAGGAGCAAGAGCAAAATGAGGGATTCCAACTAAATCCCAGAGCCCTCTCTGCCAAGCAGATGTGACTTCACACCATCCTCATAGCTGGCTGCAATGACTCAGCTCGGAAAACGGATAAAACAAACTCCCTACACATACACTCATGTAACAGGAAGCATGACCCAGATGGATTTTTTTTTCCCTCTGTACCCACCGGGAGACACACGAGATCTGCCTTTTTCTTCATAAATCAGTGTGCTCATGGCTGCCAGCAGCACTCCCTTTGCACTCGAGCGCTGAAGGTGAAGTCATACATCAATACAGCAGGGGATATGGATGTGAGCGTTCACACAAGCAATTTTTGGTGCAACAATAGGAAATGTATTGGTACACGTGAAAACCAAAGGCTCATTAGACTGTTAGGAGCAGTCCGTTTAAATGTCAGGCAACGAGGAGAAGGTATTTATGCAGCTGTTTTCAGGTGCCCTAACTGAGAACTAGTAAATAACTGACTAAAAGGGGAGAGCAGTGTAGCAGCAAGTGCCATGTAAAAATGCTCATTTAAGACCCATTCAAAACAAGTCCTGTAACCTGCCACATGCATTGCTCCTTTAAGACTTTTAATGTGGTTATAAAAGATTATCTGATAAGATATAAGAGAAATAATGACACATTAATGCCACAGTGTATCATAACGCTCTCCACTGTACGCAGTTCAGACAGCGAGCTAGAGCCAGTATGGCAGCAAAGCTGGGACAGCCCTCCTGTAGTCTGAGTAATGTCCTGTACAGGAGATCCCTGGGGGCCCAATCTCTCCATCTCCCTCTCACTGCTGCTTCCAGAGTCAGAGTAATGTATGGCTATGTATGGTCAATGACAAGTCTCTTTAAACATCTGAAAAGTAAAAGTGATGTACTAGTAGGTAGGTTTATGAAACTGACCATTCTCATATCCGCGTACAAGAAAAGAATATTTTCCACTTTTCAAGGGTGAAAAAAGTCAGCATTTGGAAGCCGGAAGGGTTGGTGGTGACTGTGTTTAAAACTTTCAGTGCTCACATCAAAAACCAAAGTTACACATTACCATCATTACAAAAACCTCTGTTAGGTTTAAACACTAAAAATTAGGCATCTGAGCAAAAATACACAAGTTCAATATACTTCCTGTAAAAATACATTACTTTGAAAGTCATGCTGACTGACAACAGGAAAAAAAAAGAAAAAATTGTGTTCATGAACACAAACAAATAGGTTGTGCTTTCATGATTATTTTACACCAGGTTTATTTAACAGTGCGATTGTGAGGGCCAATAGGATTCATTTTGTCCCTTGGACTTGGGAGAGCTATCATGATTAGAGACTGAAATGCAAGCACATACGCAGCTGCTTCCTAATTACAGCATTTGGAGAATGCACTTCATAGCTAACTAACATGTGAGCTGTGTGTGTGTGCAGAGAAAATGGGGAGCGGCTACTCAACATCTACAGGGCAAAAAGAACAGTAAGAGCCACTCAGGACCCATTATAACAGTGTTTGATGATCAATTTCACGCTTGGACCGCAGTGTTGTTACATCACCAACGTCGATGACATGGCCCCTCTTTATCCCACAACCCATGAATGCTATTGTAACCCAGGCATAGCAACAGGAGAAGGTTGGGGAGGTGTAGTGGGGCTGTGGCCTCAGTAGCTCTAGCCCTAAAGCCACCTGTCAGGGAGGCAGCTTGCTAGTTTAAAGAGGGATCTGTTACGCCCGAGCTAGCGGCACAAAAACAGGTCACCTGAGCTCTGGCTTCTCCTCCCAGCTGGGATACCATGTGACTGTGCTGGGCTCCTGAGCCAGGCAAGCTTTGTCTCTGGTGTCTGGGCACCACACATGTGAGATCTCTGGAGACCAGGCAGCAGCTACACAGTTTAGCTCCACATGGTGAACAGACAGTTACTACACAGAGGTGCTACTGTTTCAGGGAATTAATGTCTGGAGATAAAAGAAGGGCACAAAAACAAGAGGGGCTCTTCTTTCTGCCTTGTCAATACATCAAGACACCAACAGACATCCTGTGCACTTGTCTGCTTTCTTTATTGGCCCTCTCTCTCTCTATTGCATAGTACGGTGAAAAAAAAATTAAACAGTTTTCCACTTAGTGTGTGGCTTTTTGATGGCACAAGTCTGCCATGGGGGTCAGGGTGAGAGGAAAGGTGCGTCACCTGAGACTGCCATGTCTCCAAGCTGCCTGGCTAGAGCACTCTGTCCCTATGGCAGAGGGAGAGTGGCACCTCACCTCACCATCTCTGTTAACACAGTAAACAAACACACGCTTTCCTGCACAAGGCCACCAGGCACACACAGAGCCAATCGGGAATTTAACACTGCCTGGTCTGATATGCTGTGGACAGAGGGGAACACCACAAAAAAAAAAAGAAAAAAAAGAAAAAGAGGATGAGTGTTTGAACAGAGGCCTCTGCTCCTTTACAAGAACGAGCAAGACGGCTTGGGATTTTGTGTATTAAGTAGCAAAGACTAATTAGCCATGATAGTGCCTTCTAATTCACCTAGTAAAAACACCTCCACAGAGAAGATCTTTTAACACTTACTCTTATTTTGAGACAAATTGAGTTCATTACAGCATCAGATCATATACTCCCAGAGGTTTGGAGGGGTCCTCCTGGTCTTACACTTAAGTCTGCATTAAGGTTGAAAACAATAAAAAGTGCACACACAGGCAAAATACAACCTGGCAGTCTTGATCCAACCCACAAGACCCTAAAAGGAAAACAATGCACAGCCGAAAAATCCAATAAGAGGCAACGTTATTCTGAGGAATGACAACTGTGGGTATGTACTGCTACTGAACTCATTTCCAATGCTATGTCTTTCGTCACTGGCCTATGCAGTGGGGTATAACAGAAAATTGGCGTAGGCTCATTTAAAGGCTGAGTTAGGTGGGTTTTTTATGTTGTCATGTAAATATTTTCACTATAACCTTTAACTGTGTTTTGATTCATACTTTAGTATATGAATGGCCCTTTATTTGTTCAATTTAAGTCACTGTCACCCTGATTTAAAGTGGGTTGATAGTTTATTAAGAAAGACCTGATGCTTTCTCTGACATGGAAGATGTTCTACTTTACACAACGTAACAAAATGATCAGGGGTAAAGGACACAAAAAAAGCTTCTTGGCAAGAGTCATGAAGAGGCATTTGAGCTGAACAAAGTGCCAGAGTTTTTCCCACAGGGTGAAGTAGAGGAAAGGACAGCTGTGCCATGAGCTCAAAAAAGTATCCCGGAAACTGGCTTTGACTTGTTTCCCTCCACATTTTAATTTTGGATTCCCCAGAAAACTAATGCACAAAATTACGTTGTCTGACATGAAAAAAACGAAGCCTACACAGAACATATTAGTATTACAGTTAATTTAAAACATATCCTGTTACACGGGAGAGTACCGAGGCAGTCTGCAAGACTGCTATGTGACACGATCCAGGCAATGTTTTCCTTACTACCAAATACTTGGCATTAAGTGTTGTGCAACTGTACGGTATTGTATTATGTGAGAAAACATAAATATCACTCCCACACTGACTGAGACATACCCGGCGTTTTACAGCACCTAATAAAACTGATTTCATCTGAACATAAAGTGCAAAAGCACGGCTATCTCTTGTGACTCTCCACTTGCACTCACCAGAAGAGAATCACTAAGACTATTAGAAGAAAAAAAACAAAAAAAAACATGTAGGGTTCAGTTTACTTAAGCTCAATGACAGGAAAAGCGACATTCTCTGTGGCTTAATTACATGCAGAACAATTTCCCCAAAACCGTTTCTGAGCCAGGAAAAATTCCCGCATATGTATTTAAATTTACAATTCTACCCATCACAGCTAACATATTCAGACCCTTAGAACACTGGGTGCACTTCTGTCACACTAAAGAGAATGAAGAGGAAATGAAACCCACTATGGTGATGGAGAAACTGCATAATATTGTTTACGGTTCTCAGGTGAGATGCGGCAAAAAGAGCAAGTCTTCCATCTAATGTCCTTTGATGTCGTTGCGTTTTTGCACCGTTTTGAAACTTGAAAAGTACACCAACATGCTCCTCCTATGTCAAACAAAAGTGTCGGATTTTCTGTGGTAACACCAACGGTGCCCCAGCATTAAAACTCAAGCAAATCTCCCAAGAAGTGACGCACGTTACAGGGGTGCTATGTAATTCGTTTTGGGAACAGGAAACAGCACCAGTAATTATTACCACAGCAAGGCAAAAAGCGCAATGATGCCGACGTATGATCCGGATTCTTTCACGCTATTATAAGCCCAACTTAAATACAAAATAAATAAATATCATGTGTTGTGTAGTTGCTCCTCACTGAGTACGTCGGCGCTGCAGTCAGTCCCCGTCGATAGGGGTGTGGAGGGTACAACGTTGCTATTATGCTACCACAACACCCTGGCGCTGTCGCCATTTTCATAGCGCTTTTTCTCTGGACGGCGAGACAACCGTGTAGCCAAGGGAGCCTCGCCATGGGAAGAAACCCCCCCCCCCAAGAATGCATTCAATCGCCTTTCACACACTCTACCTTGAGTATCACTCTGTCGGTACAATTTTTGTGTTGTTACAAGTAGGGGTTTGCGTGAATTCGTCGAAAGCGAGGCCAGCGAGCTAATCGGCTAGCACTGGCCTCTAAAAGTGTAATGTTAGAAGGCTACATAAGAGGAGCAAGGCCTTTTTTAATTTGAATGTTAGCAGAAAATACGGGGAATCTCTTCAAATCTGTGCCGTGAAGAGGCCAAAAATAGCCTCGGAATGTAACGACGACAAACAGCGTTTAGTTAGCACAGCGAACTAGCCGACACGAATTAATACGCTGCTTGTCAGACAGGAAAGAGCGACAACATCCGCGTTAAGACACAAAAAACACCACCACCAAAGCTGATTGCGCATTCACACGGTTATACCAGGTGAGGGGAAAGCGACAAATTTCCTTCATTTGTTTAATTCTGCGTAGCTTGAATCGCTAGTACAGCTGGAGTAGATGGGGCGAGATGCCCAAAAGGAACATCCCCTCCCCCACGCTTTGCAGCATTTGAACCCAATACACCCTGAATCTAAATTAAGTGATCATCGCGAAATGCACTTCTAAGTCAGAGTGTAACAAAAGAAGAGTCGCCAGTTTCTCTCCGTTTGACACCGGACGTGCTCTCAACTTCTTTATAAAGCCTGCGACATTACTGCGTAAGAACAACTTCATAAAAATCGGTGTAGCTGCATGTAAAAATGCTTTATTTTCTTTCGGGGCTTTTTTCAACGCATGAACGGAAATAATGTTTCCGTTCGATGGCTAAAGAGATGCCGCTACTGCCACGGATTCAAGCTTTAAAAAAAAGAAAAGAAAAACACTCATGAAATAATACCGTTTTCATTGAGCTATCGCATCTGCTGATAGACCGTACGTGCAGTAGTTTAGCTGATTAAGAATAAAGCGGTTGTATTCGAAGGGCATTATTTACACCCACAAAAAGGCACGAAAGTGTGCGCAATATGGCCTGCAGTGTCACTGTGTCAAACTAGACAAGAGACTCCCTATCTGGCTCCACTTATCCCGAGTCAACGTGCAAAAAACGGCTGTAAAACCGTTGCTTTTAAAGATTTTAAAGGCAGCTCACGGTTGGCAGCCTTGAATGTTGTTGACTGGACGAAGGGGTGTGAGGTACACTTGTCTCAATGTTTCTGGTGTTAAGGCAGATTTTTTTTTTTTTTTTTTTTTTTTAAACAAGGTGATCACTTGTAAATAATATTTACCTGATAACTTTGTATGACGTCTCGTGTATTGCCTCACTATCGGCGAGTAGTCAGTGTCAGGCTAATTTGAGCTAGTAGCATGCGCTAGCTAGCAAGTACTGTTGGCTTGCGAACTTGATACTCACACAGCCACTTGCGTCATTTACTTAGCAGGTTTTTGAAAAAAAAATATGAATATGGTAAATATGAACGAAAACCACTTGCCACTTTACGGCCTAATGGTGTCGAGCAGTCCGCTTTGGAAGCTAAACTCAGCTGGTTACTGGCTTACGGTTAGCCAGCATCAGCATGATGTGCCTGGCCAGCTAACTAAAAGCCAACAATACCCTCTTTCCAAGTCGGATTTCACTAATACTTAATGCAGTTTACTCACCGTTTTATGTCCACTCTGGAGGATCTGAGTAGCGAATAAGGGGACCTGGGTAAGACCCCCGTCGCTTTCCACACAGCTTCCACAACCAAAACAATACTTCTGTACACACACACACACACTGCGGATCTCTGGCCAAGGTTTAAAATGTTTGTATTTAAACGTGTCCTCTAAAGACTCCTCTTCTGAGAGGGGGATTCCCTTGCCTCTTGTTTAAACGCGGGGACCCCAAATGTAGCTAGAAAATCAATTCGAAACTGCTAAAACTGTGCCCTAGTCAACGGACACTTTTAGAAATTAGATCCCCTCAAAACCAGTCTCTTTTCCCTTTGCAAAAATGGCGGCCCTACCAGGACTGCCTTGACTCCGCCTCTTCTCCGTTCCTCACTCCCTCTCCATCGCTAAACCCGAGCTCCGCCTCCACACACTGCGGGGCTTACAGTCCCCATTTCACAGGGGCGCCGTGACCGTGCTCGGCGCGCGTCCACCTCGACGATTCCTCAAGAGGGCTGCCGTTTGTGTCGGTAACGCTACGGAGTAAATTTATCCTGCGCTATTTAGACGATGCCCGTCAAATTAAAATGGACAGTATGTCTGGAATCATTTTAAAATGCAAATTAAATGTGCAGATTCTGAAAGATAGCGCGTGAACCTTTTTCTTTTATTTTTTAAACAGCTTGTTTATAACGCCATTGCTATCTCCAAGATCATGTTTTGAAAGTGAAGTCAGCTGTGGGAATGCTATTATCTGGAGGTTTTGTTTAAACTAATTGCTTGTTTCCTCCTCTTCCTCTCAGGATAAGAAGAAGCGATAGCCTGCAGCCTCTTAATGGGGATTTTACCTCAACACGACCCCACATAGGAAGTTTACATCAAGTGCAAATGCTACAGTAGCTATAACCTAGTAATTTGCTTTTCGTTTGCTCTTATATTTGTTTAAAATACACGAAAAGTAACACTTGAGCAGTCTGAGTAGATCAATCCACAATGTTATTATTAATTTACAAAAAACTATATAAATAGCCCACAGCCTGTTAATGGGGATTTTACCTCAACCGGGGCCCACATAACAATAACTGGCACATAACATTATGTGCCAGTTTGTTTTTTGGATTTTTTTTTTTTTTTTTGTAATAAACATTTAAAGCAACAGCTGAGCAGTCCCGTCTGAGTAGGTCAATCCACGTTTTTATTATCACGTCTAAGAGCAAAACAACATACATATAAAAAGCCTGCATTTGCAAAATCCTTTATTTTACCCACTGGCACTGGCTGCAAAGAAGCACCCAAATCCGCTACCCCAACTCAGTAGGAGGCAACTAAGCTGTTATGTAACCCCTTACACAAGACATTTTCTATATTAAACTGATATTAGGAATGAATACCCTGTGAAACATAGCGCACTGAGATTTTAATCATCAATAACTAACACCTGGCGAGCAGGAGAACACTTTGAGGGCCTTATAGTCAATAAACATGGAAGAAATCAGTAAGTAAATACAGACTTAAAGGCTTGGAGGACACATCAACTCACTTCAGTCCCATTTACAGACTTGCACAAATCTGAGTTGCTCTTCATTTTCATTTAGTATTTAGTAGTGGATATCCGTTTTATGGCCGGTAATTATTATCAAGGAGACTCTACAGTTAACGGCCCGTTTATTACTGGGTGTAAGCTGTAAAAGTCATCAGTGCACTTGGAGATTCTAGCAGTTTCCCCACAAATTTTATTATGATTGTGGTGAATCTGTTACGGCCCCCTGTCCAGAAACATGTCTGTAGAAATCCCTTTGACATCATATGTTCACAGAGGATGTTCTCATCGTTTCCATTTATCCACCCTCCCCCACCCTAAAACCGCATCCATTCGCGCATGCGCCCTCTTGCAGGACCGCTGCAACGGCTGGTGCACGGGCAGACGGGTTCGTTTGATAAAAACTCGGGGGGAGGACGGAGGCAGAAAATTCTAGAAATCGTCACCCGCTTCAAACGGAAATGTTCGTAAACGGCTAGAGTGGAGGTTACAGCGATAAATCTGCCCCTGTCTTGTTTTCTTTTTAATTTTTTTCTGGGAGCGGATGTCATTTATGCCGTAGTGCCCACCAGCATCGTGTTGTCGGTCCGAAGATCCAATCTCTCCTATGTTAGGACGGTGGCGCACAGTTGGTGGGGGATTAGCAGTGGTCCATAAGCAACTGATGAAAATGGTCATTTTTGAGAAATGGTTGGTTTCTGATGACATCATGCAGTTAGTATTTGTGGGCGGGCTCTGAGCTGCGAGGGGAGAGGGGCGCAACCGGAGAGCAGCTACTATCAGGCGCCATTAGGTAACAATGTCAAATTAAGTTTTAAGTGTGTGTGGTGTAAAGAAACACCCAAATTAACACTTAAAAGCGATGACATTTCTGTGTACATCGCGTGGAAAAGGACTACCAACAAAAAGCGATAAACGGCAGCTTTCTTCCCTGAAATGAAGTCGGTTGTCGTTTGAGAACAAGATGGCGTCGATGACTTTTTTTTTCTGTTTGCCCTCAGTTCGAGCACTTCTGGGCGGCGGCGCCGTGCGCGTTCTCGCCAATGTGATATTATTTCCTGTTTTCGTATCCTGCAAAGTTCAAGTTCTGGTTTAATTTACAGGCTCCGCAAACCAAGGGGTGCACATACGGTTTTACATTTGTTTGTGGCTAACGGACAAAAAGTTGATTTTTTTTCTCGCCACGGAAATATAACGTATGAACCTCAGTTTGAAATCAGTCCATAATTGTCAGTGCTGGTGATCTTTAGTTACTCAAGCGCTTCATTTGCCTCTGTTTGCACACCAACAAACACTTCAACTTCAACAAAAGTGGATACGTTTAATTTGTAACTCAAAAACATTCAGCGACGCCACCCGGACTACATCTGTTTAGCTTTTGACCCCATCTAGTGGCACAGCCAGGGGACTTACATACCCCTTCATCTAGCTTTCTATAAAGTGGAAATTGGGTTTTTTGGGTATAGTCTTATGTATTTCAGTTTTAATGTAGAACAGTAGTTTGACACAATGATAATATGAGTAGCCTACTTTTTGCATCACTGTCATGTATTAGTTAATTTTTTTTTTTTTAGCTAAGTCATATATTTACATAAAGACAAACGTAAATATTCTAAATAAATTCCATTGTCTGAGACTGCGAAATCATATCGTGATATATCGTGACAAAAACCCTCATTGCTTCACTTCACATCAGAGCCTGTGGGGTATTATCCTTACAAGTTGGATTTTTAAAAAGGAAGTACTCATAATTTAATCCCAGAACCACCATATAATAAGAAGCATCTGGACTTCGAAAAGATGAAACCTCATCTACTCAAAGGCATTTTCTGTAAGGCTGTGACCATATCAGATTAACCAAAAAAAGAAAAGAAAAGAAAGAAAGCATAATAACAGCGTTATTGTTGCAATGTTCAGAGAAACTTACAAAAGAGTTGTGGTGAGGCCAATGGTTACATTAGTCTTTGTTGAGTGTTTATTGCATCTTTTTTTTGGTGAATTAAATTAACCCGAAATGCAAGTACACGGAGGTGGAGAGTGAATCTTTAACCCTGATTATACAACAGTGTACAAACATGGCAGATGGATGGCCTTCCCTGAGCCTGGTTCTGCCAGGGGTTTCTTCTTGATAAAAAGGAGTTGGGTTTTTTTCCCTACTGTCGCCAAGTGCTTGCACATAGGCATCATTGGATTGCTGGGGCTTTTTCTAATATACAATATACAGCATTTTGAGGTGACTGTTGTTGTGAATTTGTGCTAAATTAATTAAATGCAATTGAATATCAAACTGAAAGATAATGATTGGTATGTGATTATCGTATCATTACTCATTTATTCGAGTTAGCTGCAGTGTGGTGAGGTGGCTCAAACCATATAAAGTGAGACCAGTTCTTTGTTTGTTTGTTTTTATCTGACAATAAACAAAACAAAACAAAACTTATGTTTTTTTAATGTGTTATTGTGATATAAATCTGAGAAAATTTCAGAATTCTTCTTGCACTTTTTAGTGTTATGATTTTCTCCTAAATGTATCATTTCAGCCTCATAAATTATATGGGTCATTGATTTATTTAACTATTAAATTAAATCTAAAATGGCCCTAATAGACCAGTGTACTCATGACCTAAATTAAATGGGGTTTATTCAGTACCAGTGAGCACGTCTTGTGTGTTATTTTCTAATTGGGCGCTAACGATGGAATTAGTGTCACTGCTGTTAGGCAAATACAATCTAGAGAGGAAACTGGGCTAAATACAATATCAGTTTTTCTTATTATTAATCATGTCCAAACCATCTCAGCCTTGCCCCTGTGATCCTCAGCTGTCCCTCTGAAGTACTCATTTCTAATCCTGTCCATCCTCCCAACAAAATGTTCACGTTTTCAGCTCTGCCACCTCTTGCTCCACCTCCTTGTTGGTACCACTGTTCCCAAACCATACACCATATCAGGCTACTATCTTGTAAACGTTCCCTTTATACTGTTGCTGCTATCCTTTTGTCACAAATCACCACTGACACTTGCCTGCACCTTCTTCACCCTGCCTGCACCCTCTTTTTCACCTCTCTCGTGCACAGGTATTTAAATTCGTCCACTTTCACTACGTCTAGTGCCTCTTCACTGTCGTTCAAACGCTAAAAATTACATTGTAATTAGATTAAAATGTAAAACTTCACACATTACTACAACTCGAATAAAATCTGAGGATGTCACAGCCCAGCTGGATAAAACTTAATTTTGCCTTGTCAACAAAAGGGGGCGCTCTGAAATATAACACCCCTAACTTTCTGTAGAATCAGACCTGGCGTTGTTTGGAGGTCGCTTGTTGACAAGGGGAGAAGGTGACTTCTCAGCCAGCGGAGTAGCGTCTAATCTAGATCTTTACAGAGTCTCAGAAACGCTGGATTTTTGATAGAAAAGCAGCCATGTCTTCATTTGGGAGGGCACTGGGAGTCCTTCGGACCGGAGCGCGACTGCTACGACGCGAACCCGCGAGAATAACGAGCAGAAAGTAAGCCGTTAGCACGCTAGCTACTCTGTTAGCTTCAGCGGTTAGTAGCTAGCACGGCGATACATTCAAACCAGCGAAGTCTGAAACACGTCAAAGTAGTTAGTTTGCTTTCTGCATTATTTAACTTGAGTTAATGTGTGCTTCTGTTTTTTTTTTTTAACACTATCTGTGTGTCAGGGCGAGTGGCGGACCGCACATTGAGCCACAGTACAGACAATACCCGCAGCTGACGAAGAAGCAGAAGTTTGAGTCGGAGCTTATCAGTGGTGTCATGTGGTTCTGGATCCTTTGGCACTGCTGGCATGACCCTGATGCGGTTCTGGTGAGTAGACACGGTGTAAACAGTAATGTGAAAATGAAGGACGACTGTAGTCCAGAATAACGCTGCAAAACCAGGTCAAATCAGGCTGAATCACAGAGGCCTATATGTATTTATACATACAGTACTGTTAAAAAGTAATTGTTACTCCTGTTAAATCATTTCATTAACTGTCACTAATCGCCTAACTAGAACCTGCCATAAAGTAATGTAGGCTCAAAGATCTCAAAAAGCAACACATCATGCTGCCATTTAAAGTAACACACGAACAGCTGAGAAACAAACTGATGGAAAGGGTTATAAAGCCATTTCTAAGACTTTAGGACTCCAGTGAACCACAGTGAGAGCCATTATCCACAGATGGACCAAATTTCCTCCAAGAACACATCAATGACTAATCCAGGAGGTAACAAAAGAACCCAGAACAACATTGAAAGAACCACATGCTTACTTGGCATTGCAATGCCAAGAGTTCATGATTTACCGATAAGAAAGCGACTGTGCAAAAATGGCATCCATGGGAGAGTCGCAAAGTGAAAACCACTGCTGAATTCTGAAGTCTTGTCTCACATTTGCAAAAAAAAAAAAAAATTGATCATCCTCAAGATTTTTTGGGGAAAAAAAAAATTTCTGTGGACTGACGCGCAAAAAGCTAAACTTCAAGAAATTTTGAGCCTTGTTATGTGTGGCATAAAACTGATCTCTACCAGAAAATCCTGAAGGAGAATGCCCAGTCATCATTTCATGCCCTGAAACTCAAGCATGCTTGGGTTATGCAGCAAGACAATTATCCAAAACACACCAGCAGGTCCACCTCTGAAGGGCTTTCACAGTGATTTAAAAAGCTCAAGGGTGGCACAATCATTAGGTTTAGATGGGCATTACTGGATAAAGTTTTTCTCTCGCTTAAGGAATGAAATAATTTTAAAACTACAACTTGTATTTACTCTGGTTATTTTTGTTTAATATTAAAATTTTATTTAAACTGAAACATCTAAGTCTGGCAAATATGCAAAAAATAAGAAATTGGAAGGGGGCAAATACATTTTCACAACACTGTATGCCTACCTATTCATGCAGCGATTAAATTAGCCCACTGGTTCTTGAACTTCTTATTAGTCACTAACAATAAAAAGCAATCAGTCTAATTTTAGTTGAGACAGTTACCACAGTAGCAGTCGAACATTCAACAATCAAAACTCAGAAATATTCATTCATCCTAGTTTGACTTCACTTTTTTCACCTCGATCAAACTGCCCCATCCACGGTGTCTCCTTAGGCACCACAGTCTAGTGTGCATACAGGTGATGCAGATACAGCTTTTTGTTATCACATTAATGACAACCTGCTTCAAAGTAGGTTACGTTAGAGAGAAGACATAAACAGGAGTGAAAACACCACCTACTGACAAATTAACTCTGGGAAATGGCATCACCAACGTTTGAAGATCCTATGGACTTAAGAACCCACGGTTAGAGCTCAAAGTTCATTTCAGTCTAGTTATCTATGTAGACCGACAGTTCTGAACAGCAGCTGCCTCAAGGCGCATCAGGAGTGTCTGAAGTCTTTCTTTCTCTGAGCACAAGGAAGAAATTTGTGCATATTCAAGGTGTGAAACTTGATCTGTTTAAACATTGTAGTACTCTCAGATCTCCTGACCATGAGGGTGCGAATATAGGTGCACCAGTACATCGACAGCTTTGCTTTGATGCTCGGCTCACTCCACTGTGAAGGTCTGGTACAGCACACAGATTACTGCTGATGCTGCACCCTCCCATCACTTGTGAGTAAGATCCCAAGATACTTGAATCACTCACAGCTTGGAGCAACTTTCCTCCTTTAACCAAGAGGGAGCAGCCAACCCTCAGTTTCCCAGGAGAGACCCATGGCCACACTCGGAGGTGCTGACTCTCATCAGTGGCTCACCATCATGTAAAGTCATGTGATCTGGGTAATGAGAAAGTCACTAGTATGAGCGGCTGAAATGAATTTCCCCACAGGCTGTTTTTATGCTCACCGCAGCAAGTTTTTATAGTAAAATAAAACTAAACTAAATATAAAAAAAAAACATTCTAGTGAACCCTTTAGCCCCTAACCGCTGCAGACAGGTTTTTGCAACATTTTTTGAACGGTTTGCGCAATGTAAAAAAATCCTATGGTTTCACTGTGCTTTTCAGTGATATTGGAGTCATTACAGGAATCCTAAGCACCGTGCCACAAGATGAAGGTTTAGAGAGAGTTCGACGGAGTTGCGCAGAAAACTGGCATTTTGTCAATATTTTAGTGCCAGTATTGTCTGAGTGGCGACACCTATCATTCAAGAGAACGCTGAATGTTGCAGTGGTGGTGTGTGAAGTGAACAATGAGCAGGGTATACTGGTCCCTTTAGGATGGCAGGCGTCAGCCTTATAGATACTTTAAGATGCTCAAAGTAGAGCTACCCAGCTTTGGAGGCTTTCGGTGCACGCCCAGATCCAGAGCAAAACCCAGGAACTGCTGGGAGGGCTTGCATAGCGCAATACCTCTAGATCACACAGGAGGAGCTGGAAACTGTTGCTTACTGTAAACCTACCTTCGGATACATGGAAGATGCTCAAGTTGCTCAGGTCTGACACTGTGTGTCACAGAGGGATATTTATTTGAAGAACACTGAATATTTCCTTTGATAAACAGCCTACAGATCAGTTTCCTAATCTGTGTTCTGTTAATTGCAATGCTTGTAGTCTGAAAGGCAGGAGATTGGCACCAAACATAAAAGCAAACTGAGCGTAAATGTGGTGCTGATGACCGCTTCTAAACTTGTGTTCACCATAAGATACCTAACCTGGTTAAAGGAGAGCCACCTTCATGACACCGAAAACTCAGACTTTAAGCTCAACGTAGCTCTTTAAGCTATTAATCTTGCTTTGTAGTACATCCCCGTAAGGAGATGATGTAATAGTGTGGAGGAGGCACGCTAAACTTTAATCCCAATCACTCTTTCCATCCCTTTATGGCCACAGTTCACCACTTCTAACCAGTGAAAGTCCAGGAGAATCCAGTTAAGGAGAGTTTGGATGAGGTAGTACAGGCGCATGAAAGTACAGCTGATAATCTGCATTAGTTATGTGGTAGAATTATGTCGAACCACAGCTGTGTCAGTATGGCATTCCTAATAAAGGGTTTGCTGTGCACAGACTTGCCAGGAACAGGATTTTATTGATATAATTTGATTGAGTTAATTGATTAAGATTCATCCCTCCTCTGCAGGGTCACTTCCCTTGGCCGGATACTTCTGAATGGACAGATGAGGAGCTCGGTATCCCTCCAGATGACGAGGAATAAGGTGATTTATCCAGTTTCCAAGCAAATGCCCAACAGGACAGCAGTTAACTTTCACAACATGCTGTTCAAATGTAAAGTGGATGACTAGCTCACGGTGTAAAAGTCACAACAGATGACTGGAATCTGCTCTAATTGTTTCAGCCTTTGAAACTAAAAGTAGAGGTTTTGGCAAGTTGTGTTTTGGGGTTTTTTTTGTTTGTTTGTTTTTCTTTAAACAAGCCTTTCTGAAACATAATGCCCTTCTACTTTATTTGAAATCTATGACGTAAAAAGTAAATTAGGGAATCTGCAAACTTGGGCACTTAGTTGATCCATGGGCTTGGAGGATGTGCAGACTTGTCTGAAAGGTTTAAAAAAAACACTTTGACACTTCAAATCGAACAATTCTGATGTTTTTGTCATGTAACATCTACATACACATGCAGGCACTTAGCACTTTGAGGATGTTTTGAAAGGTGGTGGCATCTCTCATGTGAGATAGATAAACATTTATGTATTTAGTCTTGATTTGTGTAAATAATTGTCATCCTCACTTGCGTTGGGCTAGCACTTTAAGATGTTATGAAAGTTCAATGTACAAAAACTTGTATTTGTTTGGAATAGCGGGGTCATTGAAACAGCTGTAAAGTTTTAACTAAGTCTGTAAAAGTGAGAGTGGTGCACAGTAATTTTTACATGATAGGAGAAGCAGTCAGATTTGTGAAGAGCTCTGGATAATTTTGGGATATTTTGCACACTTCGTTCTGGAAATGCTTTTTAGGTGAGCGCTGTGTGGGTGGAGCAGTCGGACTTCTCCCTGAAGTTGAGGGCTGCAGTGCAGCTGTGAAAACCTCCAGTTTCACATGATTACTTAAACGCCATTGCTGTAACCTCAGAAGCAGCTGTAGTTCAGTCTGAACCCTGCAGAGGGCAGTGTTGTAAAGGTTTACCTTAAACCTGTTGCACACCTGGTTCAACTGAGGTTACACTCACAAAGTTATTTACAAGGACGGGTGTATACGGTCTATTTTTGGGTCTTACTTTATATTGTCAAGCACTATATAAACTTAAATATTAACCTTTAAGTGACACGTTTGGCCACTTAAAAGAATTACCCCAGGTGCACCAGGCTAATGTAGTGTAATACATGTAATTAATCTTACAGGTTATCATAGTCAGTGTGAGGGGTGCTGATGGTAGAAACGGTAGTGACATGGTGTCTGCAGACAGGCATCGTCAGCACATTATGTTCAAGCAGGGCAACTTCATGAAGGGTGTAAGCTGTTTTTAGACTGGTTTTATTCATATAAACCATTATTTTACTTATAATTTAGTAATAATATTGTTTATTTGAAAAGGTACCACTTTAGTGTACCTAATAAAGTGTGTTTCTTGTTTGCAGGTCACCACAAGGGATGTGGTTTGCTGGGCGAGTCTTTGGGCTGTTCTGAAAGTCATTGTTGTACATAGACTTAATAAAGTTATCTTTAAATTAAAACAGGAAGACCAGCACGTCATTTCATTACTTTTATTTATTTACACGCAATTTCTGAAATGCATTAACAGTGTCACAGTTAGCCAGTGTTTGTATATTTCAAATCATAAGCCATTTAAATCTGGAAAAAACCATTGCAAGAACCAACACATATTTAATAAAAAAAAAACAAAAAACAATTGCTGAGAGCTGCATTTCAAGCAGAAGGAGAGGGACAAATACTACAGCTTATTACAAACCCTGCCTGCGGGCCAGTTCGTGTTTTTATTCTGTGAGTTAACATGCAAAGACTTCAAAGATTAAAGTGTAGTGTAAAAGGAAAAAGGAGGGGTACAAAGGAAACACTCAGTTTTTTATGTTAATTCTGTGTTTTGGATCTCATCACTCACCTGAGGAAGGCTCACACTGTTCAGAGGGCGCTCTTAAAGCTACGTGGGTGCAGAGTCATCTTAAACGAGGGTGTTTTTCTACTTAAACAATGAGCTGAACATGTGTTCGGAGGCAGCGAGTGGGAGTAACACCAAATGGGTTAAAGTAGCCTAAAGATACAATGACTGTTAAATCTGACCTGTTCCTTTTTTTTGAGCTATAAAAACTGAAAAACACTGAAATAAGAAGTCATGAGTGTCTGCATCCATGATGTGTGGCTGGTGGTTAATCGAAGGTTATGTCCATGGCATCATTCCCTGAGAGTGAAGAACTGCACACACGCCTCACATTAAAGAAAGAAAAAAAACCTCAATCATCCACACGTCAGTTCCTCAATCGCTGACCTTTTAATACATCATCTACTTTGGATCGACCACAGTGGCTCAGAATACCTGTTGTTTTGTTTTTTTTGCTAAATGGCGTGGCACTAAGTAGAGAAAGCTCAGGAGTAGATATGGAAGTTTCTTAACCTAGACTATCCGCACATAGCCCATAAACAAAAAAACCTCACGCTACAGGAACAAAGAGGACGAGGATCGACACAGGCTCTACTCAGCTGGGAAGGGAAAAGATGGGTAGCTACTCAACAGATAATCACATGAACTCTAAAAACATCCACATTTACAAAAACTCATTTTTAAAAGGTTAAAAAAAAAAAAAAAAAATCCCTACGAAGGGGGGAAAAAAAAGAACCACCCTCAGGCTCACTGAGGTTTTTAGGGTGAAAATATAATAAAATCATTACCTCTGTTCAATTAATAAATACATAATTCAGAATCCATAAAAACAACAATAAAAAAAAAAAATCACATAAAACGAGAAATAAATTAAGCCAGAGTCGTTTCAGAGGTGACGACTTGTAATTCCTATGGGAAAACAAATTCACAGAGAGGCAGCATTTTGAGCGACTCCACCCCACCTCCAACACTACAGTGCAGGTGTGAGAGGTGCAGTTTTACACCTGTTAAAATTCTGCGAGCAGAAGAAACGCACCAAAGTGCTGCCTCTCGCCCTTACCTCTCTCCTTAAAATAAAAAAAAAAGTCATTATTGCTGGTGTGATTGAGATAAAGAGGAAGGGTGGGACACAAGCATGAGAGAGAGTGGAGAGACGTACAAACGAATAAGCACCATTTTGAAATTTCAGTTTCACCGCCTCCTCTTTTAGCACCGCGTTTCACCTCCACCCGTCCACGTAAACAGACCCTTCGTCCTGTTCAGTTTGTCACGAATAAAAAAAAATATAGATATATATATATATAATAATAATAATAAAAATGAGGGCAGGGGAGAGGTGGAGGGGTGATCAGCAGAGGGGGGAAATACTAGCAAATGTGACGCGGTGATCTTGGCATCAGAAGCAGTGGACGTCCTGCCGCCTCACCCTCTCCTCCCGCCCCCACCAACGTCTCCTTTTTGTCCGTCCAAAATGCCCACAGGAGCTTCAAGTCCACCGTTCCCTGCAGCAACATGCTCCTTTCATGTTTTTGTCTTTAGTGTGCTTGTAGTGAAGTCGTGCGCTTGCTCGTTTCCAATCCGATACCCTGTCTCCTAAGCATGCACAGTGAGCGTGTTTTACATGTCAAAGATTTGTTTCATCTCCAGGCAGTGTGTCCGTGTGATTTCATTTCTTTTTTGTTTCATTTTTTTCCCCTCACCCTCCCCCCCAACCTTTTTTAACTGTCTGGTAAAAAATACACAAAACTATCTTCTTCTCTCCCCCTGCTCCCGACTCCTCGCCCTTCCTTCAATGTCTGGGAGGGTTACACGAAGACGCGGTTGTGTCTGCTGAGCTTCAGGATCTTCCCCAGTCTCTGCTTGGCTGTGGCCATGCCTTTTTTGGGCCGTTTGCCTAAAAAAAAGAGAAAAATGAAAATATTAACGGGACCTATTTAGCAACATCAAATAGTGAGTAACATTTCAACTAACAATCTTCTCACAAATCTGACAAATGTTCCATCAAGTGACCTAATCATGACGATAACCATAAGAGGCCCTTAAATCTGGCCCCTGACACCAAAGAAAGCACCTACTTTGTATTACAATAATTAAAGAAACAAATACAAATTAAACTAAACATTGTTAAACAGCAAAATGAAATAAAACATGATAATCCATGGAATGGAAAGTAAGATATATTAACACTTCTTGCACAACAGTTAAGTCCTGGTTAAAATTTGTCCTGATCTATGATCAGCTTAGTTTTATAAAGGTTTTTTTCTGTACTTTCTATTATGAAACTTTAATTTTAAACAGTTTTTAAACACTGAATACCGCCTCTCCCACTGTCAGAGAGCTAATCAGGCTTCCCACATCCTGCACATTACGTATTGAGCCATGCTTTATCTTCTGTGCCAGTTAGTGTGGACTGAAACAGCTTCTCCATTTTTCTGCATATTAACAAGAAGAAATGATAAAAGTCACATTTCAAACCTTTTGTGGCCTGATTGCTGATTGGTGGAGGGTTCGGGGCGTGCCTCTTGGAGGGGTGCAGAGGTGGAGACATTGAGGGGTCACAGTACTGGTAGTCCATCTCTGGGCTGGGGAGCCCCTGATTGTCCCAGGCCTCGCTGCTGCTGTTGCCCTGGCTGTCTATCGGGCTCTTGTCCCCCTGCAGTCGGCGCTGGTGCTGCGCCTGTTCCAACGGGCTGGGCCACCAGGACTCCTGGAGCGAGTCTGCCGTCTCCGACTTGGAGGAGCACAGCAGACCAGCCATAGACAGCATCCCCTGAATGGCCTCTGCTGTGCTGGGTGAGGTAGGACGTTCTCTGCAGGAGGCAGACAAGACTCATTTTTAAAAAGGTGCCCCGATGGAGCCGTGTTCACGAGGGCCTTTCAAGGATTTTCTTTTCTTTCTTTCTTTATTTAGTTAAACAGCCCACGGATAATCAGAATATTTGAAGAAGCATAATAGTACTGGTCACAGGCCTGCCTTGATCTGTTTTCCTCACCGTTTGAGTGGTTTGTGTTTGTGCCTGAGTTTCTCGCCAGACTGGTCCAGCTTTATGTGCCCTGAGCCTGTCTGCTGCTCGTCCTCGTCCTCTTCATCCTGGGAGCTCTCCGAGTCCTCGTCAGAAGACGATGACGACGATGATGACTCTTTATGCTGCATCGGACAGAGAGGTTTCAAAGACATGCCTCAGAAGACAGCGTAAAAAACGATTACTCAAAGTACACTCTGTTCAGAAACATTGAACTCTTAAACCGGCTGCGTTTGTATAAATCCTGCACATCGTTTACCTCTGTGGGAAAGTCGCTGTCTGACTCGACGTCTGACACACTGGAGTGTCCTGAGACTTCATCCCTGAGTTCAGTCTTCATCCTCTCCAGACCTCCTGAGACACAAAGGAACACATCGTCAGCTAAATGCTCGCACAGCCACAATCTTCTGTTGGTTTAATATTCACTGAAGACTTACTGAGGAGTGCGGATTTCTCAGCTGTGCTATGCTGCTCGTGACTGTCATGCGTCCTCTCAAACTTCACGTCCATGCAACCCTTGGGTGGGCCAACAGACAGTCCCTCACCTTCGGACTTTACAGGGCTGCTGCTTCCCGGTCGCCTCAAATCTCTGCACACACAAAAAGTTCATGTTAACATGAGAGCAGGTGACTAATTTATATTGTAATAAACAAGAAGAGGAAAATAAATTAGACTCCTCAACTCCTGACGGCTGAGTCACAGCTCAGAAGAACAGGCTTTGTAGATTAACAAATTCATAGTTTCTGTTGCTGACTAGTAAAGCTTTCTAAATTCATTTTTACTACATGCTATTTTTTTATTCACCAAAGTGGTTTTATGTTGGTTTCTGGAGTTTGTCACTAAACAAAAGTACTAGTTTGACTGACTCTGCACACTGATTCACTGAAGAGACTTTGCTCCCCCACCTGATGATTCTTCCGTTTACCAGCATCAGCCGTATGTGGTTGTCTTCCAAAGACTCTGCAGCAGCAGCTGCCGATGCAGTTGACACTTTGTTGAACTTTGCGTGAACCTTGGCACCAAACGCAGGATCCTGGATACAGAATATTAAAAGTATCGTATCAGTCATCAACAGACACAGATGCATTTACAAAAAGCTTTAATCGGTGCAAGCTGCATTTAAGTGCTGATGAAGACTCCAACTACAATAATAAGTACATTGCGCACCTTCTGGCCTAACTAACGGCATTTTGGATTCTCTTTAATGTAGATTAAACACACATTCTGAAGGTTTACTCCTTGAAACTCACCTCCTCCAGTGGCCCGACCTCCAGCCTCTTCAGCACATCCCTGGTGTGCTGCTCTAAGATGTCCAAGTTAGTGGGTAGCTTGGGCGCATGGCGCTGCTGCTCCCTCAGTTGCCTGGCGGCCCTTCGAGCTCGCCGTGCCTGGCACAGCCTCTCCAGCGTGGCTCGGGTGGACAGGCAGCCGTTTGATCCCAAAGGTACTCCACTTCCCTGAGATTTCACTGGCTTGCTACCACCCACTGGTTCCTCCTAGAATATAAATGTAAAACAAATCATGCAGTGAAGGTTGTTACAGTGTGCAAAAAATAAAAACAAAACTTTAAAATAAAACCTACAAAATCAACTGGTTATGATTTTTTTTTTTAATAACACGCACAGATAAAGCACATGTAAAACTGTAAAGGGTCAAGAAACGGTGCAAATTAATGATGTAAACACACTGAGATTACAGTTTGAATATGTCTAAAATGTGGGTCACTTTTATTAATCAGTGACAATACCAAAAGAGCGTCAGCTTTTCTCCCAGCTGACACCACCATTTGGATGAAGTCTAAAAAGCTCCTCACCTCTAGGTAGCGGATTTCCTTGGTCAGCTCTTTAATGAGATGGTTCGGCCTGATATTGTCTGGTACCTCGCTGGTGGGTTCGTTCACCTGCAAAGCCACAACAGTTTACATTCAAACCAGAGGAGTGAGCAGAGAATCTGCCGCCTGCTGCTGACAGATAAGACTAAACGTGGATGCCTCCGGTGACTCCTGTGTCACAAGAACCATGTGGACTGCAGACATGTGAGGTGTAGTCAGGCGGAGCTTCTCACCTCTCTTTTCAACCAAGTCTTCAGTGCACTGATTAAAGCCTTGACTCCATCCACTAGGTAGGTCGGTGGAGGACAGTTGTCCTCTCGAAGCTCTGACAAAATCAAAGAAGAGAAAACCGTCACATGAGTTTTAAGCGAGAAAGCTTTAAACCTTTTAAAACATTAATGGATTTCCAAAAAGTTAGCATTACAAATGGTGTTCAGCAATGGAAATGTCATGTGGATATTTTGTGTTTTTAACTTTTGAGGGATAAAAAAAATAGTGGGACCCCCCCCCCCAAAAAATACAAAAAAACCAAAAACAAAGTCACACTTTGACCCTCCACTATGTATTAAAGGACTTGCAACCCTGAAATTTACTGTCATATGCAAGTAAAATTTTGCATGACTTCATTAAATATACTGATTTTGAGGGGTGAGGTGGGAGGAACTTATTGATTTTTCATGGAAAGACCCATAAATAAATCTTACTGACACCATTATTTTCTTGCCAAATGTTTTGAATTTTTATGTCAAAATGTTATGTTGCAACAGCTCTTATACACATCTCTGTGGCTTGTCGTTTTTAGTATTAGACTCTCACCTTTTAGCATTTCCAGGAGGTTCTTTGCCACATACCAACAGATGGCCTCAAAATAGGGAAACTTAAAGAGGTCTGGGGTTTTCAGACGACGCTCCATCTCATAACACCTACAACGCGAACCAAACGTTAAGTGCTAAAGTCTCTAGAAAACAAACAAAAATCAAGATGCGACACCAGTGGCAGGCGAGTGGTTTACCTGAGCTGCATGCCAATATTGAGGTTGTGAAGGAAGTTCCCTCCAAATGCCATGCAATCCTGAGAGGTGAGAACAGCGTGGATCCAGCCTGCAGAGGGCAGCAGAGCACAGACGTTTACTCAGTTTATCTACTCTCTGGCTTAGAATGATAACATTCTTAGGGTGGGGCAGAGAAATTACACATGAATACCTGAGGAGATAGGCATTTATACTTCACTTAATCATATTTTCTCAACATGCAGAAAAAAATCCATGACAACAAACAAGACTGCAAGAAACTTTTATCCTGCTGAGGCACAGTCACCCTCAGCAGCAGGAGATAATGCTGTCAATAACGGCTTCCACCTCAGATAAACAGTGCTCCTAATACAACACAACAACACAAAGTAGGAGAAAACAGCTTTGTGTGTGGGGGGGGGGGGGGGGGGGGGGGGTTAAGAGAGGCTGACAGACAGGCCTGATAATACGCTGGTTGACTGACCTACTGTGCTCCCTGACCCCAGCTTAATTCCCACCTCTCCACAGCCTTTCTGCCAAAAGCTCTCTTTCACAATGCTGCTTGAGCTTGCTGAGAAAGCATGGCTGGAAGACTGATTGAGGACATCCAGCAGTTGAAGGGCTGAACTGAGCTTTGTCTGTCTGTGTGCCGTAGGGGGGCAAGGGTGAAGGAGCTCTATGGGCTTAAAAAGTCCATTGAGAGTCTGATGGACAAATAATGGCATGACTGGATCCATTGGCTTCACTTCGGCGAATCAAAGCATGCTTTGGTGTCATGCTCAGTTAGTGACATGACATCAAAACATCTTTCTACCTTCTTAATGCAACATCAGCAGTGCTGCAGAGTCACGTGTAGTAAAACGCCTCAGTGTTACTTTCATCATATTACATAGGAGCTCTGTTTCTCTTCATTTTTCCCTGTAATTATGATCATTAAGAACTGTTTGGGTTGTTGCTCAGGAAGAATTTCCCTCTCTGTTATTTTCCTTTGGCAATAATAGAGGACCTTAAAGGAGCCTGTATTTTCCTGGCAGCAGCCATGGGAATCATGATTATTTTTCACTTTTAAATGCACATGGAAAAAAAAACAACCCCCCCCCCCCCAAAAAAAACAAAAAACAGGCAGGTCAGCAAAGCTGGCGCAAAACTGTCAGGCAGTCACCAGAAACAATGATTTAACATCAGTGACACAAACAGCTGCACGTCTGAGAGTGTGGAATTTATTGTGCTTGGAAACCACACACCATTATCCAAGCCTTTATACGTACTTTGATGACTAGTGTGTTTAGTTTGGTTCAACTAAAGTGTGTGTGTGTGTGTGTGTGTGTGTGTGTGTGTGTGTGTGTGTTTGTTTGTCTGGTCAGTGATGTTTGTTTAGGCTGGTGTGAAAGCTGTCAATCACATCCTGGTGTACCGACCAAAGATCACTTTCAAAAAGGTGTGTCAGGATAGCGGACGTGACTGAGCATGAATTCAAAGGCTGAGCTGATTTTAAACCCATGTGTAATATTATAAATAAGCTATGAATACATTTGTGCAAATTATCAGTCACTGATGTGGGAAAAGCTCTGCACTCGTGCTGACCTGCATGTTTTACCAGTCAGTCAAAACCAACTGTGAATGCAGTCTACTGTGCTTGCATCCTGTTTTTCATAAATACATTATTATCTTTAAAGAGCGGATGTTATGGTGCTGTAACATGCCCTATAATAACAATAACATTGCTGTACAATACAATTTTGCTTGTTCCTGTCTCATCTCATCATAAAACATATCATAGTTGATTTTTTTTAGCTAATCATGACAATTAGTAAAGCACAGACCATAAGCTGCCAGTTATCCAAATTTGATTTCTTCATATGTCCAATACCTAGAGGTCTATATAACTGCCATGTTCACGGATCGCAACGTGAACATGAACCAGATAAGATCTAAAAGGCAGCAAAAGCTGCGTTTTCATTTAAGTTACTTAGAACTTCTGAGGAAGTGTAGAAGGTTCTTGGTATCACTTTGTGCCGCCATCCAAAGACCCATAAAGATTAGCAGGATGTCATGTGACAAAGTGACAGCTGTTCAAACACTTGGGTAGGAGGCTGTGTGATAGGGTGTGATTTGTTTTTGTGTTCGTTAGCAGGATAACTCAAAAGATGTTATGCACAGATTTGCATGAAAATTATTTCACATTATTGCAGTGAATTCAAAGACAGGAAAAGACATCTGATTTCATGAATGACATGAAAAACAAAAACGTGGCTCATTTATCACAATCATCACTTCTATCAAACAGTTTTTGAACATCCAGAAGATGGCGAGGTTACAACTTTCCAACTGTTTGTTAACCAACAACCAACTGTTGTACTTCCAGAAAGTAAAACCTCTGTCAGCTGGGACTTTTTGTGGGGTAAAATAATCTCCCTGGAGCTTAATGTGCTACCCAGTTCCTGTGATAGAAATACAGAGTTTCTCAGGCGGTTCCCAGTTCCAGAGTTCCTGCAGTGGAAAACCTCCTTTCTTGCACTGAATCAAACTGACCTTAAGAAAGGTTTGAAAGTACACTTAAAGTCCTTTACTTATCAAATGTGACATTAAAACACCTCACTGACCTGTAGGGATGAGCAGCGTGGTTCCTTGGGGTACAATACACTTGTAACACTTATCCACTTTGTCCCCAAAGAACACTTCGCTCTGATTGGGCGAGGAGCTCCATGCCTCATATAGTGCAAGATTGGTGAGGGTGGGCTTGATCAAGTAGAAGACTTTCTCACCCTGAAAATCAAAAGAAAAGGTATTTAAGGTAACGAGTAGTTAAACTTGTGAATGTGACGGCACTGTTCTACTAAACACCTACTCCCTCATTCAATCACAAATTAAAGTTAGCTGTAGTTTTCAGAAGCCGGGGGGGTGAGACCATCATCATAAAGAGTGCTGCTGGCTGCTTTACGATTTAACTGGATGTGAGAAGCAGGGTGACCTTTCAGAGAGTGCTAGTCAATCTGCCCTAAAAACCTCAGTATTTAAAGAAACACTGAAATCCCTGAGCTTGATGAACATCAGGGTGGCATGTTCCTCTCTTTAAAGGAAAAAAAAAAGCTCTTTAAATCCACACACTCACCCAAAGAACATGATACCAGACAGAGGTGCCTCCAAAGTCTATGTGGAAATCTGTGTAGCTGTCTTTGACCCCCATAAGGCAGTACTTCTGGACAAAGGGTTTAGGGAAGAAGGAGTCGTCTGGCCAGTAGTTCTCAACCCAGGACAACTTCTGAGCCACATCAGGAACCTCCACCAGCTTTGCCATCCTGCGGGTGATCAGAATCATGCAGCACACTGAGCTTAGGAAAGTTTTAAAAACATATCTGTAGGTCCCTTATTTAATCTCAACCACATCCAATAGTGTAGAGAGACTCAACTCTACCCTCAACAGAACAACAAGTCACTTAGGTGTTGTCACTCATGCACTGCAGCCATGAGCTTTTCTAGGACTCACCCAACAGAGCTGAAAGTGAGAACGTAAACGTCCAGCACAATCAGATCTGATGGTAGCCGGTCTTTAACCTGCTAGGTGCCTATAGTGCAAAGTCCATACAATGTCAGACTGCACCAGTGTTAGAATAAAGCAGAATAATAGTCTCGGCATTCATCGTTATCAAGCTGTCATCATATGAGCAGCTTCCAGCATGCTACATGCTCCCTCACCTTTACAGTAGTCCCAGTAGTGCAAATGCCTGTTTATTGTGTGCTACACTTAAAGAGAAACTGAGCAAAATATCCCAACTTGATTCTCACAAATCTGTCTAAAGTGCACGTGAGAAAACAGCTTCGGCTAAATCAGAAGGACTTTAAGTCAAATGTTGTTCCATTTCCTTCTATTAACTCAGGTAACTATTAACTCAGCTGGAAACTTCCATTCAACTTTACATTGATATAGATGGCCTTGGCAAGAATACAGCTGAAAGCTCTTCAGCAGTGAGCAGGAACACTTCAGTTTTGTCAAACCTAGTTTGCTGACTCTTGAAGATACTTATTCCTTTTTTTGTTTTTAAATCACAGTGACGGAACTGCGGCATGGCTTACTTCGTGTCAGAGAACTCCAGGCTGATGAGGTTGAGGACTTTGGGTCGATGGGGATTGGTGAAATACTTGATAAACTCGCTGAGCTTCATCTTGCTGTCCGCCTGCCGTGCCACATCTATCACATCGATGACTTTGTTACCACCTAGATGGGAATAAAGTGCCTTTTAGTTTGTGCAATATTAGATTAGATGTTCTGCAGTCACAGACTCCTGAATGAAAATCTTCAAACTTTTTAAATGACTGCAGAGGAGGCGATGGGGTTCATAGGGGTCAGCAGCCTGCTGGCATCTTCATGTGCTTTTAGAGATCAACCCCTGAGGAAAACTGGCATTAATATGGCAGCATGGGGAGGGGTTGTAGGGGATGCAAGCGAGACAATCTGTCAATCTGTCCAGACCACCAGTCCCAGAGGAAGGGGAGTGGGTGGAGGTGAGAGGGCTGCTACGTTTAATAGCTGTGTGTGCGTGGGAGATCTCAAGCATATAAGGAAATATGTCTGTAGATGTGAGAAAAAGTGTGCAAAAGCTGTGTGTGCATGTGTGTGCATGTGTGTTTACTCATGGGATAGAAAACAGATGCTAAAAAGGAAAAGAGAAATAAGTCAAAGAGAGAGAGTCGCAGCAAACAGCTCACAGTTGGGACGCTACAAATCACACGCAGTGACACACAGGGCCGGAAGTAAGACTGGGGTGCAGTGTGTAGCAAGACAGCTGGTGGTTGTATTTTCCCCACACCCCTCCCACACCCCTTTTTTATTACCCCTGTGCATACTTGTGCACACACACACACACACACACACACACACACACACACACACACACACACACCACACACACACACACACACACACACACACACACACACACACACACACACACACACACACACACACACTCCTCTAAAGGCCCAGCTGGCCAGCGTCTGATGACAGAGAACAGGTGGAGTGAAAAGCAGTCAGTCACACAGTGCGAGACAAAGCTGCCTGGAAACCCTGCAACGCCAAGCTCAAGCACTGGGTTCACAAACCCAATTCAATTTTTTTTATTTAGTTATTGTTTTTTATTAATGTCCACAAACTAAAGCACTGCTGAGCCAGCTTGAGAGACACTCAATCTAACCGACATCCCACCATAACGACGATGATATATGATGACACCCAGTTATGTTAAAGAGCCAATTAACTGAGATAATTGTTGCAAATATGTCTTTGTCAGCAGACAGGAACCAGAAACTTGTTACTCACTGCATTAATTTTAATGTAAAACAATTATTTCCTCACGAATCAAACATTTTGGGAGCAAAATGCTGTAAAATAATTTACTCAACATTGAAATCAAAAGATGAATCCTACATTCTTTTTGACCGTTTTGTAGGAATGAACATGATTGTTACTATGAACATGCACGGCAGGGTTTGTTATATTAAATACTGGGATGACGAAATGAAATATCTCCTTCTATAAAAAATATATACTTTTAATTAAGTGCTGGTAATAAGCCATTGCCTGTCTATAAAAATTCTATCAACAGCAACCTTTACTCTTCCTCAAAGCACCAGCTGGGTGCTTTAACAGATTACCTCAAAGTTGAGCTGAGTTTAATTTGGTATCCACCCATTTTGTGCTAAATGTCATGAGGAAAACTAACTCATATTAAAATTAGTTTAAGCCTGTCAACGTGATCTGATTAGTCAGCAACAAGCATCAAGACACAACTTTGATGGTGCAATACAAACTTGGTTTTCCCTTTCTGGTTTCCTTGTCAGGTTTTGCATGGTTTCATGCAAAACCTGAAACCATTTCTAAAAAGCTTTACCCTGGAAGGAGTTTTTCAAAATCTTCAATGTCTGTGACCTAAAACACTTTTCATGTGTGAACGAAAGACCAAACCACATTCAAAAACCAACTTCTCCAAGACACCTTTCTAATGTGTACAGGGCCTCAGTGTAGTTAGCTTCTAAAGTGGTTTTGCTCATTTGTGTTTAGTTTTATTAGCTTCAGTATTAGTTCAAGTTCCTATGACAGCTGGGACATGCTCCAGCTCCCACTACAGCCCTTAAATGGGTAAGTGGAAAAAAATTGAGGAATGGATAGTTTCAGTTTTGATGTTTTTATTATTATTATAAATGAGAGGTTATTTGTCAGGGTCTCTATACACAAATAATTGAATGTTCATCAGGCAGACTGTGCTAACAAATTCCATCAAACAGAGACTAAAACTAAAGACATTTTCTAATTATTTTTTTTTATTTCAGTCAGTTTAATTTTTTTCTAAAGTTAGCCAAAATATTTTTTTCACACCCAGTTTGAGCCTTTATTTTAGTTTTAATTAACTGTAATGCCCTTGCCAACATCGGCTGTCATCCTTCAGTTGAAAGTTTACATGCCAGTTTACTATGAAACAGCTGGCATTAAACCTAATTTTCTACATCAAAGTACTCTAGCGGTCTAGAGGCTGGTCTCTGCAGCTGTCATCTGCATTCTTCCCCTCATAGAAAGAGAGAGGGTTGCATTGTAACATCTTAGGCTGCGTCTACACAGGAAGTGATTTACAGAGAAACGGAAACCAGAGAAAGTTAAAAACATTCGGCAACTTCAAGCAACTACAGACAAAAACAGGAAAAACACCGAGCGGGCCAACGCCAAGATAAACTTCACTCAACTTCGGGGCAAGCAATTGATAAAAGTGATTGGCACATAACAAGTTAATAAATCCATAACAAGGTAACCTAGGCAACCAGAGCCTGTGTAACCCTCAAAAGTATATCTGCAACCAACTGTCAGGTTCAAAGCAACAGGAGATGAGTGAATACTTGCTGGTAATTAAATAAATTAAGAATAATTAGGTTTACTGACTAAACCCTTAATCCTTCCTAGCAAGGGCACTTCACCCTGGTTTCCATTCATTATATATACACAATATATAGTTCGGATTGAAAACAATGAATAAATCCATTAATTTAAAGACTTTCCATCATGTGTAGAACTCTTTGACCACACACCGAGCTGGCAGAAGAAATGCTCGACAGCATCGGCGTTTACTCCAGTTGTCCCATTGTCTTCAAACTGGAAGAACTGTAATCCCACACTCAGACCCCAGTCACAACACCTGTGCCTTGGTTTAATGCTCAATAGGGCATGGGAGAGAGAGATAACGTGAGAGAGGGAGTCTGTAATCTGAACTTAATTATAAAAACACCGGTGGGCTTGGTAATGGGCTTGTAATAGGAGCTGGGAAGTAGCAGGCTGTTTCGGTAAGGAAGTGCAGTGGTCATGGAGAGGGCAGTGAAAGCTTAGCCGTCGCTCATTTAGAACGCATTCAGCCATCGTCTGATGCCTGATAAGTGGGTTAAAACCCCATGAACCTGGAAACTGGTTCATATTGACACACACAGATGGCGCCTGCTCAGCAATGGCCACTTAGCTGGCTGGTGTTGCGTTGTTTCATTAGCTTTTAAGCAGCTTCCAATGGTGCTGTGTAGTCCAATCACAGAGGTCACATCATTCCCAGACCATAAACACTAATGTTTTGTTGTAAATTTGATACATGTGACAACAAAGCCAAGTTTTCTTACCCACATACTGCTCCACATCTTTGACAGAAAAAGTAGAGGGGGGTAGTTTCAGACCCAGACCCTCCATTTCGGTGATCGCTATGGGGTAGTTGAAGCCATGCCTCTCCAAGTACCTGGTAGTCACCAGCTCGCCCTTCATCCGTATCAGAATCTCCTCAGCACTGAAAACCAGATTGTAATAAGTTAATTCAAGCTGCCAGTGTTCTCAAAATAAAACCATAATGGTTTTAGCCATGCAGAGAGTTGCTCTGTTTACTTTACTATCCTAACCACAAATCAATATAGGTGAAAATATTGTGTTTGTGGTGGTGGTAGCATTTTGACCCAAAAAGAGCCTACAGACATGCAAGCTGCTCTGTGAGGTGGTGATTAGGCACACTGAGAGGATCACCCAGGTCACTACATATCATCCATTTAATCCTGACGACAACCTTGTGTTTTCACCTGAGATAAAGTCAGGTGAGCCACTGACCTTTCATAAAGATTTCTACAGAAATGTCATCACAATCAAGAAAGCTCTGGACCCAGTAATGTGTCTTTCTTTTTTGAAGTTACACTGTTTTGTGTGAGTAAAAATATTCCAAAGCTACACATTTTTTCCAGAATCAGTGGCCGTGAAAATGTAAATAATCCACACACTGGAACTATTTTCTTTTATAGAAACAGATTCAATCAAACTCCCACTAGATATCTGTAAGCATGAGAACACAGAACAAAACAGTTTGCCTGGCTTAAAACCACAAGAAGCAAGTGTGTAGATATTTATGTCTTCTCTAAAATCCACTTTAACCTGTATGAGTGTTAAGTTAAGAATTTCGAGTTTTTTCAGCAAATTAGGAAAACAATCCAATTGGTCAGTAGGATTGAGTATGAGAAAAAAAACATTTCCAAAATGAAAGCGACAATAAACAAATTCTCATACATTTGCAGTTTTTCTCTTTTCCTTTGTAACGTTCTAATACAAAGCCTTACTTAAGCCTTTTAACTGCATAGACAACTTTACAGGAGCCCAATTTTGAGCCTTCAAAAGTAGACATGATTCACAAACGAGAAAATTGCACTTTCAGTTTACCTGAATAAAATATTCCACTAGGCAAGGCCTTTAGAGTTTGGTTGACAAGTGTGGCTCTTTGGGGGTGTGTGTTGATATCTACCTGGGGAATGTCCTGTTTTGGAGCTCCTTGATAAACACTGAGGTGCCAGCCTGCACCGGCTTCGATCCATCATCTGGCTCTGTGTAGTCATGCCTGTGCCAGTTGTTGCGCTTTTTCACTGGAGAAAACCAAAAAAAAACGTAGGTTTGAGTTTCACAGGGCTTTCTCGTCCCAATGTAATAATGCCCTCTTGAAACACCTTCACACAACAACATTGTAAATTATGCAGATCACAATCGCTTGTCACAAGCACATTAATTTACTACTCAGCCCCTGTGCCCAGGGGTGGATATCGAGGGGTTTGTCCAATCAAAGTGGAGGGTTTACAGCACCATTCAATTAGCTTGTTAATGTCTGCCCTCAGGGTTCTCAAAGGTTAACCTATTCCCCTCCCCCCCTTAACCAAAAAAAAAAAAAATTAAAAATCTGACTCGACTAACACTGCAGAGAGCGGCCTTCCCCCCTGGGACTGTCCAGCATATAGAGACATGGGTGAGACAAGGCAGAGAATCAGAGTATGGTGCTATTTTCACACATGCACCTCAAAGAATTAGGTCATACTTTCCGCTGTTGTGCTTTCTCACATGTAGCACACATCAGGAAATAGTTTGCTTCAGATATACTAACTAATGGAAACACTTTACTGTTTAGGCTTCAGAGCTGCCAAGATAAGAGATGTAAGAGGGTGCACAAGACAGCTATTCATAAGTGGTAAATGCACACTAATATTTACTGAGATATTTGCTGCAATCTGACATTACATGGACTATGCACTATGAAACTGCCAGGTTGCATGCACCAAGGTGTCTAGAAAAGTTCAGGACTGCAGTGTGTGTGAGTGTGTGTGAGAGACAGAAAAATGGTTTCAGGAAGCAGCAAAGACTCACTCAGGGAGGGTCCGTGTACGACATCACAGTTGGGACAGTGGTAAACATCAATATCCACAGCATGGTGCTCTTCTACCTGTACACAGCTGGAAATAGATGAGATACAGAGTTAGGGCAAGTCCCCTACAGAGGTTTATACTGTTCTTAAAGTGCCAGGAAAAAAAATGTCATCACAAGATTTTGCCCAAACGGATACAAAGCATTTACTATAATAATGTATGTATGTAATAATAAACCCTACCAGCTGAAGAATTCTGGGATGAAACATTTATTGCATTTACAATATATATGGTCTTTCCTTATTGTGATGGCCAAACCCGTGGCCACACTCTAAAAGTCAGTAACTCTTGTATTTTCATTTGAACATAGTAACACTCTTTAGTTTCCAATAACTTTATTGATTGGTTGGGATACATTTGTTCTATTTGTAAGCGCGCACATTTAGTTTACTTATGTATTCCCACCACTTCATTATTTTGATTTTTGACTAACCTTTGTCTTTTTCTTTCTTACCGCCATCATCCCTGGGAGTTGCTGGACAAAAGATGGTAGCCAGGGTTTGAAACCATTAAATACAAAGAGGGCTAATTGGACCACAACACCACTTCCTACGGAAGGGGAGAATATATGTTTTCTTTACTTTAAAAACAAAGTATTTGTATTTAATTAAATATTTGGGTTTAGGGTTTGATGGTTTTGATTTTCTTCTTTAGTATTTAGTTTATTAACAAATTAGAATGTACTGCATTGTGTTGTGATTTATGATTGTGTTTGTTTGTCACCCCTCATGTGTCACAATGGTCTGATCAGCCATTATATATACCCCTGTGTGTCATTTCATGTTTAGGTCAATTATGTTTGTTTGGGCAGTCATTTGGTTTGTTAAGTTTGTAGTCTTAGCCTGAGTTCAGTTTTGTTTCTTTGACCTCTTTTATGAGCTCAACGTTTATTGCTTTTGTAAATATATTTTGGGGTTAAATAAATGGCAACCCTATTTTTCAAATAATTCCTGAGACTCCTCCTGTTTTTCAACTCGGTCCCTCACATGTGGTGTCAGAAGTGGGATCCTTCAGTTGAGGAGACAGGATTTTTTTTTGCATTTTTTGCCCTTTTTTCTCCCCTGACAAACTTTTTGAGCCATGCAGAATGCTGTGCGCCCAAAGAGAGGAAATAAAATGGAGGCCAAAGAGGCCTTGCAGCAGCCAGAGAGGAGAAGGAGATGGAAGAAGGAATTTCAGTTGTGGCTGGAGACACTGAAGGAGAGGATACCAGGGAGCCAACTTTGCTTGATATTGCTGGGATTCTTCAGTCTTTCATGGGACAACAGGAAGTTCGAGATAAAAAGCAGAGAGAGGATGCTATACTGCAAGAACAGCGTTTTAAGAGTTTGCAACACCAGTTTCGGCTTTTGCAAATGGAAGTGCAGGCCAGAACCACCCCACTTCCAGAGCCCACATCAACTGATCCAGAGCCTGTTGAAACTCCAGCTGATTATCAGACACAAGCAACATCTCAGCATGAGGGTTCTGGCTCAGCCTCCATATTAACAGGTCAGTCTGTGCATATTCATCATCCTAAACTGGAGAAACTAGCTGTTGAAGATGATGTTGAACATTTTCTCACTACTTTTGAGAGAATTGCAGCTGCTTGTCGCTGGCCAGAGTCAGACTGGATTTTTCACCTCATTCCTCTTCTGACTGGTAAGGCTCGAAGTGCCTATGTTAATATGGATGTGGACGATTCACTGCAATATGAGAAGGTAAAAGCTGCCATTTTGCAAAAATATGATATAAACCCAGAAACATACAGGCAAAGGTTTCGCTGTCTTGAAGTTTTTGATGAGAGTCCCAAGGAACTGTATGCAAGACTGAAAGAACTTTATGAGAAATGGATTCAGCCTAAAAACAGAACTATAAAAGAAGTTGGTGAAATTATTGTCTTGGAGCAGTTTTTAAGAATGCTGTGTCCTGAGCTTCAGGTTTGGATTAAGGAGCATAATCCAAAGTCTGCTGCAGAGGCCGCCACCCTGGCTGATGTGTTTGTAGCTGCTCGAAGTAAGAGTCAGCCATGGAGCAACAGTGCATGGAAGGCTGCCCGAGATTCACGTCGGTCGCAACCCCCTCAGCATCCTCAGAGGTCAGCGACGGGTGTGGGTAAGCCCTTTACAAGGGAAAACCAGCCTCCAAATACCTCGAAGCCAGGTAAAAGGCCACCAGTGTGCTACCTTTGTGGACAGGAAGGTCACACTAAGCCCATGTGTCCTAATAATCAAAGCAAATTATCTCAAATGTGTTTTGTGCCTCATCAGAATTTGGATATTAAATCTGAGAGAAAGCAGTCAAATAAAATCACCACAGTTAAGATTAATGGACAAGAAATGAATGCTTTAATAGATACTGGCAGCACACAGACTCTGGTACACAGGAAATATGTGTCAAATGACCGCACATGCCCCTCTGAAACCATATCAGTTTGCTGTATACATGGTGATGAAAGACCATACCCTACTGCTGATCTGTTTATTGAAGTGCAGGGGACATCCTATCTGTTAAAGGTTGGTGTAGCTGACAGTCTGCCCTATCCTGTAGTTCTTGGGGAGGATCTGCCAGTCATCTATGATTTGTTGAGAGAAGTGCAGGAGTGTAATGTTGCTATAACAAGGGCTCAAACTAAAAATCAGGATGAGCATTATGCAACCCTCAGTGCTTTACCCTTCTTTGAGGCTGAACTAGAGACAGAACCCGGAAGTCTCGGAAGCCACGCAGTCAAAGAAGACGTGAAAAATTTCAACACACTGTTGGAAACATATCAGTTCAGGCTGCTCCAGATACGCCTTTAGGTTTTTCAGTACCTACAAACATCAGACAAATGCAGCAGGCTGATCCAACTTTGTCTGCCATGTTGCTGAGGGCTAAGGAAAAGGACTCTGTTGAATCTGACACAAATAAAGAGCAGTTCATTCTGCAAGATGGCATTTTATACCACCAGCACGGCCAGGTTAAGCAGTTAGTGGTCCCTAAAGTGGCTCGCGAAACAGTGCTTACTTTGGGGCACTCCATTCCCTGGGCTGGCCACCTGGGGAAGCATAAAACCACCGCTCGCATTAAGCGATACTTTTTCTGGCCTGGCTTGTGCTCAGATGTTGCCATGTTTTGCAGGAGTTGTCCTCAATGTCAGAAGACTTCAATTAGGGTCCCCACCAAAGCACCACTCCAACCTCTCCCAATCATTGGTATACCATTTCAGCGCCTTGGCATGGACGTAGTTGGTCCTGTGGAAAAAAGTAAAGCTGGAAATCGCTTTATGTTAGTCATTACAGACTATGCTACGAGGTATCCTGAAGTCTTTCCATTAAAAACTGTTAAAGCAAAAGCTGTAGCTTCCTCATTGATTCAACTGTTCTCAAGGGTTGGATTCCCACAGGAGATTTTGACTGACCAAGGCACTAATTTTATGTCTACACTGTTGAAACAAGTCTATAAGCTGTTAGGCATCAGGAGTGTGCGGGCAACCCCTTATCACCCACAGACAGATGGACTGACTGAGCGTTTCAACCAAACTCTCAAACAAATGCTCCGAAAGTTTGTCAATGATACAGGGTCTGATTGGGACCAGTGGCTGCCATACCTCCTTTTTGCCTACAGGGAAGTTCCTCAAGCCTCCACTGGCTTCTCCCCATTTGAGCTTCTTTATGGCCATGAGGTGAGAGGCCCATTAACCCTGCTGAAGGACTCATGGGAGGGAGAGCAAGGTAAAGAGGAATCGGTCAGTGTTATTTCATATGTCATTCATATGAGGGAAAAGCTTCAGCAGATGAGTGAACTGGCACAGAGCCATATGGCAGCTGCTCAGAAGCAACAAAAGACTTTGTTTGATAGGAAAGCTCGCCACAGGAGTTTTGTCCCTGGCCAGAAGGTTTTGGTCATGTTGCCAACTTCTGACAGCAAGCTGCTGGCAAAGTGGCAGGGACCCTTCGAAGTACAGAAGAAACTTGGACCTACTACCTATAAAGTTTCCACACCAGGTCTCCAGCGAGGGAGTAGAGTGCTCCATGTTAACCTTCTTAAGGAATGGATTCCACGCACTGAGAATAAAACAGAGGGGTTGCTTATTCACAGCGTGGATGAGGAGGAAGAAGTTAATGACTACTTGCCTTCAGTAACAGCCTCTGTCCTGGACCTGAACCATCTCACCAGTGAGCAACAGTCTCAGGTAACACCTCTGATTAATTCAGACACATTTCAAAAGTACCCAGGTCGCACCAGTCTGGTGGAGCATGACATTGTTTTAAAACCTGATGCAGCTGTGAAGCGTATGAGTTACAGGATACCAGAACGCTTCCTGGTGGAGTTAAAGGAGGAGGTGGACCTCATGCTGTCTCTTGGAATCATCCAACCTTCAGCAAGTGAGTGGTGCAACCCTGTTGTGTTGGCTCCGAAAAAGGATAGCACAATACGATTTTGCATCGACTTCAGGTACCTCAATTCCATATCAAAATTTGACTCTTACCCAATGCCACGCATTGACGACCTCATTGAGCGTTTGGGGAAGGCAAAATATCTGACGACCATTGATCTCTCCAAGGGATACTGGCAAGTACCTCTCACTAAACAGTCTCAAGAGTTGACAGCATTCCGTACTCCGTGGGGATTGTTCGAGTTCACAGTCCTGCCATTTGGTCTGCATGGGGCCCCAGCAACATTTCAAAGACTAATGGATAAGGTACTCTGTGGTCTCTCAGCATTCACCTGTGCGTACCTTGATGATGTTGTTGTTTTCAGTGGAACTTGGGAAGAGCATGTGGATCACCTAAGGGTCGTGTTGGATCGGCTGCGTTCCGCAGGCCTTACCATCAATCCAGCAAAGTGTGCTCTTGCTAGGACTGAAGTCCAGTACCTCGGGTTTACTGTTGGAGGTGGGACAATTAAACCGCAGGTTGACAAAATTAATGCAATTGCATCATGTCCTCTTCCACAAACCAGGAAACAGCTGCGATCCTTCCTTGGCATGGCTGCGTTCTATAACAGATTCATTCCCAACTTCTCAGCGAGAGCAGCCCCACTGACGGACAGCACTGGCTCAAGATGTCCCAATAAGATTCGGTGGACAGCTGAAGCCATTGCAGCTTTCAAAGACATTCGCCAGTCCCTGAGTAAGGACCCCGTTCTGCACTCACCAGATTTTACAAAAGACTTTACGTTGCAGACTGATGCTTCTGAAAGGGGTCTGGGAGCAGTGCTTCTGCAGGGACCACCAGGGGATCGACATCCTGTCGCCTACATCAGCCGTAAGCTGCTACCAAGGGAGAGCCGCTACGCAACGGTTGAGAAGGAAGCCTTGGCCATTAAATGGGCACTTGACTCTTTCAAATATTATTTGTTGGGAAGAGAATTCATCCTTCACACTGACCACAAAGCCCTACAGTGGCTGGAAAGAATGAAAGACACCAATGGGAGAATCACCAGGTGGTATCTGGCTATGCAGCCATACCGGTTTAAGGTTCACTACATCCCTGGTAAAGACAACACCACTGCTGATTACCTCTCTCGCTGCCTGATGGAAGATCCAGAAGTGGGGGGGTGTGTGATGGCCAAACCCGTGGCCACACTCTAAAAGTCAGTAACTCTTGTATTTTCATTTGAACATAGTAACACTCTTTAGTTTCCAATAACTTTATTGATTGGTTGGGATACATTTGTTCTATTTGTAAGCGCGCACATTTAGTTTACTTATGTATTCCCACCACTTCATTATTTTGATTTTTGACTAACCTTTGTCTTTTTCTTTCTTACCGCCATCATCCCTGGGAGTTGCTGGACAAAAGATGGTAGCCAGGGTTTGAAACCATTAAATACAAAGAGGGCTAATTGGACCACAACACCACTTCCTACGGAAGGGGAGAATATATGTTTTCTTTACTTTAAAAACAAAGTATTTGTATTTAATTAAATATTTGGGTTTAGGGTTTGATGGTTTTGATTTTCTTCTTTAGTATTTAGTTTATTAACAAATTAGAATGTACTGCATTGTGTTGTGATTTATGATTGTGTTTGTTTGTCACCCCTCATGTGTCACAATGGTCTGATCAGCCATTATATATACCCCTGTGTGTCATTTCATGTTTAGGTCAATTATGTTTGTTTGGGCAGTCATTTGGTTTGTTAAGTTTGTAGTCTTAGCCTGAGTTCAGTTTTGTTTCTTTGACCTCTTTTATGAGCTCAACGTTTATTGCTTTTGTAAATATATTTTGGGGTTAAATAAATGGCAACCCTATTTTTCAAATAATTCCTGAGACTCCTCCTGTTTTTCAACTCGGTCCCTCACACTTATACTTTAAAGTTCCTTCAGATAACTTATGCTGTAAATGGTGACATATAAACCACTTTCAATCAAACTGAAATGAGTGGAACAGGTCTACTGCTTTACAAGCCCATTCAGAAACGAAACGAGGACACTGCAATCTTTATCTGACCTGGACAAGCTAAAGCAGATGAAACGCTCCCAAACTCCTGTCAAATGCTGTGTGTGTTTCAAGCAGAGATGCCAGGGGTCACAGGTTAAAGATAAAACACAAAAAAGAGGAAAAAGCAGTGTACACTTAGGTCAGGAGACCAAACATAGCCGTTTTATTTTTTTCCCCTCCAACAAATGCTCTATCGTTTCACAGTTATGGCTTCAATATTTTTTTTAAGAAAGCTGAATGATCTGGCCTCTTCGCTAATGTTGCATTCTCATCATATAATTTATAGCGCATTTATCAAGAGGAGCTGCAGTACAGCAGTGTCACTCATGCTGCTACTACCCCTGAGTATCCTGCAACAGCCAAGCCACAGGAACCAACTCACATGCATTCCTGGGTTGCATACCGGAGCAGCATGGGTTGAACAGCAAATTCTGTTTGGACAACATGTATAGTGTGACAAGCCAAAAAGTACAAACTAAAACTGAACTACCCTAATTCGCATGACCATCCATCCATTTTCTACCACTTATTCAGGTCTAGCTCACAGAGCCAGCAGCCTAAACAGAGATACCCAGACCTCCCTCAACCCAGCTACCTCCTTCAGCTCTTCAGATGGTCAAAAAGCCAGTCCCATCCAGCCAAGGGACGGAATCTCTCCCGCATGTCTTCAGTCTGCCCTGCGATCTCCTTTCAGCTGAATATGCTTGAAACACCTTGCTCCTTAAAGTCCAAGGATCCTAATTGGATGCTCAAACCGCCTCAGCTGGTTCCCTTTTTATATTTAGGAGCAATGGCTCTACTGAAGCCATCACCTTTCTAATGAAGACCCCGGATGCTCTAAAGAGGAATAGGCGACGGTTGGACTGCAGATCAACCAGTAAATCAACTGCTCACATTCGCTTTCAGCTCTGCACCCATCTGACAATCCTCCCGTTTCCTCCTACCCTCACTTGTTGAGAAGTCCCTGACATAATTCAAACTCCTTCACTTGGGGCACCAACATATTCCCAACCAAGCATGTAGACTCCACCCTTTTCTGACTGAGAATCGTGGCCTTAGAAGTAGAGCCCCGGCAATTTCGCTTTCAGCTGCAAACCAGCCAAGTGTGAGCTGGTGATCGATGAAGCAAGCAGGACTGTGTCATCCACGGAAAAGCAAACACTTAAACTTCAGGCCATTGAACCCCTGCACCATCCAAACTAAGATTGTCTGCAATTTGTCGACTTAGATGACTAATCACTAATCGCTACTGTCACTAGTGTGCACCTGACCTCTTCACTGATACCCAGTGCTGATAAATCTGCCCATTAGCCACTAGATGAAGGTTAGAAAAAAAAATCTATAACGTTTCAGATTCAAAACCCCAAAATAATGCAATTAGAAACTAACAAACAACTTAGACTCAATGCCCCCACAATTTTCTAAAAACACTGAAAAAAAGTAACCAAAGTAAATTTCAGTTTAGTTTTAAATTTAGCTTCCTTCTACATTTTGCCCATAGTGTCACAGTTTGAGAACCACATTAGTGTTTTACTTCTTCCGACTGCACATGGCATCAATTTGTGGAGATTCTCTTCCCTTGAGATCAATACTCCAAAAGCAAATGAAGAAATCTTGTTGCTTTTTGTTGAGAGAACCAGACGGACGCCAGCTTCATTACTGGCCTACAAAAACCCTTCCTGCAGCACAGCGAAAAGACGTTTATAAACGGGTTTGTTGCTGATATAACCTTTGCTTTTAAAGGTGAAAGCCTGCAGGGGGGATAGAGCTGACCGAAGCCTGCTATCAGCTTTGATCTACAAGGAACTGCAGGAAAACTGTAAAGGAAATAAAGCCGAGGGCCATTAACTCATCAGGAAATGGTGAGCTTGTGTGAATGCCTGCCACCCCCCACATCACCCTGGTGCACAAACAGGATATCAACCACACCACACAAAATCTGAACTTTTGTTGGTTGCACGGGTATAAGGGCAAACAAATGCATTAGTACAGTAACTAATTGAATATTCATTCAGCTGTAAAGAACTCACATTTATATGTCTTTTGCAAGTTACTTTTCCACTCTCCTACAACATCCATAAAATAAAAAAAAGCTGAGAGAAGCACTCCTGCTCCTGCACGTGAGCAAATGGATAACTAGCAGTAACAGTGTACAGTGTTTGGCTGGCGACTAAGCCTAGCTCATGTATCAGGAATCTTTGTTCAAACATGTGGCCGTTCGCTGGGGGAAAGCATGAGTCACAGCTCTCTGCTGCTGGGTTCGCTGAGACGTGTGAATACAGCGTGTGCTCTGGGCTGACGTGACCTTCTTGCTACTTTCCTTTATATAACACCGCAGTGGGAAATAAGGGCACTGTGCCACATACGCCACCCTGACTCAGCGTGCGTGTTACCTGTAATGATTACCACTTTAACCCGAGCTTGTGAGTCTATGTAAGATAAGATAAGATAAGATAAGATGGCCTTTATTAGTCCCACAGGTGGGAAATTTGTTTTGTTACAGCAAAAGTGCAAAGTTATGTAGCAGAAATTAGAAAACACTGGAATGCAATAAAATACAATAAAATAAAATAAAATACTATATACAATAGAATAAAATAGAATAGAATAATATATACAATAGAATAAAATAGAAATACAAATACTATATACAACTGAGTAGGAAAATACAAAAACAACTTCGTCAGAAGAAGAATTGCACGTATAGCAGTCTTATTGCACATGTGTGGGTTTGTGTGTTTGATCAGCTGCAAAAGTCTTTATTGTAGAGTCTGACAGCAGTGGGGAGGAAAGACCTGCGAAATCTCTCCGTCCCACACCGTGGGTGCCGCAGTCTCCCACTGAAGGAGCTGCTCAGTGCTGTCACAGTCTCATGCATGGGGTGGGAGATGTTGTCCAACAGGGATGACAGCTTAGCCACCATTCTCCTGTCACTCACCACCTCCACTGGGTCCAGAGGGCATCCTAGAACAGAGCTGGCCCTTCGGATCAGCCTGTTCAGTCTCTTCCTGTCCCCAGCAGAGATGCTGCCCCCCCAGCAGACCACACCATAAAAGATGGCTGAGGCCACCACAGAGTCATAGAAGGTCTTCAGGAGTGGGCCCTCCACTCCAAACGACCTGAGTCTCCGAAGCAGGTACAGCCTGCTCTGCCCTTTCCTGTAGAGGGCGTCTGAGTTATGAGTCCAGTCCAGTTTGTTGTTCAGATGAACACCAAGGTACCTGTAGCTGTCCACAGCCTCGATGTCCATACCTTGGATGTTCAGTGGTTGCAGTGGAGGATGTTTGTGCCTGCGGAAGTCTACCACCAGCTCCTTGGTTTTACTGGCGTTGATCTGGAGGTAGTTCAGCTGGCACCAGCTGGCAGCTGGACTCGAGACAGCAAATGTAAAAAGGGGAGAGGAAAGAAAAGAAAGGGGCCAAGTATTTCCTGCTGCCTTACTCGGGCTTGATGATGCATCGCATCACCACAAAGCGGGGTGAGTGTGCAAACAGCTCTTGAACCGACATGAACCTCATCTGCTCAGTCATACGTCATCTCAACAACTCATAAGATAGTGTTATCATGGGTTGTAAGACAACTTAAAGGTCAGAGAGAGTACAACCAGGGTGAGCAACACAGACACCCCACAAAACCTTGCTTTATTCCCTGATAGAGCTGCCCTCTGACAGCACTGCAGCAGATTACCGAGCTAAACATCCCTTCCTGAATGAGCGGAGATGTGTGTACTTGGCTAAACCCTCACCATCAACAGCCCCTCTCCTCCACTTCCTCTCATCAAGGGCCTCCTTCCTGTGTAACTGAGAGGGTTTATTCATTAGTCCACGCACTGTGAGGGGGTTCATTGTCCTCAGTGATCAGTGCAGAAACACAAAGGCTGGAGGCTGGCATCACCATTATTTTAAGCTCTAAATAACCGCTCTGCATGGGGCGCCGACACGCCTACATTAGGGAACTGGCAGATCTCTAATGGATGGGTGGTGGAGATGGAGAGGATATGAGGGCAGTTAAACACACCTGGCTGTCTTTATCTGCCCCAGAGGAGCACCTGACTCGTCCGAGTGCACTCAGGCAAGGCTTACATAAACAGAGCCGGACTTGGACAGCAGTAAGAGCCACTGAGGTCTGACAGATGGATAAAGCTCTGTCATTCTGCCCTCAGGGGTTAAATCATTTTAGCCAGCTAGGCATAAAAGCAACATATCACCCGTGCAGTGTTTACAGTTTGAAGGACACAGCGGGGCTTTCTGTAGTCAGCTGGTAAACAACAAAAAGAGGATCACTTTGTTGTTTATAGGGCGTCAGGGAGCCCCCGGGAGTTTTAAACAACTTAATTGTTTTCAGTGCAGGTTGAGCTGCCCTGAGGCCCACAAGCACTGGGACTCTGTTTTCACACATGTCTTCAACATGGCTGAGCCTCCTTTAAAACCTACCGAGTCATCAGTCTTACAAGTGTCTGCTGCTGAAAGACACGACCCAACAAACACAGACTGAACTCGCTGTGCAGATTCACAGTTCATAACATACAAATTATTGATCTATTAGTTTGGTACATCAGCTATCAGTTTGACATTGTAATTTAAAGTGGTTTTCTAAACCTCCTTTAATTTGAACTGTGTGGTATATCTTTACTGTTATAATTCAAACTGACTAGTAATCAATACATGATGCTTTTGACCCTTAATCGACTTTGATTGAGCCAAATGTAATGTTATTTCCACCTCAATGAGAGTCAGCTGAATATAAACAAGAGCTATGAGGCCGTCTTTACTTCAGCCAATCAACTTATCAGACATCTAAACAGATGATCTGAAACATCACAGACAGCAGTAGTTTTACAAAAAAAAGGGGGGGGCTTCCACTTAGCCTAAACACCAAAAAGGCTCTCCACAGAGGTGATCCATCTCTCTTTAGTGTGCTCACACTCTGTGCGACATTGACAGATCATGCATTGAACTTGGCTCGCCGTAGCTCCCATCAGTCATTCGCTCCATCTCATTGAGCACCACTGGTCTATCATCGCCCCCACTGTCCACACGCACATTAGACAATGGGCAGACCGGAGGGCCTGACACCTACACCGTGATCTGACGTGACCTACCGGGGATTTACATCCATAACACTCATGTAAATTTGCCTCTAAGAAACACATGAAGCGATCCATTTACAGAGGCAGGTCTTGCAATCAGGTGAGGCTCAAAATGATGAATAGCACTCAGACTTGCACCTGAAATCTAAACCAAAGGGTCTAATAGTGGGTTATACTGCTTCAGGGCACTGTTACCCCTGCAGATAGTCAGGACAAAACCCTGAAGGGGCAGCAAAGTAAAACAAAGAGGTCAGAAGGTTAGTAGCAGGATAGCAGAGACCCCCAGAACATTTCTTCTGCAAACAATCATTTTGTATTTTTTTCAAATGCTTTTTTCTCATTCAGGTGTAAGTCTACCACTGTAGGCAATGTAAAACTTTTAGATTAAAGTATTTATCAAATATCTAATAGGCACCAAAAAATATTCTGTTGGCCCATGAGGTTAAAGTACCATTTTTAGAAGCAGTTACAATAAAAGACAAAATTTCTCTTTTAGCACATAAACACAGTATGGTATTAAGAGTTTAAGGAAATTGTGCCTACTATTGAGTCTCAGTTAAGCATAAGACAAGATTTACTTTGTCTCAGATTTGGGAAATTCTCTCAATTTTACACAGATTATTTATTTCAGAAACTCATCTTCACGCTCTGAAGATGTACACAATGTGGTCATTTTTTTAACTTTACACAATCTACCTTATTCTCTAAACACTAATTCCACTTATTTCTGGAAATAGTACTTTCCTGTACTCTGAAAGTAGTATTATGACTTTAAAGTAAAAAAATAATAATTATTCAACTTTATTCTTGAAGTAGTACTCTATCTTGTTCTCATAACAGTACTTGACTTTATTCTGGAATTAGTATTCAACTTTTTCCATGAAGTAGTACTTTTATTTTAATCTTGAAGGTACTTCGAGTAGTATTTCAACTTTATTCTCATGATTGCATCTGACTTTATTCACAAAATAGTATTCTACTTTAGCCTCAAAGAGGTATTTCGACTTTAGCATCAAAGTAGTAGTTGTTCCCAACTGGGAAAAGTATTTCTGTCTTCCTCTCAAAGCAGTATGTTGACTATTTTCCTGAAGTAGTAGAGGGCTATGCTGTAGTTAATGTAGATATAATGCAGTATTACAAATTTGGAATTATTAAAGAAATACTATAAACTAATAAAACTGAAGTGAATAAGAAACACAATGTGGAAACTAACTGAACCACAACTGAATAAAAACAAAAATTAATATGACTGCATTAAACTGTAATAAAGAGATTACTGAAAACGTGGGGGGAGTTTATCAGGACTTTTTTTTCAGCTTTCCTGTAACCTCACTCTTCACAAATCTGATGCTGATAAACCGTGACACTGATTCAGACAGCCTAACCACATTAAAGTACAGCTTGTTTTGTTTACTGAAACACAGGTGATAGAAAACAGGGCACTCTCCAGCAACTGAGACAAAAGTCTCCCACACAAACACCAACAAGAACTAGGAGAATGAGCTCCTCCGCTTTCCCCTCCAATGGCGTGCCATCACCCACAGCCAGAGAATATCCCTTTCCTTCTGGCCTGCCTCGTGGGAAAGAGGCTGGAAATGTGGCCGTTTCTGGAGCTTTTCTGTGAGTATGTGTGAGTGTGTGCGTGTGTGGTGTGTATCTGCTTATTAGTCATCAATGGGGGAAGCTCCAACATTTGTTCCTTTTCTTGCTGGCACATGACACACAGCTAGTCTTTTTTGGCACTGACACGCCACAAATCCTGGCTGCTGAGTTTTTTGGCAGCACACTTGGTGGTTACGCAATGGCTTCCGTCATTTCAACATGAGCAACCCCCCACCTTAAAAACCAAAAAACAGATTATTGTATTCCTAAACAGTCACTGTGGAAATGCACCCACACAGGCTGACTCAAAGAGTTGTCTAGGTCAGCCCATGGACTTAGAGCCACATTAAAAACCAAGAGAAAGCTGCAAAAAAAGAAAGTCGGATGCTGAGGAAATCTCATGATCAAGAAGTGCAAGACGTGCGTCACAATATTAGGTGTGGACTGAAATTTGTACATTTAGGCAATGCACATTACACAACAATAAGATTCCCATCAAGATTTCAACAGCTCCCACTTACATCTACACATGAATCACAAAAACATCTGCTACCTGCAATCACAATAGAAGGGGGACACCTCCACCCCACAAAAAAAAAAAAAAAAAACCCAGGACAAAACAAATACACCACACACACACAAAACCCAGACACGTGCCTGCTTGGTACCTTTAAATAATTCCCCTGCTTGCCACTAGGGGTCCCAGGCCATGTGCCTCCTCTTTCTAAAAGGGGGGGGGGGATTTAAATTTCTGCAACTGTCAATCAAAAGCCAAACCATAACAATCTCCTTGTTTTCCCCCCACTTACTTTCTACCAATATAAAAACAGCATTAAAAACAAAGCTCATTTGTATTAAATAATAAATATCAACTACCAGCTTGCTATAATATTAACGTACAGGTTTTGCCCAAACAAGTTGAAGTTGTTTATTAGATCTGCTTGTATAATTAAGTTTAAAATACAACTCAGACGCTGCCCGAGGCTGCCGTTACCTTTAATAACCTGCCAGCTCTGGCACACTTTGTACCGTAGGGCTGGTTTAACTGGATTTAAATTGACTGAATCACAGCGACATCAACATTAAAGTTATCCTCTAAATAACTCTACGGAGAGGTAGTCACGTACGCTTTTGATCACCCGTGTTGACTGACACAGCTCCATATACCATCAGCTATAAGAACTACTTTCTATTGGGCTCTATTTAAGTAAATACCGCTGATTATTAATATAATTACAAAGAGCTGGATCGTGTCGCTTGATTTAAACTTATCTGCGGCACGATGAAGTTCATTAATGTTGTTTTTAGGGGCGCGAACCCCCACTTTCGCCCGTAAAGTCGTGTCAATAGACGGTTTAAAACCCCCGTCGCCCACCGCTAACGGTTAGCACGCTAAGTTAGCCAAGACCGCTCAGAAAACCGTCGCCTTTCCTTAAAAAACAACCCGTGTTTCTCGCCTCCAGGTAACTACACCTCTTTAGGATGTCGCAGACTACATACCTGCCGTGAAACCAGTCTTTACAGATGTCGCACTCGATCATAAACCGGCTCACATCGTAGGGCTGCCGGCAGACACAGTACAGCGGGGCCGCCGCCATCTTCCTACTGTCCCCAAACAACGCAGGAATGAAGCGGGCGGGGATTTAACCCAACATCCGGAAATACCCGAGGGGAGAGCCGAGCACGCACGAAATCCGCCATTCTGAGGCAATCCCACCTCTGACGTCAGTTTCCAGATTATGCATTTCCATCTGGTTGTGTGGGCACACCAACAATAGACGCAAACTTTTTTCCAACAAAGGAATGACATAAAGGGCTCTGTTTTAGGCGTTATGCTACAATCGGATAAAAGCGAAAAATCAGCCTCAATTTAAATTATTCTGATTAAATAATCTCCATAATCTGCGATATGTATTATTTTACCATATTAAGATGTTTGTTTAGTCCTATTACATTTTAATATGGATATATTCATTGTGTTTATTGAACTTCACCTTCCTGATTTTATTTAAATATAAAATATTTCAGATAAAAAAAAACGCTAATATTAGATAAAGTTTTTTTATATGATCATTTTAAGGGAAACATCAACCTGGCTCTGTGTGAAAAAGTAATCTCCGCCTAAACCTACTAAGTAGCTGTGCCACAGAACATTTTCCCAAAAGTCTCAGGGATGATCAAGATGTTTTTTGGCAAATGTGAGACTAGCCTTTGTGTTCTTTTTGTTCAACAGTAGTTTTCTCCTTGGAACTCTCCCATGGATGACATTTTTTGCCCAGTCTCTTTCTTATTGTTGAATCATGAACTCTGACCTTAACTGAATCAAGTGAGGCCTGCATTTCTTTAAATGCTGTTCTGGGTTCTATTCGGACCTCCTGGATGAGTCATTGATACACTCTTTGAGTAATTTTGGCATCGTAGTGACTCCAGGGAAAGCTTCACCACTGTTCCAAGTTTTCTCCATTTGTGCATAATGGCTCTCACTGTGTTTCGCTGGGGTCCCAAAGCCTTAGAAATGGCTTTGTATCCTTTTCCATGACTATGTTTCCCAGTTGTTATTGAATGTCTTAGATGGCAGCAATGATGTGTTGCGTTTTGACATCTTTTAGCCTACCTACTTTGCTTTATGAGATAGGTTCTATTTACATGATTTCTTGATTCAACAGGCCTGGGTGTGGCTCAGTCAATTACTTTTTGGGCCAGGTAGGTTTGGATAGCTTTAAGTCTTCAGTTCTATATATCAGAACAGCACTCTTAGACAATACAACACCACCTATCTGAAACAGAGCATATGACTTCCTGCACAGTTGGCATGGATCTTAGTGTACGTTAATGCTATTCTCTTCTATTCACAACCATGTAAAAGTAGGGTATTTACTTTGTCTTGCATCTCGTACAACTAAATATCCACAAGATGTTAAAAAAAGATTTATTTTTATACAAATTTTTTTTGGGGGGGGGGACCATAGGACCATAGGATGTAAATTATATTTTTTTTTCAGCAACCATTATGTGAGGTGTGAGAGACAAAAGTGTGTAGAGATATTTTTGAAGGAATTAGAAGCTCAAAGGGCCGACGGAGAAGTTATCTTAACTCGATGGTCTGACCCTTAAAGCTTCACAGAGCATGCTTATATCTTAATTCATGCACAGCCTCTTATTAGGCACTTAAATATACGGGGAGTTATTTTGTGTAATATTGAGTGTTGCATCTTTCAGTAATGCAATTAAAATGTCCACAATACATGGACAAAAAGTGTTTTCTGATTGCAAATAGCATTAAATACCTATATCAGTGCACATGCGCTATCAGCACTGACTTAACAGTAACTCCACAACACAGCTGATGAGCTGCAAAGGCAAGAAAATTCAAGTGTGTCACACGGTCTTTATCTTTCCTGCACCGTCTTCACTGTGAAGATCTCTTCAGAAGGCGTTTTCAGCCTCACGGCAGACAGCTCAGAGGCATCTTAAATAAAAAATCAAAACACAACATCCAGCCCTGGTATGTCTCCATGGAGCGTGTCTGACATGCCCTACGTGCTTGTGTGGTGAATAGCAATGGGACCACCGACCCACAGCTTGATCTGTGAGCTGACAGCACCCATCCCCCCACACGCCCATCTGTGCTACTCTGCATAGTCAAGCAGCCTTGGTGCATGCAGAGGCTCCAGAGTGCTCACTGCACAGAAGACACATGTGAGGTTATCTGCTAATCTCTGCCCAATTTTTTTTCTTCTTTGTGCATTTTTAAGCATGCACCAAGGTGTAAACATCCCCTTTGTCTTCAGGATGATAATCACAGCCTTGTTTGTAGTAGATCACTATCAGGGCTTCCTATTATAGGTTTTCTCTCTCGTCAGCCACGGTGTGAGCAGCTTCATGTCTGGTGTGCAGATCCACCGCATGCATGTAAACACTATTCCTGGAAGTTAATAAACACTTGTGAGTGTAGGCTGGTGCTGATGGATGGACATGAACAGCTCCTCTGCAGAATAAGGTGTAATCAGTGTACTCAGCTTTTTGAAACAGACGAAAATGTTGACTTTGAGTTTCATTGCAATCACTATGAGCACCACATAAACATCCATTAAAAGAGTAAATAGGAAAAGAACGTGACAGTCTGAAATCATTATAAGAAAACATGGTAATGGAGGTATGGGTCACCATTATTATAGATTTTATAACATGCACATTAAAGAACAGGATCATCAGAACAAGCGAAGAAATACTACATGAAGTCAGATGAACAGACATGAAGATAATAAATGCAATAAAGATTTGAAAAACTCTGAAAAACATATCTAGATAACTCTCTGTGAAAGGGACACCATTGAAAAGCCCATGACCTTTGGACCCTCAGGAGGCAATGCTTTAAAAACAGGTGTGTTTCTATCATGAAAATCACTGCATGGTCTCAAGAACATTTTCTAAACTCATCATCTGTGAACACTTTTTAGAAAGACAATGCTAAGCCGCATACGGCATCTATTACAATAGCAAGACTTCGTAGTAGAAGAGTCCGGGTAATGAATGGCCCTGCCTGGAGTCCAGACATGTCACCAGCTGAAAACATCATGAAATGAAGAATGCAATGCAAAAAAAGAATCCTATATGAGACAAAAATGGGAAAACATGCCAACATCTGTGTATTTAGACATGCAAAAATCCTTAAATAAGCATAGTCTATGTACCAAAAGCCGGCTAGTTATCCTGAGAAATTTAATTTAATTTAATTAGCTAGTGATGTGTTCAATGTGCATATGTATGTGAATATACACATTTCTGTCATTTTTTTCTTGTTTTTTATACACCTAATAATTTTCAGTGTAGTTCTATCGATCTAGTTTTACTTAGCTTTAGGCTTAGTGTTTTTATTTATTAAAATAATTTAATATAATTGAAAAAATAAATAATAATACACGTACACATATTGAATATTTATTAAAGCCTGGGGTATTTCACTTATGTGATTTTACTGTATGCTGTATTATGGTGTTACAGCTCCACCTCCTGATTGAAGAGCACAAGTGCTTGTTGCGCTTACTGTGCGTGGGCAGCGCGCGCACGCTGCAAACGTCACGACGAGACGAAACGAGGCAGAAGCCAGCGCGCCCCGCCCCCCTGTGTGTTAGCATCATGGATGAAGGTGTAGAAAGATCAGCCAGGTATGATTTAAACAGGAGGCAGCTGCTGGAAACGGGAATCCAGGGACTCTGCGTCTCGATTTAACGTCTAACTAGATGACCAAAAAAGGTAAGATATAAAAAAAATAATCGGTACGGTGTTGTTACAGTAGTGATGGACGTCCGGTTTCAAATGTTCATTAAATTTGATGCTTTCGCCTAATAAAACATCTAATATCGATACTTTTCCGGGACTTTTCTGCTTACAAACAGCGTCATTTCTCATTTTTACTACTCTGCAGTTTCGCTTCGATGATTTAATGCTGCAAAAGATATAATAATATATGTGATGTGTGTGAGATATTTTCACATTAGCAGCCATTAACGTCGGCATTAGTCATATATTCACAGTATTTCATTCGCTCAAAAAGATTAATATGGACCACTAAAGTAATCATTAATGTAATGGTATAAATTATGTTTTATTGTTATTATTATCATTGTTATTATAGAAAAAGTAAGCCTAGTTTAAACAAATTATGCAAAAAACACATAAATAATAACAATGAATAAAAAAGAATAAAATAAATAAATAATCATAAATGTATAATAACTAAATGTATTATTATTTATTGATTTGTATTATTATTATTATTGTTATTATTATAAAAAAATATATTATTGTTAGCGATTATGACTAAAAATTACTTCAAATTCTATTTAAATAAATTAATAAATATTTGATTTTATAGTGAGATAATTTTGATAATCACCACGTTTTTAATAACAATTCTATGGAACTTTGTTTCTGTCACAATTCTTTTTAGGTGTCCAGAAGTAAAAACTTCAGGTTATTATTTCAAAATTTGTGCTTTTTTTCTTGACATTTTGACTTACTCAGAAGTGACTTGAAGTTTCAAAATAATTTGACATTATTTGTTTATCCAGTGTTTAGCATTTGGTCCAAGAGTTTCTTTCCAAAAGGTTCATTAATGTTTCTTTATTTTTATCATAACTGTAATAATTTTCTTACCTGATCTGTTCCTACAGCCTTTTTGCATTCAGTCCACTTGTCCTATACAGTTTGATTATATTGATTTAACATGTTTGCATTAAACAGGTGTACTGTGTTAATCTGAAGCTTGTTTTAATTGTGATGGAGGAGGTGGAGAACTGCCGTGAACCTGAAGATGAGGCGTCTGTCAAGAAAGAAAGCGCTGAGCCTGGTGAAGGAGCTGGACGCCTTCCCCAAAGTGTCAGAGAGCTACGTGGAGACATCGGCGTCAGGAGGAACAGGTGAGATGTCCTTCCGAGGACAAGACAGCAGGAGCAGCAAAAGGGAGTAACACTCTCTGCTCATCTGTCTCATCCACAGTGTCACTTTTAGCGTTTAGTGCCATGGCACTTCTGGCTGTCTTAGAGTTCTTTGTTTATCGAGAGACTTGGATGAAGTATGAATATTCGGTCGACAAGGATTTTTCCAGGTGAGATGTTATTACTAGGTTATTAAATGTTAATTAATTGTGACTTCAGTCTGTTTTTCTTTCTTACAGTATGATGTCACGGTAATCTTTTTATCCTGATTTCAGTAAATTGAGAATAAACATTGACATAACAGTCGCCATGAAATGCCAGCGTGAGTATCCCACCTTCTTTGCTGTCAATGTGGAGAAGTTGCTACCTGAAGCGCTTACATCACATTAGCGCACATATTTCATCTCTGTAGATGTGGGAGCAGATATTCTGGACCTGGCTGAAACCATGATCACATCTAATGGCCTGCAGTATGAACCTGTGAGTCAAGCACGCGTCTGAAAAACCTTAAGGTCATTTCTGAGGTGTCACTTCTGTCAAGCTAACGCTCCTGTTTGTGTCTTTGAGCAGGTTATTTTTGAGCTGACCCCGCAACAAAGACTGTGGCAAAGGTAAGGTTTTGTGCAGTCGCTCAGTAAGTTTAAAAAAATACAAAAATTCTGGTAATGCCTAAAATTTGGTTATCAAGTTATAAGAGATTTCTTGTTGTTTGAAAGTTTTTAAACTTGTTTAGCTAGTTCTGCAGTCTGTTTGTTTTCCAGGACGCTGCTTCTCATACAGAACAGGCTGAGAGAGGAGCACGCTCTGCAGGAAGTCCTTTACAAAACTCTCCTGAAAGGAGCACCCACTGCTCTGCCACCACGGTTAGTCTCCTGCTGGGAAACAGTTTTTTATAATCATGTCTCCATTCATTTTACAAAAAGGCAAACACATAAGTGCCCACTGGATTTAGAGTGATGGATTTAGAGTCTGTTATAATAAAATGATGTGCTCAAACATTATGTGCGTAGGGAGGATGCCTCCATGGAGCCCCTCAATGCCTGCAGGATACATGGACATGTCTACGTCAACAAGGTAGCAGGAAACCTGCACATCACTGTTGGAAAGTAAGAACCTCTGTAGCGTGATAAGCATGAGACAGACGTTTCTGATGCTGCAGACTAATAGTGATTCTTGGTCTTTTTAAGGCCTATTCACCATCCTCAGGGTCACGCACACATTGCAGCTTTTGTGAGCCACGAAAGTAAGTTAAAATCTGGTTTTCTAATAACACTTCTAATTACACACTTTTATAATCTACAAGCAGACCAGGGAACATTATCTGTCACCATAATCGGTGCTCCCTTCAGCTCTCCCTTTTTCTGCATTCAGCAATAAATACTGAGGAAGGCCGTAGCATTTAAACAATGTTTAGACGGTACTAAGGGGCTCAAAGTGTGCCAAGAAAATATCCCATTACATTACCAACAGCAGCCTGATTGGATAAAAGGCAGTATGGATCCATGCTTTCATGTTGTTCGTGCCAAACTGTGAGCTGAATATTGCAGCAGAAATTGAAATTCCAGTTCTGGTGAGCCTGTGTGAATTTAAGCCTTAGTTTCCTGTTTACAGGAAGTGGCACCTGATGTGGTCTTTTGCTGCTGTAGCCCATTTGCTTTAAGATTCAACATGCTGCACATTCAGAGATCCTCTTCTGCAGCTTTTGATTGTAATGTGGGGTTATTTGACGTACTGTTTCCTTCCTATCAACTTAAAGTACTGTGGTCATTTCCTTCTGAGAACTGGCTCAAACTGCTTGTTTTCTGTTTTTGGGACCATTCTTGAGATGGTTGTGTGGGAAAACCTGAGTCGATCGGCAGGTTCTGGAATACTCAGGTCATCTTAAATCACCTTTCTTCCATATTCTGACGCTCGGTTTGAACATCAGCAGGTCATCTCAAGCGTGTCTACTTGCTCCTATGTATTTGGCTGTTTACATCTTTGCATTTACAAGCAATTGAACAGCTGTACCTCAAAAAGTGGGTGTGAGTGTATTGAACATAGTTCTTACTTGTTTAATAGGGAATAATTAAACAAAAACCCTGAAAACATTAACGATGTCCGATATGTGAGCCAGATTTAATGGCATGGGAGATAAAAAGTGTCTTTCTGTTACTAAAAGAGACCAAAGTGAGAGCCTTAGGAAATCAGGCTTATAAGGTACTGCTACTAGTTAGAATGATTGTCCACAGCCTTGATTGAATCTGAGGGTTCTCTCATCTTTGCATTACAGCGTACAATTTCTCCCATCGAATAGACCATTTGTCTTTTGGGGAGGAGTTACCAGGCATCATCAATCCTCTGGACGGCACAGAGAAAATCACCTATAACAGTAAGTCACATGATTTCAGAGGATAAAACAGGCAGGAAACATTTGAAAAAGATTTCCCATTGAAGGAATGAGTGCATTTTATTTTGCATAAAACCCTCAGTTATTCTTTCCTTGTGCTTGCATCCCAGATAACCAGATGTTCCAGTACTTCATTACAGTGGTGCCCACGAAACTGAACACATACAAGATATCCGCAGACACACACCAGTTCTCTGTGACCGAGCGAGTGAGTAACTGCTAAGCGCAGAGCTTTAAACACAGCCCAATGTTGTGACAGCAAGTGCGAAGCAAGTAGACTAACCACCACAATGTCTGCTGCCAAGGAACGGGTGATAAACCACGCCGCGGGCAGTCACGGTGTTTCCGGCATCTTCGTCAAGTATGACACCAGCTCTCTGATGGTGACGGTCAGCGAGCAGCATATGCCGCTCTGGCAGTTCCTGGTGCGACTGTGTGGTATAATCGGGGGCATATTCTCCACCACAGGCGAGTGGGCTTGGACATTTAGAGCAAAACAATTAAATATGGTTCTAGCTTTGAATTCCTGCAGTTATTTTATTTATTTATTTTTTTACTGTGCTCTTCTCACTTTTAAGGGATGCTTCACGGGCTCGTCGGCTTCTGTTTTGATGTCGTCTGCTGCCGCTTCAAACTGGGACTCTACAGGCCCGGAGAGGTGCTAAACCAGTTTTCTCAGTCACTGTGTTTTCACTCACTAACGGAAGAAGTTACCCTTAAAAATGAACTCAACTGTGCTGAATCTGTTGCAGGACGCACAGCTGCACCAGATGAATAATCTGAACCACCACCATACTCCTCTGCTGGCTGACAATCCCCCTCGGTAGTAGCCGCCGATTCCTCGGCCTGCACGGGTGACCCGACAAATAATGATCACAGTCGCTGCTTTCTCATCAGAAACTTGAGTTCGGATTTTCCGATGATATTTGTTTATTTATTTAGAGTTTATAAAGGTTTGTCATTGCCAGCATTACTGTACTGTATATCACAAAATGTTTTTCTTCCAAATGACCAAAAAATAAAAACATTAAAAAAAAAATCCATCCTGTTTACTTAGTATAGTACAGTTAGCATCAACTATTGCACTGTAGGAGAATGTGGACCCTGTGACTCTGGTCATATTTTGTAACGGTGATGTTGACAGTTTTGCTGTTACTCCGATTACGTTAAAGTTGAAATTCACAGGAGGTCATTAGCACCGCTGGTTTGTTTCACAGCATTAAAGTGTAAAAAAAAAAAGCCTAAAACAAATAAAAGTTGATTCCTAAATGAAATAACATGCAGATGTTTTTTAAACAGGTAAACCATGAAATGATGGCAGTCAGGTTCGAGAACGATGACTGAGCAAGTGCCAGGTTGCCTATTAAGCCATCCTCTATAAGTGCAGTCGTAGTCGAGAATGTCTTTAGCAGGTCTACCACATGACATGAGTCTTTATTTAACAAAAATTGAGCCAGTGTGTCACTAAATAGACCTTTACTGCTTCCAGGAGCTGCTAATCAAACCTGCTTGATTAACTGATCATCAGCCAGCTGGCTTGGTCAGAACTGAAGCGGTTCCAGGAAAAATATATCTTTCGCTTTTCATTTTCTCCCCTGTAACCATGAACGAGGGAGCTGGAAGGCAAGCATGAAAGACTGCTGCACATGTGCACCTTTACTCTTCGAGTTTATTTCAGTTTTGCCAAGCAGACTTGAAAGTGTTGTCAGAGCAGGGAATACAGGTAATCGGACGTTTTGCAAATGACACCAGAAATAACATGAAGTCATTGGTTAAGTGATGCCGTTTGTTACATACAGTAACAGTAGCTCCAGTCTGGGGTTTATGGTACCAACAGTGCTCTGCGTTTGAAAAAAAACCCCAAGAAGACAAGACAGACACACAGAAGAGCAAAACTCCATACGGACAACATCATTAATATAGCCCTGTAGCTCTTTGAGAACAATCTGATGCAACTGCTTCATCATGCAGGCCTTGTACAACGTTTCGGGTCTGAAATTAAGAGGACAGTTATCATGATTTCACCAGACATGGGCTTTGCATAAACATTTAGTTTTGTCCCTTTTTCTCCCATAAAGGCTCATCACTGTTAAGTATTTTTAATTCTGTCAAGCGTAATGCCTCGCAACATATACAATACTGTACACAGCTGTCTCATTCTTTTAGTAAAAATCATACCGGCCGGTCACACTTTTGGTAGACTCTGTGGGAAGCTCTGTGAAGACACTCAACCAAAATAAATCAACAGTCAAATAAAAGTTTTTGGTAATCTATAAGAATAATATGCAAGCATCTATTTACAGATATTCCAAATATGCAGAAAGGATGTAATGCCAGTAGAGTTGTAACCATGTTCCCAGCCCTTTACTTGGGACTTTTTAAATATAAATCTGGACTCATATCTTATGGCTCTGTCTTGGTCCAGTTATCTAGTTTTTACTTCATTTAGGAAGAATCGTTTGAAAATGGGTCATGAACTTTCACACATATATTCCAGATGCAACTCAACTCTGATTGCTCAGTGCCCTGCCCCTTTAAGACGATGAAGCTGAAGTACTCTGGCATAGGGGATACAATGCCAGCTTAGATTGTAATTTAACCAGTACTTTTAAATTAATTATTCTGCAGTAGCGTCATATTTACGCTGTATGTGATTTTAAAGTGCCTCACGAGTCTTTTGATATCTTAGTCTGCCTCAAGAAATCAGAAGAGAAAAGAGAGCCTTCATCTGCACAGGTGTGGGCCTTTTTTTTCTTTCTTTTTTTTAAAACTTTAAGCCGTTGGATATCCCAGCAACTAGTTTTTTTCCCCATTTTCTTTGGATCTACTGAAGTTGTAGTGTGTGTCTCTTATGCACTAACATAATGTTAAAATCACAGTGGTAAAAATCTTTTTTAAAACAATTTTCCAGCAGTGTTTGAAAAACCAGGGCTCGAGATATAACAACTGTATTTATAGAAACCTCAAAATTGGACATTGTCTTCTGAACAGTTTGACCCATTTCCTCACAATTGTTTGGTTTGGTAAATAAAAGTGCCCTCTCTTGTGCACCAGGCAATATTTTCTTCAGTTTATATTTTAGTGGTACCTAATGGGTACTGCCAACTCAAATATAACTCATGGTTACCACTGTGACTAGGCTGGTGAGGTCTCCGCAGTATTTCAGGTGACCTGACTTACTATGCAATCAAACTGCCCTCTCCAGCCCTACTCTGTAAGGCGTGGCATTCCTCAGGGCTGAGTACCAGGCCCACTTATTTTCTTTTTAACTTCCATTTCATCATTTTAAATATGCATTATTAAATCGATCAGTTTGTCATAGCAGTCTATTTCTCCATTCTGTGAGGTGAGGCATCGCTTATGGCTTTGTACCTGAACCACTTATTTAGTGTTTTAGGAAGAATTACTTGGAACTGGGACATGACTTTTCACTCATATGGAGATAACACTTTACTCTGATCACTAAATCATAATTAGCATCTCAGGAGCACTGAAAACATCTCTGGATAAGTTGAATGGGTACCACTGGCTCAAACATAACTCATGTTTACCACTCTGACTTCCTACTACATCAAACTGCCCTCTCCAACTTCACTTTATAAGGTCAGGCATCCCTCAGGGCTCAGTAATAGGCCCACTTTTTTTTCCTTTTTAACCTCCACTGTGTTGTGCACTTGCAACAATGGCATGAATTCGGGCTCCTTTGCTGCAGTTAGCTGCAATGGTCTCCAACTTTCATCTTCTATACTATGAGGCATTGAACCATTTTAACTGAATCACTCACTCTTGCTTTGCCTGTGAAATATCTTTCCCTAACGTGCTAAACTTTTGGGGAGTTGTCTTCTTACAAAGTTTGCTTAGAAACTGTTGGGAAACAATGTGCAGTATATACTGGGCTATACAAATAAACTTCACTCTGATTTACTCTTATTTATATAATCTACACAGCCAAGGTCTACCACATATAGTCGGACTAGCCTTTGGCGCAGGTATAAAGATGTAAAAGTAGTAAACTTAGTTTCAGTACAAACTGCTGTACAAACAGGCAAAAAAGTGGATGAGCATTCAAACAAGACGTACGAACATCAACATCTGTGGTCATAAATAAGTGACAACTGTAACAGCAGGAAAGGTGGCATCTGTATCTGTAGTCATAGGTGTCTCATGTAGTTTGAGTTTAGCTTTAATACTATTCTTAATATACTGGAGATCGGTATTAAGATGGAAAACCACCGGTGAGTTTTTTTGGAGATGTTAAAAAGGCAGTGGATGCACTCATTGCAAAGACATACAGATATCGGAATCACCCGTGTATTAAAGACAAGAACCGGAGATCCCCACAGTAAAAACAAACAAACAAACAAACAAACAAACAAAAACATGAACTATAATGATCTCTTAGAAATTTCCCTCCAATGATGCAGTGCCAGTATTATTCAAGTATGAAAAGAAAAAAAAAAAGTAATTAAAGGCAAGGCGATGTATCGAGATTCAAGAGGGTGGAAAAGAAAATGGAAATCACACAAAAGGCTTATTGTTGCATATATAATTGGCCACTTTGAGAAGAAAACAGTAGGTACAAAATGAATGACAACACTTTTCTTTTTGGATGGGGTTGGAGTTTGAAGAGTGCACAAACTGATGACAGATATCCAAATTGAATGCTTAATTCATGGCTAGTAGACCTCATTTTTCCTCTCTTCTTCACATAACTGCCATTCCCACCTGTACAGAGCCCCGCTTGTCCACATTTAGAAGGATTTAGAGTGTCCACAGTGGATGTTTTCCTCCTGCTGACAGCTAAACGCGAGGGCTGCTGACTCTGGCTTGAGGCGGTGAGGAAGACTCAAATGGTTAAGGTGCTGGATGCACGGAAGTAGGAGAGGAACTTGAAACAGAGGCTGACCACAAAGTACCAGATGTTTCTGGCCATCTGGGAGCGGGCTATAAACACCCTCCAGATGAAAACGATCAGCAGGGTGTTGAAGGTGTAGCGGATGTTTCTCAGTCTGAGAAGAAGACAAGAGGGAAGCAGATTAAAGACTTAACATAGAAGTTCTTAAAAGCTTAAAGATGTAAATGAGATGATAAACAAGGAAGCTTGTGCACATGTTTCCCTAATTAATTATCACAGGGAAATTCTTCCAAAAATAGAATGATAACTGGTTGGGAAACATACTTCAATCCTGTACTTTTGAAGGATTGTTGACTTACTTTCTCAGGTGCTGCCTGGCAGCAGGAATGTCAGACATGTCTTCGTTCAGGACATACTTCTTGGTGCCGATGCAGTAGTTCTCAATGTACTCGGGCCAGTTCAGCTGGCGCACATCAAAGTTAAATGTCTGCAAGATAAGATGGCAGAGCAGAAATTGATAACTGAAAATAAAAAACCTGCTATTTTTGTGACTGAAAGTGCATTAGAAGGAATGGGCTGTCTTTAATATTCAGGAAGTGTTTCCTGTCTTGTGCTCTGTTGCAGTTGTGCATGATGTGCTCAGCTCATTTACTTATTTACAAGTAGAAATACTATTATGTACTGAGAAAATTTACAGTTAAAGTCATGGATTAATTTTTGTAGTCAGTGTTATCTATAAAATTTAGGCTCCATGTGCGGCTGCAAAAAGAGAATTTTTATGTAAGCTTCTTTCTGCCTGTGAGTTTTTATTTTTTTAATCAATCCATAATGTCACAGTTTTGGGTTATTATCTCCAAATATTTAGGTAATGAGAAGTTCAATTTGTGAGAATAAAAACTTGAAATTTCGATTCAGCACCGACTTTTTTTTTTCCCCTCAGTGGCGTAAAAAGGCTTCCATAATAGTGTTTCACAAACTAAACTTTATTTATACAGTATGCTTCTTTCAAGGTCGTGCTGCATGGGGGTTGCTGCTATAAAACTAATAATGTAAAAGTAAAACATTGATATTAATCTAAACATAATTAAAAACAAGCATGCGAGTTAAAAACCCATTAATAAGACAACCTCCCCATCCTGCGCAAAGGTAATAAAGTAAAATAAAATAATAAAGACCAAAAAGTTTAAACCAATAAAATAACTAGATGGTGAGCGAGTTCTGACTATCATTATTGAACACCTGCAGCTTTATGTGACCCTAACAGGTGTATTATTGGTCCAAAATTTGCACCACGTACATGGTTAACCCTACCTTCCTGTCCTCAGGGGTTAGCTGGCCCATCAGCATGTTCATGTTCTCAGAGTTCCACTCCCAGTCCTGGCTGCTGAAATACTCCAGCAGGCTGATGGCCTTGTGCAGGCGATTGAAGATGCGCATCATCCTACAAAGACGGAGGAGGCGCAGATTACAACAGGCACAAATTAATTTCTCTTTAGGCTAAAAGTGGGATTAAAAGGAAGCCGGTCTTACTGCGGCTTCTGCCCGGAGAGACGCAGGAAGAGGTCGTAGATGAAAGCGGGGAACTTGTGGCTGACCAGGATCCAGTACTGGTTTATCAGGTAGTTGGAGGTGATGTTGGCGTTGGGTCTTCGGAAAGCCTGCTCCAAGGGGTTTCTCTTAAAGGAGGACATCACATGATGCTCTGCAAATCAAGATCATTGAGGAGATTAGGCTCAGTGCAGTATTCACCTCTGAGACAAAGACAGCAGGAAACTTTTGGACTGTATATTTTAATTCAGTTTCAGGTCAGACTGAGGTTTAAGGAGGGGAGGGTTTATTTCCAGTTTACAGTTGCATGCACACCATGAGGCACTTCTCCAGCATCCTTTACTTTAATGAGCCTTCTCATTAATGAATCGCCAGGAAAAAGGTTCTTAACTCTATTCATTCATCCATCCCATTTTAATAATTAATTTGTACATTTGTTTCATGAATTATTAATTTACTTTCTGACTGCTTTTACATTTTTTTTTTAAATTTTGGCAGTCTTGGTCCTCCATATTAAAGCTCTATGGTTCAAATGGAAGCGTGCTTTTCAGAGGTAAACAAAGAAAATAAAAGGTACTTTGAGGACAGGGTTTTAATACAAGGATCAAGACTTCCAGAAACTCGGCTGGCCTTAATCATGCCATGACCCTGTTTCTCTGGGGGATATCAGGCAGAAAGCGACCATTCAATGATTTCCCCACTGGGCAGCGTGGGTGGCTCCTCCTCTTCCTCCTCTCAGCATCCAGCGACGGCCAGCGGCAGGAAGCAGCCATGTGACCACAGACGTTACATCACACGGCATGCAAATGAGGCCTTGTAAGGTTTGTTTCCATGACAACAAATATGTAGTGGTTCCAGGGACCGAGATGACCAGATCCGAGGTGACAGCCAGCTGTGGCCTGGCTCCCTGCAGCCTGGTTAGAAGCACCGTGGCAAACACTGAGCTCCTCTCAGAAGCCTGGGACACTTGTGATATACATATTTAAAAAACTGAGCTGCACTAGAGTACTTCTTTTCTTAATGTCATATTAATTAAAAAAAAAATCTGTTTTCTCTGAGGGGATGTCCAGTGTTACTGGGGCTCTTCTGATCCTCTTGTTTTAAATTGGCTTCTTTTCTAGCTCTCTTCTGGCCCAGTGAGAGTGCAGAGTCCACACTTCCTCTTTCATAACGTGATGAGTCGCAGTGATCAGACCTAATCCCGCCACGAGCCATCTGGTCACAATTTCCTTGGTGAAGAGAGCGTGTTTTTTTAATCTGAGGGTCACTCGACATCCTGCCGGCCGGATATCCACACCCAGAGGGCAACGATGTGAGTTTTTTACTCTTCACGTGGAATCCAAGCAGATGCAGTCATTTTGATAATCTTTTTCCTAAATTCTGCTATTTAATTTTGAGACATAGACTTTTAATAAATAATGGCTAATAAAAATCTACTAAAAAGTATGAAATAAAACATTTAGTGTCTGAAGACAGATTAAAATGTGTTTACTTTTCAAACATATTGCAAACAAGCTTTAAGATTCCTCTGCATCATTCACTCGCCACCAAATCCATCAAAAACTCAATTTTCCGCTTCTTGCCAGCAGGTGGCAGACTCCCTCCTCTTGAAGCCTCCGCCACAAACATCACATCTACATCACAGAGACATTATGTCACAACACCCGAGTATTGATTTGTGACGAGGAAAGCGAACGCAGACGACAGTGTTGCGGGATGCCGGCAGGCAGACAAAAACAACTCTATAAATAACCGCCTGCAGTGACAGGTTTGTGTTACCACACAGCAAAGAGAGTACCTACCGATCTCTCCCCAGTGAAATGGGTTGATGCCGCCGGTCGTGCAGTTGTACACCAGGGCCGCTTTAGGTCTGCAAAGTGTGGAAGATGAAGGTCATAATGATGTCTGTAGAAGGCATTTGGTGTGTAATTTGTGCGGTGAAACTGTGCTGATATAAAAGGCTGATCTTATATTTAAAACTGTTATTCACCAGTGTTTTTAACCCTTACAGTGCAGGAGTTAGTACATAAAATGAGAAGTACATAAGCACAACTCTAGATCGTGGGTGTACATTACAAAATTTGAGAGGTTAAGTGTGTTTTCATCAGCCTCTCTTAGCAGTCTATCTGAAATGGGTGTGGATGCCGCATATTTTCCCTGCACGCTGTTTCCCGTATGGAAAATCTGACCCTCTGAGTTTTGGTAAGACTGCAGCGAAGCAGTGAGTCAGACACTCCCTGGGAAAAACATCTGGCACGGTGTGGAAATGACCCACTTGAGTTTACTAGTGTCTTCTTTTTAGTGCCAAAATAAATTTGGTAAGGATCAACAGAGAAATATTTCAAAATCTGGCATTTAACTTATTTTCCCAGCCCATTCTGCATTTTCTGTGACAAGTTCTCAGTGCAAATCTTCTCTTCACATCAGGGCGAGGTTTAGATTTACACTTACAGCTTCTTTTATCACCTCAGGCTGTTATAAAAGTACTGAAGTATTACTTTACTCTGACGCTCACTAACAAGACACAGAGGAAGACCGTGACAACAGGTTTGTGTTGGTCTGCTGGTGGAAATAGCTGCTCAAAGAATGTATGCAACTCTATTTTTAGAGTCACTGTTAAAGCATCTATTCAGGTGCTGCTGTGTGAACTATATTTGGTGATCATGGAGTATTACCCCCACTCATAACAGATGCCTTCTGTCCATGTCACAGTTTACCAAGGCTAAGTAAAACAGAGTAACCTGGGGGATTTACTCTATATACAGACATACGACATATACAGACATGAAAATATGCAGAATATCTAGAAAAAGGGACACGACATTGGGTTTCTGAAGCTTTCTAGCTTCTGCTTTGACTGGCCAAGCTTGCCTGAGCAGGCAAGCAGCTATTGTCATATGATCATAACTTTAAGTTTATTTGCTTTTTTTGCCTTTTGTATTGAGCCCAAACATCCGCAGGTTACAGCAGAAACCCCCACAAGTTGGCCGTTGTCCTTATACCCTAAAGGGCTCCCAAATCATTCAAGAGTGCACCTGGAAACTACAAGTTTTTAATGGAAAGCCCTCAACTTATGCATTATGGCAAATGGAGGATATTTTAAGTTTAGGGACTGAGTTTTGGGGTCTGTTTGCTCACCTGTGTACAGCAGTGTACCAGCCAGCAGCCAGAGTGAGATTGATGACCACATCCACAGGGATCAGATCTGCCACCGCATCGTTGTTGGCCCTCATGGTGCGCAGGATACCCTTTCCCGCCTTATCACAGGATGACATCATCTTAAAACTCCAAATCTTGTCACTGTGACGAAGAGCTTTGAGATTCAAGGGTGACATGTCTTACTTACAGCTATAAAGACGCCGCTTGGCCCGTTGAAGTTGTCGATCCAACCCTGAGGCATGAAACGGAGAAGAAAAGAAAAACAGCAATAAGACCGAATCAACATTAATCGATTAATTGTAACTGCAGCACACATGTGGTTGTGTTTATGTGCGCTGAAGCAGCTGTTCGGGGTTATGTTACTTCCTGTGGTGGGAGAACAGAGAAGCGGGGATTGTCGGCTTCAATTAGAAACCATTAAAAATGGATGAAATCACTGGTAATAGACTGCAACAGTCTCTAATGTGCGGGGCTGTGGATTCATTATGTGGGCAGAGCTAAGCCTGATCCTCGCTCTAATAACATGCTCTGGTGCAGAGAAGGTGCACAGAAGAAGAGCAGGCCACTGGGGCCAGGGGTGGTTTTAGCGTGGCGATCTGCTGTTGGCTTCGTGCCAAGCTGAAGACGGAGATGCAGCTTTTAGTTTGCACAGCGTGTTGGGTTAAATGGGACATTTCTAAAAGCACGGACACCCAGAACGACAGGCGCATACTGGGGTTATAAATGTACACAACACATCGACGCAAACACAAATACGCTGTGCCCATCCCCCACCCGTCTCACAGCGCCCGCTGGCACGGGCTGCCAAGGCGATTGCAGGGCCAAGCGTGAGTGAGGTCTTTTGAAGAGTTGCTGCCAGGCCGAGCTTACAACTGCAGGCTGAGCACAGAGCCAGAAGCTACCAACAGTCCCACTGCACAAACACAAGGCCTACATTTCCTGACTCCACATAAACAAGGACTTTCCTGTGTAGGTCTGGTATTTTTTTCATGCTGCATCATCTCTTCAGAGCTAGTCCTTTAGATGAACTCTTTTTTTTTTTTTTTTTTTTTAAATTAGGAAGAATCAGAATTAGCGGTTAGATTTCTGCTGAACATCTCTTTGAATAATCGATACATTTATGTCATCATCACGAGTCTAAGGCTTTGCTTTTTCTGCAGTCGTCAGCCTCGGGTGATAGATATATTTATAGCTTTAACCAGGAGTCACTCAGCAAAAATATATATATAAAAAAATAAAATAAAATGAAAGAATAAGTAAATAAATATATTATAAAAAATGAATAATTATTGGCAAGTTTACAGTTTAACTCTTTCCAAGCAAAATCACATAATTTCAATTAAATATTTACTGAAAAGCAAGTTTTCATGTAAAGAAATCCACCAGAGACTGACAGGTGAAATTGCGATAATGCACTCTTCAGCTTTCATGTTTGGGTCCTTAGCGAAGCAGCCTTCACTCCACAACCTCCAATTCGCCCTTCTGTCCTTGACGTCCGCCCGACCTCTCCCATCCCAGCAGCTGTTTGGCTTGGTGAAAGGTGACTCGGGTGGAAAACGCCGGTCTTTAGCACCGACATTAGCCAATTTGCTTTAATCCAGGACCACTTAAGATAAAAGCCACAGGAGAGCAGCACTGACCCGGGCAGGATTAGGTTGATCAATATCTTATTTCAATTTGTGTCACTGTGGTAGGAGTACGCATAATGAGGGAGGGATTCTAGAAAAACTAGTCTGCATCATTCACGGGTGTCCAACATGTAGATTAACATTTGAGCTACGAGTGTGACCGCTCACCAGAGGCGGAGGCAGACATTTGATACACCCGGGGCTTAACCCTAAAGGGTAGTATGCATGTCGGATTGGGGGGGGGGGTTAGAAATGACTGGAAGATTAATTGGCTCTGTTTTGAGTTTTATTCAAAAAACAATGACTTCATATAGGGAAAAATTAGGGCTGTGCGATATGACCAAAATCTCATATCCCGATATAAGACATCTATCGTCCGATAACGATATAAATAACAAAGATTTAACATTTTCTGTAAATTCTGTGAATCTCGGGCAGCTCGACTTGCGTGAAGTGTTTCCAGCTGGGCGAGTCCATAAGTTGTAACGGCTGCCGTTTTCTTTGTGAGTATTTATTACACAGCGTGAAAAGCCTGTTCTAACGTTTGAGTCTAAGGTTTATTTTTTAGCACCTGACACCTGTTTTTGGCTTCTCATCCGTAAACACTCTGCAGCTTTCACGTGATTCAGTTTATTTTGAAAAGTCTCAACAGGATCTTGAACTTTATTGTGAAAGGTTTATGTGGAAAATAAACAAGCAGACTAGCGATGGTTTTACCGTGGTGGTTGCTAACGACTACGCATAAAAACAGGCGCTTGTCCGTCCATAGTGTGGTTATTTTAAATATAAGAGAAAGAGAGAACTTTAAGAAATTAATATAGCCACTACAGTGAGCATCAAAACAGTGAAAAAATATTGCCGTAAACAGTTTATTTTACAACACCACGAAACAAACGATAGCGTAAAATGCAACGATAGATGTTTTTATATCGTCATCCGATATATATCGTTATATCGAACAGCCCTAGGAAAAATATATATCACATATGCAGGACACCTTAAACTAGTTTTTTAATTAAGTAGCAAGGCAGAACAAAATCAGGGCTGTATCAAGACACGCGGACTAAACCCTAATTCAACCAGACCCAGAACTGACCCGGAATTAAAACAGGACTACAACAGTTCAAAATCAGGACTACTTAGGATTTAACCAAGACAGAACCAGAATCAGAACTAGATGATAGTAGCACTAAAAATCATCATAGACCTGCACTACACTTATTTTTTAATTCTACCAAAGTCCACTATTTAGATTGAGAAAGGTTTATATAATTATTTAGCCTTGTTGTGCAAACAAGCCTGCATAACTTCATAAATATAGAATTTGAAAAATAACAAACCTAAAAAGAAACACTAGGTACGAGATACATGAGTACCTATGATACGGTGATACTTTTGGTAAACAACCATTTGACTAACACGTCTGTCTCACCTGCTCTTGTTCCATCTCTGTTCTGTCCTCATTCTCCATCTCCCTCTCTGTTCCTCTCTCTCCCTCTCTGTTCCTCTCTCTCCCTCTTTGTGCTGACAATCAAGCCAAACACCAACATCATCAAATATACAGTTGAAACCAGATATTTACACACTCTTCAGATAAAAACAGATACACTTTTTCAATTGTAACATCAAATCAGACTACATTTTTTTTAGATTGATAAATATAAAAAAACCCCATATTTGTTAAATTTAAGAGTAAAGAGATAAACTATCTGTATTTCTTTATTGTAAATGGCACCAAATTGTATTCAAAATTGAGCCACACTTATGGAGCTCTTTCTTTTCCTGGTGTTTTGGTTGACATCTCTTGATTTTCCCATTTCAAAGAAACAGGCTCTGTGTTTTGCTTTATATGCATCCACAGGTGAGTCACCAATTTACTCACATGGACTCTACTAACCTATCAGAAGCTTCTTCAGCTCAGAATGGAATCGTCTGGAGTTTTCTTATTAATTAACAATAAACTTAGTGTATATGTACTCCTAAATTTGATGAAAGTGATTAAAATAGACAGCTCCCTCTTTTTATTCTGACATTTAACTAATTCAAAAGATATTTCAATATTTATTTATCGAAAACAAAACAAGTTTACTCTAAATTGATGTTGTACAGTAAAAAAATGTTCTTGTGTTCTCCATAAAGTGTATGTAAATATCTGGTTTCAGCTGTGAATATACTGCTGTGTATTGAAATTCCTCTTTTTTTTTTTGCATAGAAATATACTGAACAACATACAAAGCATAATATATAAATTAACATCTACCAGAGTTTTTTCTTTTTTTTTCATTTCGCCATTTGTTGATTCATTTGAAGAGCAAGTAACGTAATATGGGTCAAGTGATCAGTTTGATATCAATCTTTCGTGATACACCGTCATATTTACATTATTTGTACAGTACGAATGATTTGATTTGGTAGCTGGTCGAACTTCAGTTCTCCTCTGTCTGCCTCGCTGCGCTTCTCCAACAGGCAGCAGCTCCCCCGCCCCCTCGCTCAGTCGCTTAGTGCCTGAGCTCGGATCATACCAATATTAGGGGGGATTTACGCACAGTCGTAAATTCCCACAGTGTGCACTATGTGCTTCGAATATTGTGTGTAGTTTTTGTTTTGTACAATTGTCAGCCAGGCATCTAACTATGAAAAAATTACACTCCAAAAGACCCCAGGCTTCTGAAAAAACAACCCGGGCTTAAGCCCAGTAAGCCACCCCCCCGCTCCGCCACTGCCGCTCACTAAACTACAACTCTAACTCTAACAGCAGACTGGTGCTGATCTTTTGGACTACAGCACCTACAAAGAAACAACCAAGTCAAAAAAGGGGGCAGAAAAAGAGCCAACGATGAAAACCAAACGACTTGCACTCTACGAGGATCCAAGCACCACAGCTCATAATCACGACATGCATCACAGACTGTATAGAAAAGATGCAAGCAGAAAAAAATGGTCTGAATTTCTAGTTTTGACTCTTGTTTGTGTTCATTTTAAAACACCATGGTTCCTTTTTGAAAAATGACCAATGACGACATCTGGAACACAATCCTTTAAGCCCGTTTTTATTAATCAAAGTAAGCATAAGGATGAAGGTGGCCCTACTAACTTGGCAAATCACATCAAATAAGGATCGTACAACCATCACAAGAGAAATGGCTGAAAACAAAGAGTGGAATATATGTTATGGAGCAATTAACTCATAAGACTTTGAAGAACAGTGTCGAGAGAAAAGGACCATGTGTAGGTGTCAATGATGGGGTGAGAACTGAAATGTTGATGTCACAGGATCAAAGTGTAGAGATTAAGCTATCAGACAATTAATTTGTTGCTTTGTTTTACTTCATTTTTTTTAAATTAAAATGTAGGCGTTCACAAGCCAATGACTGACATCAGTTGCTACATCCATCATTTTTGTACAGTCTTTGACATATAGGCTCATGAAATTCTTTCACAAAGACGTGAGCCATAGTGGGCGTGTCAGTTCTCTCTCAGCAAGATTAAAACTAGAAAACGTCATTGGAACTTTGTCAACACTTATATATGTTCTTTTTTTAAGTGTAATTATGCAAAAGTAGCTTATTTCTAAAGAGAGGAAAGTATTCAGTGAACTCACAGGAAAGGGCTCTTGCCAACTGGCTCCCACTATGGAGGGTCTGATGATGCCAATGTTGAGCTTGTCTTGCTCCTGCTGCACCACGTACTCAGCCAGGGCTTTGGTGTAGGTGTACGTGTTGGGCCTGTCGCCGATGAGCCGTGGCGTTATGTCCCGCACGATGCCATCGTCCATCCACCTGAAGCCAGAGACTAAAGCTTCAGCACTAAGCACCCATTTACAACATAATTGAGCACTTATTTTGGTGCCGTCTGAGATTTATTATGATAAAAACAATTTTAAAAAAACGTAGGTGGCAGGTTTGTTTTGCAGAAGAACATTAGAAAGTACAGGTTTGTGAAAAAGCAATTTACAGTCCCCAGGTCATGTACGCTTGCTACATTTAGACCAGCATTTTAACTCTTTACCCTGTGAAAGCTGTGAAGGTCGTCATGTTGTCTTTATGGGAAAAGAAGTTAAGGCGACTTCACCTATAAACACTGCCAAATAAATGCATGAAATAAAATGAAACCTAATGGAAGCACTCCATTAGGTAAAGTTCTCAAAGTTAAACCAAGCCTCTGATCCTTACACATGAGCTGATGACAAATCTATGTAGGACGTGGCATTTAAGCTGCTTTACTTACTTTCCTGCAAGTCGCTATCAACCAATCTCCACCCTTGCACTTCCTTTACATGCCGTTTCAGACATTAGTGTAATATCTGCTGTCTTTTATCATTAGTTATTCATCTCTGCCTTTTCCCCCCCCCACAGTGTGTCTTTTGTTGTGTCTTCCTCCCCTCACACCCAACCAGTCGCGGCAGATGGCCACCCCTCCCTTAGCGCGATTCTCCTGGAAGTTTCTTCCTGTTAAAAGGGAGTTTTTTTATTCCCACTTTTGCCACATGTTTGCTCATAAGGGGTCGTCTGACTGTTGGGGGTTTCTTTGTATCAAATAAAACACCTTGAGGCAACTGTAGTTGTCATTTGTTGCTATATGAATCAAACTGAAATTACTGTGACCTTTGATATGTAGGGAGAGTCTCTGTTACTACTCTCCAAATGCACGTGGAGGTGTTAGTCCTGGACTAAATTATGAATATGAACAGTTTAAAAGCAAAGAAAACCTTTCACACTGAAAGGTGTGCATGTTGCCCAACTTTTGCAATAACTTCCATGGAGCAATCTGACAATAAAGCCCTCTTTTCTACAGCCAGTTGGCCAAATGTGTGCACAGGTGTGAAAACAGGCAGATAATCATGAAATTCGTGTCTCCACATTCCTGCTTTTATCCCAGTCCAGGTTCACTGCTGAATGCAAGTGAATGGATGAGATCTGTGTTGGTATCGTGCCCAGGGTGGTTTAGCCCCAGCTGGATGTGTTGTGAATGACTGCATTGTTTGTTCGTTCCTCGTAATTACTGGGCTTGATTCTGACACACTCGCCAAGTGAGCATCCTTTTCTGGGTGATGCAATAGTTTATCCACTAACTATTTATTGATCTTTTGAGCAAACCTTGTTACAATTCCTTATTCGGGAGGCCCAGTCGCGGTCTCTCCCTTGGCTGCAGCTTTTGCACAAATATACAACTTCTCTTTTTCTTTGGGATTAATTTCCACATGACATGGATTAACCCCAAGTGGAAGTATTTCTGTGACACTGGTGAACAAAAACATCATCCACTCACTCAAGGGAGTCTATGAGTTTCTTGGGCTCGACGGGTGGCGGGTAGATGACCTCATCGATGTGCTTGCGATTGCAGTTTGCATAGGCGGTGGAGATGTGAATGAAGGCCTCGAGGTGATGCATCTGCTGGGCCAGGCTGAGGAGCTGCTGTGTGGCGATCACATTCAGCTGCAGGGCGTGTCTGCAGGAGCGGAGAGAGAGATTCATACGGTGTTAAAAACACTGCGTGTCTCTGGGAGTGTGTGTATGTAGATGTGGGAGGAAAGGTTGTGCAAATGAGTCCGTGTGTGGGAGGGAAAAGTTTGTGTGTGCGTGCTCAGGTTCAGTGTGTGCAGGGAAAGTCGTTGTGTGTGTGTTTTCATGTTTGCTAGACTGCTACCTTCTTTGTATTTGCATGTATAAGCGTTTGTTTGCTGACGACTGAGTGTTCCATTCAAATATGAATTTGCAAACGAGCAGGAATTTGCAAAAAAAAAAAAATGATTTCAAGCCGGAGCGGAGTGACACGGCAGGATAGAGAGGCATGAAATCAAACAGAGGAGAGGGAGAGAGAACAAGACTAAATGAGGAGGAGGGAAAAAAATGTATTAGCCTCATCATTTCACTCTCACCAGTCATAAAGCCAAAACTGAGCATTACAGCATCTACTGTGGCTCTGAATCAATGCAGAGAACGGTCCTGAACAATGCACGCCGCTATACAACTGCAAAATCTGGCAAAATGATAACCTGTTGCTCCTTCTTTTGTTGACTTTTTCGCTCCTTAAACACAGAGACTATAACCGAATAAATGACGCAGCAGCATTTCACCTCAAGAGTCCAAAAGCAGAAACACTAAAAAGAAAAAAAAGTGTTTCTCTGAAGACAGAAAAATCCCCTGAGGACCACAAAATGAGAACAAATGCAGATAGATTAATGAAGTTATTAATTACGTGATAGTTTAAGAGATTAAATCCCCCCCTCTCAATTTAAACCATTGATAAAGTAGAAAATAAACATAAATAGGGCCTTGTAGATGGGTCTAATAGATACTGGTCTTATAATGATGAGACAAGTGTTGTAATTAGCAATCCTCTGACTCTACACTGTCTAAAGTTGTTACAGCCTCCTCTCTTTCTGCTCTCCCTGCAGGGTTCCCTCCTGCAGGAGGCAGCAAGGCTTGTTAGGAGAATACTGGCTCACCTGTGTAGGCCTCCACATAAGCAGTCAGCCACTCATAACACCATGGCACATCTCATTCATCACCACTCCTACCCTGACTTCTCACGCCTCATGTTTATCGCTGCCATCATCTTTATTCTGCCAATGAAATCTATAATTGGCATCCTCACCTCTATAAAAAGCCTCCATCTCTGGTAAAAGGAAGCACATGTATTTGACTCAAACTTATGCAAGAATAATCAAGGTGCTGGCCTTTATCGTTTTAAAAAGGTTTCCTTAAAGAGATGAAAACAACAAAATCCTAACTGCCAGAAGAAGAAAAAACAAAAACAACTGAACCCACATGTGATTGATAATCCTCCTGTCGACCACCCACACAACACATTTCACTTTATAAACCTCAGCCCTCAGCTGTGGATGTGCGTCAGCTCTGCAGCAGAACTACAACAACATACAGAGTCCATTTTGCTCAAAGCGGAGACGAGAAACGCTGTGGTCAGTTTCAACAGACACCGCATGATTCTCCGGCTCAGCGTGGGTGTCGATCACGAGGTCGCGGGAGAACCGAGAGGCAGAAAGCTGTGGGCGAACGGTCCAGTGGCACGAATCAGGTGCGGTCAGGCTGTTGGCAGCGGCAGGACGATGAAGACTGCGGTGGCGATCACCCGGTGAGCTTTTGCGTGCTGTGGGGGCGTGTCATCGCCCCTCCACCTTCTGGGACCATATGCAGGGCGTCACGCCAGCGGGACTGCAGAGGGAAGATGGAGGCACCACTGCGCCCCTTCCTGCTCCTGACTCATCACCCATCTGTCTTTGCAGTTATGATTCAGATGCAACAACTACAGACCAGTATAGGCACTCATCAGAAACTACCAGCTATTGAGATCTGCTGACTGTGGATGCCATTTGAGTACAGCGTTCAAGACACTGAAGATGGTACACTGTGGTCATAAAGCGATGGACATGGTCAGCGACAATACTCAGGCAGGCTGTGGTGTTTGAACAGTGAATAACTGGTGCTATGGGTCCAAACTGCCGGATGATTCACACTCTCATGTTGTCTACAACAAATTCTCATCCTAACACCTGAATGTTGCTGCTCAGACGTTTCTTCTATTGTCCTGGTTTTCGTGGGCCTGTGTGAATTGTAGACCCAGTTTCCTGTTCTTAGCTGACAGGAGTGTCACACTGTATGGTCTTCTGCTGCTGTAGCCCTTCTGCTTCAGGGTTCAATGCGTTTTGTGTTCTGAGATGCTATTCTGCATATTTGGTGGTTATTTGAGTTACTGTTTCCTTCCTATCCGCTTGAAGCAGTCTGACCAGTCTCCTCTGCCATCAACAAAGCATTTTCACAAAGCTCACTGGATGTCATCTGTTTCAGAAAGTTCTCTGTAAGGGTCACGGTCCTTTAGAGAAAAGCTCGAGTTAGCAAACACAAAAAACTCCCAGCTGCTGATTTTTACTCATATGAAGCCACTGAGGTTATAAGACTTCAAAATAATAATCTTAGAATAAAATCACTTTAAGGGTTTTTGTAGAATTTGTTTAACGGATAATTTTACTACATTTCAAGAGTCCTGTTTAATATCTGCTTAATGCTTAGACTGCCCCAAGTATTATCATTACTACTGTACATTTTATCAGTACTTCTCTGAAGCACAGAACTGTGTATTGATAAAGTGACAGATCGATGAATCAATAATAAATCACTAGAAGCTCTAATATTAACATAAGTGCTGCTTTCTTCTTTAAAAAGGCCACTTCACCCCAAAAATCAAAGATATACTTTCCTCTTATGGCTTTCTTGCAAGTTCATTTAAAAAGGAAGCAAGCTAGCAGCTACCTGACATTGTAGTTCATCCGAGGGGAGGATACCATGAATGTTTACATCCTGTCACAGCTCATTACGAGGAAGAACCTCTACCCAAGGGTAGAGGGGCATTTGTTTCTGCACAGTTCCTGGTAACCAGGTCATGATTTCTTGAAATTTTAACTCACTGTGCAGAACATTATAGGGTGAAAATCCCTCTTTACTCACAGATTACGTTAATGTGATCAATCTTATGATAAATAGAAATAAGTTTCAAGTTAAAACCAGCTTTCAATAAATAGCAATGATCCTTTAAGTGTGGATAAAGACTTGCACAGGATGAAGGCCAACTGAGGCGTCGGGCTGAAAAGCCCTGGACTGACTCTCGAGCCTTAAGCAGACTCGTCTGATTTATGGCCTCTGCACTGCTTACAAGGCTGCCGGTCGCTAGACAAGAATAATGACTCCGAGATGACAAAAAGGGGAGGTGTGAGTAAAAAACCCAGTGAAGTCATATGAAGAAATAAAAGAAGAGAGAAGATAAAGGCCACTGAGAGAGAAAGATACAGAGACAGGAAAGTCACATCAGGACACAGAGAGATGCTAAAGCACTAAGAGATCGATATGAATCTGTGTGCAGCTCAGTGCAGTGCAGCAGTCCTAACTGAGCTGTCACTCAAACTGGCCCGCCTCTGAACACCCATCTTCAGGGAGCTTTTAAAGAGCAGCACTACACCACGTCAGACAAATGATCTACCTCCACTCATCCATGCACACGGAGGCTGCAAACACACTGAAGGGGCGGCCTTACTCGCTTATCTTGGGAGGAATTTCCCTGCTTAAAAGAAGCTAAAGCTGAAGATCTAATCTATGAATACCGGGATCACCATGTGGGGTCAACATGTGTGTAAACAGACTTACAAAATCCCAAAAATGCAGTGCAGCTCAAAGTGTCCAGACACAAGCTATAAGCAGGAATGCCAATCATTCTTCTCTTTTCGGCTTCTCGGTTTTACTCTGCAGATAATTTTCTACATGAAGGATCCAGTGCAGTCCAGGCTGGGCATTTGTACAGCAAGACAAAGAAAGCAGCACAGCATGTTTGTATATTTTTACACAAGCTTGCAGGCTCAGGCACAGTCTATACAAATGGCTTCCCTGCCACCTCCCAGCTATGACCAACTGACCTCAGACCAGACCTCACCGGCCTAGGCTGCTGGGGGCTTCCCATAATAGACTGTTTCTTCTTCACTCCCTCTGTGTTTATACAGGACTCTGGATTTAATCATTAGATATTATTCATCTCTGGCTGTCATACACAGTGAGTCTTTTGTCCGGTCTTCCTCCCATCACCCTATAACCAGTCACAACAGATGGCCGCTCCTTCCTGAGCCTGATTCTTTCAGATGTTTCTTCCTGTTAAAAGGGAGTTTTTCCTTCCACCTTTTGCCAAGTGCTTGCTCATACTGGGTCGTCTGATTGTTGGGGTTTTCTCTGTATTATTGTCGGGTCTTTTGGTAAACAGGATTCGAACATTATAGGACGGATCATTGTTGCTTATGACAGGAAGTTACAGGTATGACTAGTCGGAGGAGAACATCAGCACATTATCTAAAGGAGCAAAACATAACGAGGTCATCACAGTGCTCACATCAGGATTCAACAACTCTACATTCAGCAAAGCTCCTCATAGACCAGTAACGAGCGTGACGTCATCACTGGGACGTTGGAGCATACAGGAGCCTCCGAAGACATCATAATCAATCCAGACTGATCGGCTATCTTAATACTGACTCACTGACTCATTTGACTGCAACAGGCATGTCCTCTGAATCGCCTCCTACCAACACTCTGAACACACCACGGCTCCCTGAGTAAAAGAGGAACCATCTATTTTCTTATAGGTGATTTTACAAACTTGTAGAAACGGTTGATTTCTCCACACCCTCATCCTGCTCCACTTCCTCTTTGCGTCACGTCAATGAAACATTACCGCCATGCTCATTGAGTTGCACATCCTCTGGAGTGCACCCTCGCAACAGCAAGTTCCTGGTACAAGCAACATTTACTCAGCAATAAAGACACCTTGTGTAAAGTGAAACAGGATTGTAATGAGGTGTAATAGTGAAACAAAGCAGCAGGAGTCTGTGCGTTCATTGTGTTGGAAAATTAAAAAAAAGTGGATGAAATGCACGTGGTCCTCACTTGAGCGGTTCATCGAAGCGGATGGTGGCGGCGCAGTGGAAGACGATGTTGATGCAGGCGGTAAGCTTCTCCACATCCTCTGGGCTGATGGCCAGGCCCGGCTGCGTCAGCTCGCTGCTGATTGGGATGATCTTCTGGTGGAAATCGGGGTTTTCCTCCCTCACACGGTCGAAAAGCTGCCAGACAAAACAGGAATCACTAAAGGAAGGACATTTATGTCTTAGCTAATTCATCAGCAGCACTCAAGTAATCGAACATTTAAATGCCATATACATTTTTCTTAAACTTGAAGGCTGTGCTTTCTCGTAAGATGTGGGCATTGGTATTGAATTGATGCTGTGTATGAAGTGAGCTGTATAAATAAACTTTGCTTATAGCTGTCAGGGAGAGAAGAACTATTACAGCCGACTCAAACACTAAAACACCATGGCAAGGAACGCAAATGTACTTTGCATAATCGCTTCAGGTGAGGAGTTTTTTCTGATGCAAATGATCTGTACATTTTCATTTCACCAAAGCAGCGATAGTCAACGTGGACAAGATAAGACCGGTCAGACTGGACAGTTTAGAATCGCAACTTAACCCAACATGTGGAAATGCCACAAAGAAAGGTCCCAGACAGATTAACAGACACTTTTTATTACAGACATTTTATTAGGTACACGCTACTGAAACTAATGAAGTCCAGTACAAACGTCAACAAATCCACTCTTACTCTCTATCAGAGTATTTTACATCCACGGGCTATGAAAAGCCCACTTTGACTTTCTGTCAGTGTAAAAAAAGTTTAACTGCACATTTAATCCCTGAGACATCTTAATATAAGAAAAAGCTTTTCTACAAGACAAAGAAACTCCTCCAGAAAAACAAACACAGACTGAAAAGTAAACTCACCTCATGAGAGGGAATGTTGTATTAGAGTGCATTTGTTTTAACACGGTGGACCTAGTAAACTCTCGTTTTGCTGCTCTACCTTATTGAAAGCTACTAAAACAAAAGAGGAAAGATGCGTCCAATTGAGTTTTAAAGCAGCATTAATTCCAATTATAATCATGACAGTAAATCAATAAATGAGCTCTGTGAATTGACTATGAAGTCTTAATTAAAGGTGGCTTTTTTCACTAATGAATGGCTTCAACTAAAAGAAGATTGGACTTGGTGTTAAGCCAGGTAGGCTACAGATGTGAGAGCAGAAAAAAAAAGAAAAAAAAAGAAAAGAAAGTAGCATGCCTGCCGTGGACCAATGAGATTTATCCATCTGTGCCATGAGTCACACTGTGGAGTGTTTCCTGATAAATGTCTCAAAGTAAACACGGGTCAGTGAGTCAGCTTGCAAAGGTAATCTCCTCTCTAAAGAAAGGAATTCACTGCCCATTTTATACAAAAACACTATCAGGGCTGTAAACCTCTGACCTGTATCTGACAGGGCCGTTTGTGCTGCTGTTCGCCGCGCTCTACTGTACATTCACACTGAAACGCAAACCCCGCTCGTGTTATTGCACCTGTTTACGCTCCTGTTCGCCAACTGAGGGCCGGAGAAAATATTCCGACATGGAGGCGGGGATTATGTGAAGTCTCGTCTAGATTTACCGGCTCGTGTATCACACGCCGTTCGCTGCCCGACACCCTGCAGAGAGCTGAGCACGTCAAGCCAATGTTTGAGTCAGGAGATGCTTCCCAAAGGCAGCGGAGTCAGATGTCATGCATTTATCTGTGCAGCTCCTACCAGGAAATTTGGCTTTGCCTTGCTGCACAGAGCAGCTGTGTTCAAAAGGCCTTTCACAGACAGATATTAAAGGATGAGAAGGAGAAAAGAAGGGGAGTGAGAGGGGAAGTGAAGGGATTGGCATCAAAATGCGTGCGCTCTGTTATGAAAGTGCCGCCCTGTGTGTGTCAGCTGTTCTAAAAGCAGAGATCTCTCGCTTAGAGGACAGAAGTTGACTTAAACAGCTGTTTACAGTCATGCTCTGTATCCTCATCAATCTCCTGCTTTTTAATGGCACCCTAATCGCTCCCAATACTGTACACCATACTGCCCATATTAGGAACAAGCCCGCATGTACAGTATGCACTGTCATAACATCTGAGGGAAAGGGGTGGGGGTGGGGGGGTGTAGGGGATTTTCTCCATGCTCATGTAGAGCCGTTATTATTATGTAATGAAAAGTAACAGCGTTATCTCCCTCTGCTCGAGGCCAACAGCTGGTAGTAACAGAGTCTGCAGGGAGCAGGAGCAGGAGCAGAGGAAAAGATTCTGTGTGCAGCTTTCTCCAAAAAATATCAGCACTGCAAAAACTCCTCTCTGTGCTGCATGATTCAAGGAGCCGCTGATGTCATGGAGTGATCAGAGTTCTACTTCCTCTACGTTGGTTTTTTTTTTGTTTTACCTTGAACACAAATATAAGAAAATCTGAACTTTCCCCAAGTGCTTGTGCTCTGCTATACTCGCATGTGATGGGGTTCAAGGGTAGCTGTCATCAGCTACCAGAGCTCCGGCGGTAGGACAACGTATTCACAGCTCTGACACTTAAAGAAAGAAGTGTTAAAACTCCAACAAGTGTTTTCACAAATGCTGCTCAAGCACGCGCAAAATTTGACAGTGCAACTGTGGCTTAATTAGATTTGCAACATTTCTTCAGGCTAAAACCACGTTAGCAACCCAGCAACTGAAAAAGGGTGCGCAATTTCCTCCATCCTCTGACCACAAACGGTGCAGAGCATGACGAACATAACAGTATGTTAGCTGATATTCTTGATATAACACAGAAAAACTAAACTGATGAGATTACCGTTTGCAAACTTTAAACAATATATAACAAGTTATATAATGATTGTAAAGCTGCCATTTCTCCACATCAGTAGGAGCCAGCTGAGGCGGGAATCTGGGCATCTCACTAGGATGCCTCACTGGACACCTCCTAGGTGAGGGCTTTAAGGAATGTAGGGACCCTGGATATACAGGAGAGATTATTACTGCTAACTTGGGAACACCTCACTCTCCAGAAGAGTGGACATATTGGATAAAAGATGTTGAATATTGAACTGGCAGGCAGGAGGAAAAGAGGAAGACGACAGAGAAGATTCATGGGTGTAGTGAAAAAGGACATGCAGGGGGTGAGTGTCACAGAGAGGACACTAGGGATAAGATGAGATGGAGGCAGATGATCTACTGAAGAAGAAGGCAAGTATTTCCTGGTTAACAGTTATCGCAGATATCAGTGCATCCCCAATATTTATACTTAAAATACTACTGTGCTTTGAAAACTAAGTTTATTTTAAAAGAAAATGAGTGCAGTCCCCATCCTTCCCATAGTTTATGATTTACAGTAGAGCTTCCTGTGATGTTCTGGATGATTTCTTAAGAGACAAGTGCCCCTTTGTTGCGACAGCCCTGTTCTGACTTTACGCTACCAGCACAAGTGAGAAATAAAAATGGGGAAATACAGCATTTACTCAACAGCATGAGTTTATCAACTTACTGGCAAAGTCCACCTGCAAAACGTAGCTCAGATTTTCTTTGGCAAAAGGAGAAACGAGTTGCCAGGAACAAAGAAAGCCTCCTCTACATTTGAACTCGTAGTAGGTGAGCAGATACACATGTAGCTCTGAGCAAGAAGCTTCTTGTTTCTCTCCCAGCTGCTCACTTCTCTCTTATCTGGTTGTGTGAAACTGTACTCTCTGCTACACACAGAAATGCAGTCTCCATGCACTACACAATCAGTGTGCACATTTAAAAAGGATTAAATAAATAAATATTACATTTTGTCGTGCACTCTGACTACAGCTCACCAAATCATGGCACGTGCAGATCATTGAAGCACTTCTAACCCAAAGTCAAACTACAGAAAAAGCCAGAGCGGAGAAAGTGCATCAGGGTCAAAAGGGTGAAAGAGGGCGTACAATGTGAGCTTCAGAGAGCTCTTTGTTACAGGCGCAGGCAGAGAATGGCATTGTGGGACTGAGGCCCTGCTTTGTAAAAAGCTCTCTGGGCGATAAGTGGCCTGTGCCAGCCTTCCACTGCACGTATTTACCACTGCACCCTTCTCCAACTCACGGGTGTTAGTGAGCAAACCGCCTTGTACAGGAAGACAATAGCCCACCAGTTTGGAGGATGCTGTGAGGGTGGGGGCGGGTGTCGGAGGGTGAAACGTCACCACAGCCAAGTGTTTCAGTGCTGCATCCTGAAACAAAGTCACGGCCTTGAACAAGCAGCAGTTTCAGAACTATAAAGTAACTCCTTTGGTTTAACACACAGGTCTGAATGTGGTCATCACCTGTACTTCCTGTGCAATCGAGTGTAATTTTGTAGACCCAAAGGGCAATAAATCCTCCATCAAGAGTGCTTCAAGCAGCCACTGTGTGGACTTTCACAGAAACCCAACACTAATGGCACTTTCCTTTCAGCCCAGCAACCCGAGATGCCATTTGAACAGCCTCACTTCTCGCTAACTGCCCTTTAACTCCACTCTTCTTGTTTTTTGGTTGTTGTTTTTTTTTACTGGACCCTTCAGGCAGACCATTTCCTCAATTCTCCGGGACCAAAAAAGTTCAAAGAGAGCTGCACAAAATGAAAAAAGACAACACACAAAAGCTGTGAGATTATTGGTGATGTCTCAGACTGTTATGCTGCCAAAATGTCAGGTAACAATAGGACACAGCACGAAACAGAGCTAATGATAGGTATGGTTTGCACGCTTCAGGTTCAGCGTGACCTCCTGACAGGCTGGTGGTCCCGGCAGCAAACCATAAGGGTCATAATGCTTTTAAACAAAGTCCCACCTTTCTTTCTTCCTCTTTGTCTTTCTTATATCAGACCTAGGAGTGTAATTTCTGTAATTTTTCTAAAGCTGGCACCTCAGTTTTGTTTACATGCAGCTCTTCTGCACTTTGAATGAGTGACAGAACATATAATAACATCCTGTTTGGTCACCTAGGTGACAATACATCCTGTCACCGCCTTTTGTCTTTGTTCCCCAACACGTTTTCCAGCACAGCTTCCACAACAAATGCATGAAATACCCTGAATGTTTTCAATGCCTCCATCAGACACAGGCTTGCATAACCTTGCTGGCTTCATCAGTCTTTTCAGCCCCGCAGCATGCAACAGTCCCCCTGTGGATGCATGTGGATGCATCCTGCTGCTGTCTGATACAAAATATAATTTTATAAGATCATTATCTTTTTAAAATTAACTAACAAAACAAAGCCATTTACTATCATTCCTTTTTTCTTTTCTTTTTTAAAAAAAACATCATCATCAGTTGGAAAGAAGTTTATTTGTAAAGTAAAACATTTCTGATCCTCACAAAAGTGCAAAATAAACGGCGGCTGGCTTAGCCTCAACTTTATATCGGCAAGGAAGTTTGAAATGCCAAAATGCACTGCACAGCTGGTTCTATGGACAACGAATGAAAAGCATAGAGCAGATATTTTGATATTAACTTGACTGCTTTGAAACCTGCACCTGTAGGTTACTCAGAGGTCATCAGATTAATGGAAAAGAGTGTGTGTTTGAAAGGAGATAAAGACAGGGGTACACAGCTACCGGCTAATGCCTCTCCATCTTTAATCAGTAAACAAATTCAGTTTCTTGACCTCGAGCCAAGACTCACATTCATGGAACCCTTCTCTTTTAATCTGTTCATTTGTAGCACCTTTCCCTGCCGAATACTTGAGACGACCATACCGGGTAGTTTATATTAGCCGGGGAAGCTCTACCACAACGTGTCAGAAAGAAGCAATTAATGTATCTGTACCACCAGTGCCGACCTCCATTTCCTGGCATGCACTGACTAAATTAGTCAAATAATAGGATACTCGCACAAACCAAATCTCCTCCCGGGCTGTCGACACAGAGCTTTAGCACAAAAGGTTCTAGATAGGGTGAAGGATGCTGATAACCATCATTATATTTCCAGATACCAGTGAGGTTCCCCCTCTCCCGTCTGCCTCAGTGACAACACCCGCGGTAAGGATGAAGTGCTGAGCCTGGGGAGAAATCAGAAATGCAAGGACTCTCATGGGAAGCTGTGAAGGAGGACAGATGTGTCTAACCCTCCTGAAGCTGTCAGCATATTAAGGAAAAAAATGGGTTCATTTCCAATCCTCTCCCGTGATATAAAACATACATTTTACCATCCTGTGTCAAAACACATTTCAGCACTCTCCTCCTCACAGTTAAAAAAAACAATACCTGCGTGCTGCCGTTTCAGAAATACCAGCTTAATAACGATTAGCTTCTAAATACACCCACTAACTAATGCCAAGGTGGAAAAAGGTAAATGCAGGAGCGAGAGTTCTGGTTTACCTTGCGGCAAATGCCGCCTTTACATGGCTTTATATTTCATGACTTGCTTAAGAGAGACAATACCGACTCTTTCTATTCAGCCATCTCATCTAAGAGCTTGGGGGGGGGGGGACTGATCACGAATTGTGGGGAAGAGCTCACTAAAGCAAAGTAATGAAAATGGAGGGTTTTTCTCATGCCTGCGCTTTCGTCGTACACGACTCAACTGAAGCGATCAATACGAGGGCAGTAATCAGGTTTGTGGTGACAGCAAATGCAGAGTTTCTGGGCTTGGCGTTTGGGAGGCTGCTGGCTTCCAGTCTTTAAGACAGTGACCTCCTGCTGAACGAGGAGAATTTTATTACCCTCCAAGAGCAAAAGGAGAGACACAAGCAAGATTGTGTGTGCTGCATGCTTTTCTGCCCTCATTAAATGCTGCAGATAATTAGCTGTGCTCTCTTCCCATTTATAAATGCCAAGTTTGATAATTAATTCCAGCACTTCCTTTTCCCCCCCAATTTTCCCCCAAGTCAGTGCTAACTCTTTGTGCTGGCCACAGGAAAGCCCATCATTGTTTGAGTACCGGATTTACAGCAGTCTGGAGCCACCAATCTACAAGGCCTCTCTGGACCTTTTACTGTCTGAGCAAAACTATAAAAGGTCAGAGTGACATGTGAGAATATTAGCTCAAAACAAATCTCATTGCATCCACAGCCATTCGCGCTCGGCTTTTATGCAGAAATAATGTGATCGTTAACTACATGTGATGCACTGGATTAGACAAATGATGTCAAACAAAGGCAAATAATGTTTGGACTGTGATGCTAATTTGAGTCAATAGTCATAGTAATGCCTTATCAGGTGCACCTGCTCAGCGACTCATTAATGCAAAAATCTAGCCAATAGCCAATCATATGGCAGAAACTCGGTGCATTTAGTCACGTAGACACGGTCAAGTCGACCTACTAAAGCCGCTTGATTTGCACACTACCTGGGGACCACTGGGTATCACCATTATGTCAAGGCTCATGTAGATCACCTTTGGGATATGATGGTGCAATGGGAGACCACAAATCGAACACAAATCTGCTGCAGCTGTGTGGTGCCGTCATGTCAACATGGACCAGAATCTCTGAGGAAGGCTTCCAGCACCTTGTTGAATCTGTGACATGACTATTAAAAGGCAGTTCTGAAATAAAAGTGGGCCGAATCCCTTACAAACAATACAGTGACTTTAAATATTTCGTTTAAAGATATTCTTTTTGAAGAATGTGGATCGCCAACAACTGTGTATATAATTTCCGTCTACTATTAAAACATCATCTTTAAGGCAACACGTCAGACACTAGGTTCTTTCACACTGATCTGAGGGTGTTTCCGAGGACAAAACCGCTGCAGGATGTGACCCTCTCTGCCCCTTTAATGACAGAAAACAGGATTGCATTCATCTCGACCCGACCAAATCTGAAACCGTGTGTTTTCGTTCTTTAGTTAAGCCCCATTTGTTGACTTCACTTGCCTCCAGCTGTTCATACAATATTAAAAAGCCTTGATTCATGATTTGATTCTTTAAATACTTCAGGGTTATTTTTCTTTCAAGGATGAGATACAGAACATAAAATACATTCTCAGACAGACATAAAAGTTGGCTAACAGACAGATACCAGCTGTATAACGACCTAATAAAATACCTGAGTTTCACTCATTAAAACGGAAGCACAAACTTTTTGGATGTTTGCATCAAACAACACATTAACATTTTAACTAATTCCATTTAAAATACTCCAAAAGACATCAACACTACAAACAGAGACTTTAGGTATGGTTAAGGGACTAATGGTGTAGCCGGTGTTGGCACACCTGAGAGAATACACCCACTAACTTTAAGCCTTAAGCCAACAATCAGCTGACATATGACCAGGAAACTGAAGACGTTTGAAAGCAGCCACATGTGGCACCTCGAGGGACTGCAGTTTTCACCACTTTCATCAGGGCTTCAATTTTCAGCTTCACAGAAACATGGTGTTTCAGGTAGTCTCCCTCCACATGTATCTGTGGAACACTGAGCAGGGCTGAAACAATCTCCAGAAGAACACCCCCTCTTCCCAAACGGCTTCACCAGCGACCTTTATTATGCTGGCCTGTTTCATAAACTTGACTTAATTTGTGGCCTAACTACATGCAATCCTTTTCATTCCCTCTCGAGGGAGGAGTGTTAGAGCTTTTGGTCACCTCATTCTGTTTGCCTGCTTCACGCTATTGCATGACAAACAACCACAGAGGAACAAATGGCATGCAAAAGGCCAGACTAGCTGCCATATCATGTGCTCTAAACGGTCATCTCTTTTTAGGAGTCAGAGCAGCAAATGCCAAGTCACTGCACGCACTCTCATCCTTAGATTGCTGTTTAAACAGACACACCTCAACACACCTTAAACACACTGCCATGCACACTGGCACACGTTAAGTGAAGGATTTAGCTAATAAGCACTAAATCAGGAATTAACATTGGGAAGCAGGATAAAAACAGGCTGACGTTTCCCCGGGGAGCGATAGATAGATGCTTCAGGTGTGCTGGCAGCTGGCACGAATTTCATGCCCGGCTCCACAAGTGAAAGCCCAGAGTTGCCCGTCAGGGACAACAGCAATCAATGAAACTTGAATATTTATACCGCTGGAAAGATCACCTGGCTGTGGATGCAAACAAGAGGAAATCAATATAACAGTGCAGTTATATTAGATCAGAGTGTAATAATGGGCAAATGACTGAAAACCACAGAGAAGGGAGAGTTTGTCCGTCTCGGGCAAACAAGGACCCCATCCATAATCATAGGGACAAACCAGGGCTGTTTTCACATTGACATTTAATTTGTAAAAAACTAAATAGTGTCACACTTTGTTTACTTGTGTTTCACAGAGCTCAGTACTTAGGCATCACAGACAATGATAATCTTTATGCTGGTATCTGTAGTGGATCATATCCGTAAGCACGTGTTAATACTCGAATACTTTTTTCACTCCACGCATACTCGGGTGTGACTATTTCCATGACGTGTTTTAAGCGGAGGCATTTCAGGTATCTTGTCATACATCAAGCAGTGATGCACTACATTCATACTAATAGTTCTCTTTATGTCCAAGTCTGGGCAGCTCCACAATGACGCACTGCTGGGATAAGTGGCGCTGACAGCATCACGTCTATTCATTATATGACTGGTTCACCATCCCCACCTGCCCTGAGGCATTTCAGCCCATTAAAACGACATGTTTGAACAAATACGGTGGGCAAACACCACATTATACTCACAGAAGTGCAACGAGCAAAAGAATGCAAAGTAAAACAACTGTTTTGATTTCACAGCATTGTGATAGAGATGGCAGACGGTGAAAAACATTAACCTTAAACTTTTTGATCAAGGCTTTTAAAAAAAAATTATATATGCATAATACAGTATTGCAGATTCTAAGGTATGGTTTTAGGAATTGTGCAAACTGGATAATCTGAATACTTGGCACAATTGAATTTTTTCCTCTTTGTTTCCCTTGGCTCATTTGATTCGGTTCTTCAGTGACTTACAATAAAAACACCATGCAGCATCACAATCTTTGTTAGGATTAATCAAACGACGCTTTATTTAGTCGTCAGTCAGTAATTGTTTCATCTCTAAACATTCCAACTCTTTCCTGAAGAGCCTCCAGATGAACCTAATGCAGGCAGAACGTTTATGATCATTTAGAGCCATCTGTGCTCCAGCTGCCATACTGATCACTGAACAGCCTCTCAAGCAGGACTACAGAGCAACCCCCCCCCGTTACAGGATCCTGCCTTGTCGGCTAAATTCCAGACGATCCCAGTTCCTACCCAAAGCATTCCACTTTCCACCTCTTCAGCTGACAGCCCAGCACATCCTTCACAGTTACAGAGCTGGTTCTGCAGTACGCTGTAAAGCCTCAAACACTATGACTGGGCTTCGACAGCCTGCTAGTGGGTGGGAAAAGCATGCCACAGAGCAGGAGAGAGGCTTTTTTGTACCCAAAGGCCTACTTATCAAGTGCCTGACATGCCATTCGGCACCCGGTACCGCAGAAAGAGCTGCAGTCATCCAAATGTTTTCAGTGAATCAAAGAAGGCTCAGCGCAGACAGAAACACAGACAGAGCTTAAATGTCAGAGTCGGAGCAGCGGAGAAGCACAGAAACAATGAGATTCCTATCGGTTTGTCCTTTTCCTGCTCGGGGCAGCTCATCTGATTGCATCCTTTGAAAAACACAATGGGACAGATCTCTTGGCCGTTACCTAGCAACAGGTGGTAAGAAAAGATACTGGCCTGGTTTGAAGGAGGAGAAGAGAGGCTACTTGAGAGACAAAGCCTTGGTTCGCCTTCATGAATTATCCTGATTCTGAACAGAATAATACTGACCCGAGGACTTGCATGAATACCAATTAGTAGTTGAAGCTTGGTCATGGAAACTTAATGACATCACTTCTGAATGCAGACTGAGCATGAGCGAGCCTGCGGTTGGCAGAGCATCAAGCAGTGACCTGATAGCAGACACTAACAGACGGATGCCAAAACCAATGAAAAGCCCGATGGCAGGGGAAATACTGCATACACAAGTGGGAGATGTGTTAAAAAAATAATAAAAAATCAGATTATACACAAACAATTTACAAAATTTTATTTCTTTTTATTGATTTTTCTCTTTGCCTGCACAGTGCTGCTGTGTGACACAGATCTGCTGTTGTGGCTTTGTGGGGTTTCCCAGTGACTCCTCCAGGACTTGTTTTTCATACAAGGCTTCACTAATCCAGTTTAATGAATCCTCATTAGGCTGAAATTGTCTTGGAAACTCGCATTCAGCTAATTTGGCAGCAGTAAAGAATCAAACTGGCACATTATGATGACTAAGATTTCATTAAAGAAAAAAAACATGTATACAAAAGGTGGACGACTGGACAGCTCCCCAAAACACAGATGTGGGGAGAGAAAAAAAGCCAAAGTATAAATGAGATAAATTTCCTTAAAGATGGCTTCTGTCATTTATGTAGTTCTTATAAATGTTCAAATTCCTTTTTCTTGGTAAGTTTGAATTTAAATAGTCCACTGATGCCATAAAAAGGCAGGCAATGATCGATAACCATAACTGGTAACTGACTGAGTCAGACTGTTCCCAACTGCTGAAGCAACTTCTGCAGTAAACTGGACTAAATGACCTTTAGGGGTCTGAGCAAACCCACAGTAACTAACCAGAGGCAGTGTATATATGTCAGATGAAGTGTGATTGATTGTGAAGCCTCGAGCTGAATGTTTCTGCTGTTGCCATCTTGCCAACAACAGAGGCATGGATCTGCAACTGCAAAAAAAATAACAGCGCACGTTCTAATAATCCTCCCCAGAGAAACTTGGAATAAGCAAAATGTACAAAATGGATTTCATTTTTTCTTTAATATGACCTGAAGAGAGCAAGAGAGCCAGGACCATGGGTCATTTTCCAACAGACTTGAGTAAGACCAGAGATACCGCCCCCGATGGGCTCTAAGAACAATGGCCTTACTTTTCAAACCCAGAAGCTGTCTGATGCCATCTCAAACGATTTTACTTTCACAGAGGTCAAATTTAGAAAGCTTAAGTTAGCTATTGTTTTGAAGTCACTACATTAAACTAAGACACGTGCAACCCTAAAAATGGACTTCTCTGTCAGTCAGTGCTTAGCGCTCCTACAGTTTCCCCATTGCTCGTGTTGAGTATCCTGGCTTTTATTACACAAACACTTGGTTTTATTTGATTTTTTTAGTGCATAATCGTTGTTCATTTAGTGACTTGTATGTATAGTGTATAACTGGTAGAGCACTTTGGTTATTTAAACTGTGCTTTAGACTTGACTCATTTCTTTTGCTCAGCCGTTTTCAGCCCAGCAGCTAGTTCTGGGTTTCACAACGCCGCCGCATTAATGAATTTCGTTTTTTCTTTCTAGGAGACGGGTGTGATGGGGGCATTCACAAGCAATACAAAGTCAATGAAAAACAATGAATTGTTCCCCCTCCTCTGGAGTGGGCGGGACTTCTTTATATAAATCTTACTTTATTTGTTTCTCTGAGTGGCTCATGAACTGAAACTCTCTCTGCACAATAACAAAAACCTCTTTAATCCAAAACCCTTATACTTCTTACAGGTTTAGGTTTTCTAGACTTGCAGCATTAAATCAAGTTAACATAACCCTAAGTATACAAATTATCCAGCTCTGTTGCTGACGCGTCGACAAATAAACCGTTTGATCGTCAACGATTACTTTTCTCCCCTGAAAGCCACAGCAGAGGAGGGCTGTGCATGTGAAACTCCTCTCCTTGTCGCCCACTCTCCCCATTTCTGCTGAGCCTAAATTACAGGGTGTTATAACTGGCACTTTTACAGCGCTGTTGTGTCAGAGTAAACTAATTACATGGTGAGAGGCATTCTCTGAAGCGGAGGCATCGCAGTCACCTTGACAAGAGGAGGGAGAAATAAAAGCAAAACAAAAAAAACAACAACAAAAAAAACCCCAATAAAAAACAACCCCCCCCAAAAATAAGTGTTGTGCTACGTCAAGGTACACATTCTCAAACTGCTGCTCCGCTGCCATCACAGCAGCGGTGAGAATAATGAATGCAGCAGCAAGGTTCAATGAGAGCAGTAAAAATAGATGCTATCACAGGAAGGAGGAGTGATACAGAGGAGGTTTTCTTAGGTGTACTGACAGTTTGAGGCTGATGGTACACAGAGAGCAGAGGCCGGAGCACGCATCGCCTGCGAGCGAGCACATCGACGCACAGCCAGCGTCAATCCTTTGGTCCTCATTAAGTCGAAAACAGTTTGGAGGTTTTTGTTGAGTCATGCTTTGCTGCTGATACAGCTGACGCCACATATTTGGAGCTCATCCTCACCCCTCTCCTCCTTTCTTCCCTTTGCTATTGTCTCCTTCACCCATTTCCTCTCAACCCGCAGCTTTTCTCTCTGATCTCTTTGTCCTTAGGACATCCTTTGCCCCAAAGCCTCCCGACTTTATTAAACATCCAGTGCACTCATATTCTCCTACTTCTCAAAGCAGACCAGATACACAGGGGTGAATAATGAAGTGGAACGCCGCCGCTGTTTAATAAAGAAAATGCATTTCATATTTGAGTAAACAACTCATGTGCTGTTCCTTTAGAGCAAGACAATATGTTTCACCACACCGTTTCATACGCAGGAAAGACCCTGAATATTGTATTTATCCCCCAACTCTATTGGAGAGAAATTACACCATACCAAAAGGCATCCCATCCTTGTTATCCTGGAAGAGAGCACGATCATAAGAATAAAAATGTTTTTTTTCAGAGGATAAACAAGACTCCAACCTATCTCAGTAATACCAAACCTCCAGATCCTCTCATAGATTAACTATTCTGTCGTTTCCCCTTTAAGCCATCTGCATTTTCAATTAAATAACGTCCATTTCATTTAGCCTTTTTGTAATTTTGATCGGACCCCATATATTTTCTCGGTGCCTCTTCTGAAGCTCACAGATGAACTACTGGACCCTGGAGACCAGGGGCTGGATTTCTCATGTCGTTAAGCTTATTTCACCATGGCAACACAAGCTGGTGTTATAATTCAAAGGCAAATTTCTATCGCTCTGCAAACATGCTTACAGCTGGCAATATGAATAAGCGGTGTCAAATGTGTATACACCAAATGCCACATGGTTTAATTAATGGCTTCACAGAAGAACTTTTAAAAAGTGACTGCTGCCTTTCCTCATCAATTTCATTCATTTTAAAGCTTTTAAAGCCTTCGAGGAAATGCATGGGTTCAAAAATCATGTCCAGTGTATTGAAATATCAGCAATACAAGGTGTTTCTGCTCATAACAGATCAGTGGATCATAAGGTTTTTCTCTATAATCTTTACCTTAAACTGCCTGGAGACAACTACGGCTTAAAATTGGTGCTTAATAAAAACATTTGAATTTAATGGTTTTTTCTATCTTTAGTCACAGGAAGAACAAGAAGTCCCACAACAGATGGTTTGTCCGCTGATAGAGCCCTAATCTCTGCATCATGAATTCAATTTGAGATGATATGAAGAGACAGATGACATTAAGAGAGAATAAATCCACAGAAGAAATGTGCCGGATTCTCCAAGAGCAACCGAGTTGCCAAATATCTCAAACAAACAAACAAAAAAAACAGTGTGCACATGTATTTTAACATAAATAAATAGATAAATAAATAATTTTGATTTAGCCTTTTATTTAGTTCTCATCCTACATGTTTTAAGGACGTTATTTACTGAACTTGTTATTACAGTGAACCGTGACAAAGCTTTCCAAAGTTCTACTATACTATGAGTGGTAAAAGATCAGATCATATCTGCCCCTTCAGTCAGAACATTATGCACTTGTAGCTCGTACCTTGCACTTCATCATGTCGCTGACCCTCTGCTGCATGGACTGCCCAGCTTTGGGTCTGACCAGGATGTAAAGGGCTTTGACCTCAGGGCAGGACCTCAGCAGCTTCTCCACCAGCACTTTTCCCATGAAGCCCGTGGCTCCCGTGATCAGCACATTCTTGCCAGCGTAGTATTCCACTACGGACGCCATGCTGCTACCCGTTGCGCCACCGCAGATGTCTGTCAGTCTGGTTTGTGCGTCTGTTGCTTGCTCTAACCCGTCGAGGTCCCGGCCTTCACACAAGTCCTGCAGAGCGAGGGGGAGGATAAGAATGAGGATAGGCAACCTCAAACTTTAAATACTGTATCAGTGTCTCTAAAGCTGGTGTCAGTTTAAGCAATGAAGCATGGAGCAAGAAGCTAAATATGAACTGTGAATTGCACTAATGCAACAAGTGCACAGTTAGGCGTGAATGTCCAGGCTTTGACAGATTTAGTCTCATATATCTGGAAATGAAAACAAGCATTTCAATAAATTGAAAAATATGCAGCAGTGGTGGCACGTCTCGGTTTTGACCTTCAGAGAAGAAGCATGTAACTAATCTGCAAACTTTATGAATATTTATACCATGAGGGGGAGGGAGGGTGATGCTCGGGGCAGTGTGACATCAGCTGCATGTGTGTGCGGGTACAAGTGTGTCAGGTCCACCAGCAAGGGCTGCAACTGATCACCTCTAACCACAATAACCTTTTCAATTTATCCATAAATGCAAAAAGCAACAAATCAGAAATTATTTTTACCTGTACAAAATATATTAAACAACATAATTTGATCATAGATGGACTCTTTGAATACCACTGACATGAAAAAAGCAGCTTACTATTTGATTAACAGATCAGTTGTTTGCCATTTTAGAAGCAAACTATTTAAAATAAAATAAAATCACAGTTTAAATTATTCCACTAAGGTTCAACTCACTCAAATTCAGTTTGATAGAGGAAAAAAAAGGGAAAATATCAATTTGGACTCTGTATCTATGTCTCGAAGGACCTGAAGGGACTATCAGTGAACAGAGGCTGTTGTGTACAACACCAACGAACAGCCACCTATGATGCAGTCTCTTCCCAGGTGATTCAACCTCCACTTATACCTTGACTCATGTGCTTAATGACTCCCATGACACGGGAGAGTTGGTCAGTGACTCTCAGGACCATCTACAAGGTGACAACCCTATTAGAGGTTAAATATCTGAGTCTCCGTCAACAGTTAGAACTGAAGCAGCCTTTTGGATGAGAGGAAAAACATCTTCAAGAACCTAAAAGAAATTCCAGCTGCCTTCTGCTCAAGCACTTCAGACTAAACATCCAAACTGTCTGCTAAAAATTCCAAAAACTCCTTTTATCCATGCATCAAAATTAAAACCAAACTTCGTTTAGAAACAAAGGAGGAAAGAATGCTTTCATGTTACTCTACTGCTCTGCTGTGTTCAGATTTGGATATATAATACGTAACTGAGGCCATGCAAATATATTGCATAATATAAATAGCTTTTTATGATTCTAAACCAATTACAGTGAGGATTGCTAGAATCAAAATTAGACTATTATTCCCAGCTGCAGTTATTTATATGGCACTGTTTTGATGTCGGAAAACCAAACCTAAAACAGGGAAGGCATTAGTGACAATCAGTGTCTGAATATAAACACAGGCTTCCACATACATCACTATGGTTGACCATTGTTTGCCTGGGTTTGCTTCAAGGTGAAGACAAAAACGCATCAATAAGTTGGGCTGCAACTAACAAATGTATAATTTTAGTTACTGCACATGCTTAGTGGATGCCTGCCAGGTCGTCGTATTAAACATACTGCATGTGACTTCTTTGCATCATGATGTCCTTGACATTGAAAAACAATTTAACCCTATCGCCACCCAGCCAGCACAGCATGTAGAACCAACCATCTGACATCTGCTCCTAAAGTTACAGAACAATCCAGAACGACCTTGTTCTGAAGACACTGTATGTGTTTATCTGTGACACATAATCTTGTCAAGCAAGGTCGTAGTTTTGTGGGAATGAAGAACACGGCTTTTCGCGTTGACTCATTTATAAGATGACAGATATTAGCTGGAAGCCTGATTAGCTACAACTTTCAGATAATCTCAACACATTTAGAAAGACGGCAAAACAAGATGGTCACAGTTATCTGTATTTCTATGGTTTATAAATCTTGGCGTTTACACCTCGCAGCATCTTGTCTCCATGATAATTTGAACTACATGGTGTATGTTCTTGCTGTACACCCAGATTTATCTGTATTAAAGAATAATGACACATTGCTAACAATAAGTTTATATTATGTTTTAACTGATGACCCCATTAAAAATAATAGTGAGCCCAATGTGAGCACTTCACAGACAGCATTTGTAATATAGTTGGCAAACTGTTGCCAAAACCTTTTCCAGTTGATCGATCTAGTCGATGAGTTCTCAGAGCAACAGATGTGATGGATTATGATACGTTTCTGAAATGACACACTGCTGGGGAGAAGTTTACCCCTGCTATTTGCTGTGGGTGCCCTCATTTGTGTTGTAGTTTGAACGCAGAACAAAACTAAAGCAGGCGACGCACTTGAAGTGAGCAAGTGCATGAGAAGTTACATTACGCCAGGACCTTGGAGGCTGAAAAGACTCACATATATTAAATGTACAAGACTGCTGGTATATTGAAGTGAATGGCATGATTTCAGTAATGACAAAGCGAGCTGCAACCTTCAATCCCAGCAAACAACTTTGGTTTAAAGCTATAAAAAAAAATTAATGCTAGAGCTTATCTTTAACCATCTGACATTATGCGTATTCCATATGCAATAAATCATATAACTGGGTTTTATGGCAGTTTTTAGTTTTATTTGACACCTGTGTTGTAACGCTAACACTGACTCTGTTGGACTTTGCCCTTATTTCCTGTACACAATAGATGACTATAACTCAATGCAACCTGAGAAGTCACATGGCCTCAGATATGCTGTGTTTGTGACTCGGTGAGGGAGGTTGTGCCATGAGTCTATTCTGATCAAGGCACTGTGTTGATGTGTGGGCTAAAAGCTCACCAGCACACTGCCAGCATTTGTGTGCAACCACGCCAACTAATCAGTGATAAGTCATCGCCTCTTAAAGACTAGATGACAGCTACCTGTCTCTGGTTGGTATCACCCCCCACCCCCACCCAACACCACACAAACCAGTCACAGAGGGAGGGCGGCAGTGGTAGTGCGCCCAGTCTCATTCAACTTTTTGACAGCAGCCCCTAAAAACGCAGGACTTGACTAGTAAAATTTTCACTTGGCAACAATAGGCACAACATTTAGCCAAGACTGATGCTTGATCAGCACCTTCAGTGATACAGCAGAGCTGTGATTGTACGCAAGATGAAGCTACGCTCCTTCTCTTTGCTTCTTTCATCCTCTCTCCTGTGCTGCAGATTCCCAGCATGTCTGCCCAAAGACAGAAACCAAATCCTCCTGAGCCAAACGTGGCCCAGATAACAAAAACAATCTTGTATTTACTTGCTTTCCCTCTATTCTGCCGTCTGTGCATGCAATTTTAAAATCAGATTCCCTTTCCACACAAACACGAGGAAAAAAGATGGGTGTGTGCATTCGGTTTGGTTTTCTACGTGTGTGCACTTGAAAAACAAAAAATGTGTTCCAGAAACTAAACGCTGGGGCTCCTACTGACATTTACGTTTAATCCCAATTTTGTCCCGTTATTTTAATCCAATATTCCCCATCTTCAACTTTCAGACAAGGCAGTATCTCCAGATCTACCACTCTGTACACACAGATGACAACAAAAAGAGGTCACAGTCAAGGTCCTCTGCTGAGGCCCCTGACATTTCAGCCTTGTTCTTCACATAGATTCCCTGTGGACAAGAGGACAAGAGCACATGGGCTGAAAGTCACTACAGATTAACGCCTGACAATGGAAATGTTCCTGCAGCTGGAAGAGTGTTGGAATGGCCATGCATGAATCAAACTCATGAGACTGAATGCTTTTGAAACACACAAGGTTACACAACTCCACCCCCTGCTTCTCTCAATGCCTGTCAGTTACACTGAAGGTGTCCACCCTCTACCAGCCAACATGGAAAGTGGGGCTAAACAAGTCCATTACTCTCCTTTAGTTCAGAATTATGCATTTACAAGATGACTACAAAAAGTATAGAATGCATACATCCCAGGAATTAAAAAAAGAAAAGTATTCGCCGAAAGTTTATAAATTGAAATTTGGTTTATTGTGGTAACTAGCAGCAACAAAAGACGCTTTATTTTTAAAATGACACACACACACACACACACACACACACACACGCAAAAGGGTGGTAAACTATATCCAAAAGAGTTTTAAGCACCGTATGGACTGACACGCTGCCTCACGTTAACAAGAACTCATATGGTGAGATCATGTACCTAACTGTATCTAGTTTACTCTGTAGGAGCACCATTCTGGCCAATTGCATGTGTCCATCCATAATTTGATCATGGACCACAAACCTTCATGTCGATCTTTGAGGACTCCATCCTCAGGTTAGGAGTGCAACAATTTGTCCCATCACCAGCCCTGTTTGCTTGCCTTTAAGGTGAAGGGTCACATTTCTAAAACATTGGAAGAGGTTGGAGGTTTGCCCAAGTTAACCTCCATAGAATCTCATGTTAAAATCTCCAATTTTACAGCATTAAAAAGCATGTTTACAGACTGGTGCAAAATCAGGGGCCTGTATGGCTAGCAGCAGCCCAATCAAAATGCATCCAAACCCAATGACTGACATCAACGTTGATACTGTCTCCAGGTTTGACAATCAGTCAGTCAGTCAATACAACAGGTGCCGATGGTGGAGCACTGCTACCCAAGGAGCTGACCGTTAAGTGCATAGCCTCAAAATTTAAAAACATAAATAAATAAGCAGTCTGAACTTTTTAATCACGTAATTTTCTGGGTAACACTAGAGATTCAGTATCTCAATATGGATGAAGGGTCTATAGATAGTTCTTTTTCCTCAGGCACCCAGCATATTCTCTTGGTTTATTTTTGTCATACTGCAACTGAATTAAACTTTACTTTTAAATCCCTCAGCCTGTCCTTGTCAATCACACAGATTATGAAGGACAAGCAGAGATGAGGTCTGTCAGCAGTGACCTTGTTGTGTTGTCATTGGTGAATAAGACTGCATCTTCTTTTAGAGTCTATATTATGACTTGAAAGGAGAAGTGCTAGGCAGCAAGGACGAGCCCTAAAAGCTTAAGGGACAAGCTTCTCAGGTTATGATGCCATCTTGACAAAGTACCACGTCGCATCCAAAGTCACTCAGGGGTCACTTTAAAAACAGAGCTGGGATACAGCTCTACTCAAGGCATACAGCTCAGCAGCAGAGGTTTACTGTTGTCTGCGGCTAATGCTGCTGCACTCTGGCCTTATTTCATGTCTCCTTTTCTTCACACTGAGGGCATTTTTTGTATTATTCCTCAAAAGCCACTCTCCACAGGAAATCCATGCTGTTTGTCTGAGGAAGCTTGTTTTAAGCCACAGCTCTGCAGTCCTTCTGCCTCCGGCCTTTCCCCACACAACCCTTCCATTACTGGGTCAGCTAAATGCAGCTGGAGACGCAGGCAAAAATCGAGCTGCACAGCTGCACACTGGCTAAAGCCATTATAGCCGGACAAAAGCTGGCAGCGGGAGGAGGGGAGGGAAAAATAGAAAGAGCAAAATGATGCAAAATGCAGCCAATAATTAAAGCAGCATTAGTTGGTGCCAAGCAGCACAAAGGAACAGTCAGGCCCTTTCACTATCGCACAGTGACGGCAGTGAAAAAAAGAATCCTGAAAAGCTCAGTTAAGTATACAACCACGACTGGCTGTAGTTTCACAGTGGTGTGCCAACATGGACTCTAGGAGATACACCTTTATCCACCATCCAGAAGAACCACAAAAGTCAATACATCCTCCATTTAGAGATAGAGGAATCACCATCAAAGGCTTAAATCAACAGAGAAGCAATAGTGGTCATCCCAGCTCCTAACCCACAAGTCCACATTTCTAAATTTGGTTTTGTTAGGCTCACCGTGCTGTTTAAGGCAGTTTCTGGTTCTTGTCTCAATGACAATCGGAAGAGAGGAAATGAGTCTCTTTTCCCTGTCCCAGAGAGACTAGATGAGGGTGGGGTAATGGCCTGACCACAAGATTAAATAAAATACATTAGCTGCTAAGAGTAACACTTGAGAAAAGCATGTTAATAGTGACTACTGGGCAAGCCCTTTAGTCTTTTAGTTACTGTTATTATGCCTGCAATTTACAGTGATAAGAAAAGTAAGCTAAATTTACAAGCCTCAGATAAAATCTCACTAATATTACAAGCTTATAATCATACTTTATATACCCTATTGGAGAAACATATGTAGCAGAAAAATGTGGAATTTGGAGGGATCTATTGTAATAGTCAAGCTAAAGTACTAAGTGGACTTGAATAGGTTTGAGCTTAAAAGTTAACTAAAGCTAATGGATTACCATTACTCACTTGATAAATGTATAGCTCATAGTTTTAAATTATTATCCAATAGTATAGATAAACAGAATTGTCTATAAACATAAAAGAAGAGTTTAATTACAGCAACTAGTTAAAATTATAATAAAAACTGTATAAAACATGAGTAACAGTTAAATTGTTAGGCATAAATACGGCTAATAGTTAGCCAAGCCAAGCGTATGCTATGGCAAGGAGCTAATAGTGACGCTATTAGCGTCTTGCTAATAGCATTACCATCAACTTCTTTATACAACAATAGCTAAGATTGACATAGCTGTAACTGTGAAATTGTTTGTTACATTGCATAATATAGATATTGATGGATCTCGTTAAAAGAAGAGGAAACTACACAGTAATAAAACATATATAGTAAGCAGTGGCTTACTATATGTTACATCAGATAAACCCACTATAAATGTGACAAGTTATACACTACAGTACTAAAGATGTTTTCAGCATACTGCAGCTCAACTCCCCCGCTCTGGTGTATGAGGCAGTAACTTTGTCCCTTACGCAAACCCACATAATTGCACAGCACTTTTTAAAAGGGCCCTTATCCAAGACTGCATTATCACATAAAACGGCAGGTCTTCTCTCCCACTCCATTTTTTTTTTTCTAAGGCAGCTAAATGCTAATCTAATTAGAATTAATTATATTGGCCGCGGGCTTCAAGGATTTAAGCAGCACCTCTTTAATTCAACCTTTTCACTAAACTATGAGCAAGTGTCAACACAAAGGTCAGTGCTCTCCGTTAGATATCTGGCCGTGGGAGCGCTGGTGTGTGAGCTAATGTTTCTGTGTGCACGTGTATACACTTGCGTCAGTGCGTTGTCTACATTGTATGCGATAGCAGAGGGATTCTGTAATTACACCAGCTGTCTCTGAGTGACAGAGCCTCCGTGAGCTGTGGTGTCCGTTTACGCCTGGCTTAGACCCAGGCTGCCAATCGCACCCGCAGTGCAGCTCTCAGGCCAAGAGGTCAGGAACTTGTATTGTGTGTTCAACGTGATATGAAACCCCGTGCACCACTTTCAAGTAACAAACACTCTCCTCCAATTATTGGCTGGAATCAGCAGAGTTTGATGACAGCTTTTAATTTTATGTAATCTGTGTATGATTTCAACTCTTACCGACCCTTGGGAACAAACTGCCCTCCAGCTTTTCTTGAGGACAGTTGCAGTGGTGTGTGTGAAGCATGTGCAAGTGTACCAAACTGAGTTTAACTATTTAAAAAATAATAATAATAATAATAATTACGTAAGACTAAAACTGGCATCAGAAAATAGTTACAATAAGAAATAAATCAAAGCAATGCACTGGAAAAAAAAAAAAAAAAGACCTACACAACTTGTATCCTTAAATATGTAGTTCCAAGATTTTGCAACACAGTGAGTTTACATCAGACGGCTCAGTCATCCACACCTTTTTAAACAGCTTCCCTCAAGGCTGAAAAAGATATGTATGCTGCCACAAGCTTCACGTGTCACATGTTCATTTGAATTCAACTTTCCATATGGTAAACAGTTACAGTGGAGGAAAAAAAAAGTGTCATTGTATGTTTAATCTGAAATAGCATCGCTGGATTAAAGTTTTAAATGGAAAAGGTGACAAGGAAAAACTACTGGAGATTCATGGAAGCCACAATTACTCTGATTCCTAGAAACTCAGCTTCCGTGTACCGAGAGGAAACCGATCACCTGTCCCATTGTCTCAGGGCCACGGGGAGAACAGGACTCTCCCTGAACCATCACCACCAACTCACTCACTAGAATACCAAAACTGCAATGTTATACTTTGAAATTAGAATTAGAATAATTGGTTATCATGTTGATTTTTCCCTTAATGCAAATACGGGGATATAAATGGATTCATGGACTGCACAGAGCCATAAATCACTGATTCCCAACCAGGGGTCTGATCAGTCTTCAATCCATCAACCAGACCAGCTGAAAACTAGGTTATTATAAGACAAAACAGTGCCTTTGTACCCCTTTGTCTTGATGTCTTGAATGCAAGTTCAAGACATTTTTATTCACCTTCCTGGTCCTCCAACTCTGTAATCAGTTGTCACACCTCTTTTGTTGAATTTAAATTCAGACTTTGCATCAAGAATTTGATTCAGTTCCCCCACTGTGTCATCATGCATTTTGGCGGTAGGGCAAAAAGTACGATCCATCACTCGAGTGTACAAAAATTTCAATTTACTTCTCACTACATCATGTTCATTATGTAATGACTGATTTAGGACACAGCCATATATTTCTTTGATTTCACTGAGCAAGCTGTTGGCAGTACGAGTATCCAGTTCTTTCAGCTAATGTAAAAAACACCCATGCAAACTCAGGCTGCAGAGAGCCTGCCAGTGTTTTATGAGCTATTTGAAGGAGCCATTAGCAAAATGGCTGACCAAAGTCTCTCACTTTCCATAGCCAGTCAAGCTTAAATACAGTATCTAGACATGTCGTGATGATGGGTGAGGCAGTCTCAAAAACAGACCAGTGGCACAGGCCATAGCCGCTCTGTCACTTATCCGCAGGCTTGTTATTTCTAATGTGGAAAGAGGCTTGCAGGATTTAAAGCTGCCATCAGTTTTCCATGCAAAAGGTTGGTGGCTCAGTCGGAGATTGGTACAACCCAAATGGTTTCACCAAGTTCTTTTTAGGTTTTTGCTAAATTTGGTCACCTCCCACCTACTTTAGACAGCAGTAATGAAAAGGTTTAATACCCCAACAAAAGCCCTTGTTGCAAAATGTTTTCTTCATGTCAAACATGACCAAACAGTCCAGGAAAGTTAATGCTATACATAGGGCTGCTCAATTAATCGAATTTTAATCTAGATTACGATCGGGGCTTTCAACGATCATTAAAAATGACTGAGCCGATTATTAGCACCTCCCTCGTGCTTTATTCTCGCGCTGCTCCGTGTGGCAAATCAAGCGCACCTCTCTGCGTTTCGTCACAACAATTAAGAGGACCCGAGGGAAGCTCGGAAAGCTCGGAAAGCTAAGCAGAAGTTATTTGTAGAGGAGAGGATAATGGCTGCTGAAGAAAGAATGCCGTCGGTTGAAAAGACAGGTAAAACGACTTCAGTGGTGTGGAAACATTATGGGTTCGTGGAGTCAGACGTGGGTCAAATATTGTGCAGTATTTTGAAGTTCACTAAACATAGATGTTTACATTTTTCATTTATTTTTTATATTGCAAACATTTCCACTGTGATCAGTATTTGCACACTATTTTATATTATTTTTTTGACAATCTTTAAAGCCATTATTCAATACATTGTTATTGTTAAATAAATATCGTCAAATAATCGAGATCTCAATTTCAGTGAAAATAATCGTGATTATCATTTTTGCCATAATCGAGCAGCCCTAGCTATACATCCACTGAACACGCTACATCCAGATGAACAAAATCAACTTTCTGGGATTTCCTAACCTGGATGATCGAGCATGCATCAAGACATGACCAAGCCATGAGAATAATTACCCCATGGTGGATATTATTAGTCTCAAACTGAAGCTTTAATGGTGTCATATATTCAATACTGGCTTATAATGACTGGTTCATTCTTTCGACCAATGACACAAAGCTCACTTGCACGGAAACAGGTATCTGTGACCAAGTGATTTAATTAGCTATCCAGAGCAAAGATAGATTACAGTGCACACAGAGTAATGTAGTCCTTAACACACTACAGCATCACCTTCTGTCAATGCCAGCTAGGTTTGTAATTAATGACAGAAGAGCTCTCCAAGTACCTCATCCATTTATGCATCCTCCTTAAAACCTCCACCCACCCATCCATCCACCCACCCACCCACCTATCTTTCCTATATGCAGATTAAAGTGGATGGTTCTAAACATGAGAGCTATGAAAACCCACAGATTATTTCATCTGCTGCTGGACAGATTAGGTTACGTTAATGCAACGAGATCTCTCCACTACACAGTCATAATCTTTTTATCTTTGGCGATTGATTTCAGAGAGGGTGTTCCTTGTGTCACAATCACTCTGATCATTTCGGCACGGTTGTAATAATATCTGAAAGGTGTGACAGATTTGATAAGAGGGCACATACACACATAAACACATAGTGTTTGGTGTCAACTTCTGTGAATGGAAAGCAAATATCTTTGGGCCAGTAGAACAGGGTTGTTGCCACTGCTGCCGCTTGAGTGTGTGTTGATTTCAGGGAAAGAAAGCATGCAATCGGCTTTGGCCGTCTGCTGGCAGAAAGATTAGAAGAAAGGCTGCTCTCTTACTGGGACTGGAGCATGAACGTGATCTCCGAGGGCCCACTTAGAGCTGTACCTTCCTGCCAGAATAACACATGTGTTCCAAAAATGAAAGGGTAACTGTGGAGCACTTCAGACAGATTCTCTTCAGCTAAAAATGGGTTGGCTTTAAGATTAAATGTGCTTTATAATTCAATTTTTCTGGGGGTGTCATTCATAAAAATTCATGTTATTAACTTGTATTAAGAATCAAGGCTGGTGACTGAACAGATATTGTGTTATTTTTGCTACTTGGAACTTCAGACCAGCTTTTATCTGTTTTTAAAAAAAAAAAACAGTTTCAGATATGAAATCTGATTTAAGCTTACACGTCAGGTTTTTGAGATGCACATCACTGATATTTAAACACGTCAATATAGCAACACAACGTCTGATGTGTTTATTCAGAAACCAAACAAGAAGACGATATCAGAGAAGCACATTTTTGCCAATTTAGCTCAAAATAGAACAAGATGAGAGCTCTAGTAATGTTTGAGGTTGCTTTCATGCTTATACTGCACATCTATTTCTCTTTGGGTGAATCAACAGTAGTCACTCATCATGCTCATATTAAATTTTGCCTGATATCTGTTTTCCAAAGACTTTAAATCTTGATTAAGTTTATCCCCCATGCTCATCGCTGACACAATCCAGTTTTGTTGGGAAAAAGTCGAGATGAGAATGTAAAAAGTGCATTTTCAGTGATATTCTGACACTCATCAGCGCATTATCCAAAAGCTCGCCATAAGCCTCTGCTCTGAGAGTGCCAAGAAAATTCTGGAAAACCTGTATAAATACTTCCCATGCTGCTTATTCTGTTGGCTTCAGTTTCCTTTTCAACTCCTCTACAAGCATCAGTTCACAGATTTTAAAACCAACAAAAACACCTCCCCTAAGTTTTAGCATCACTTTTTACTTTAGTGCTGAAAAACATAGCCGCATAAAATGACACCACACCACGCTGATACAAGCTGATACAAAATTATTACGTCACAACCTCTTAAATCTCGATTCCACAGGAACAGACATTACAGTATAAACAGAAAAGAGCTAACAGGGCTGATTTGGGGCCATAATCGTGCCACCTTTACTGCCTCCAGTACCTGTAATAGAAGGCACCCTTTGACCACTCGTTAAAACCTTACTTAAACAAGTCAACGTTCCAACAGATCCATCAAGCTTTGACTTTTAAATCACATGTTGTGACAGCGTGCTTGAGGCTTTATCTGGAGATGGGTCTTTGCGAAACCCAAAAACAAAATTGTAAGAAATACATTAATATTTCATTTCTTACTAAGCAGGTGTTACAACTCCAATTCATCTGGAACACCCCCTCAAGTCAGACTTTCAACCACAAGCGGGTGGCAGTGTATGTAAACATTAGTAAAACTTGCAACCTATACTACTGTTGTGCATTTGTGACTACCTAAATAAGTCTTTTAAATAGGTTTCAGAGGCTTTTTTAAGCTAAAAACAAAAAAAGAGAAAAAAAACCCCAAACAAACAGAAAGCTTGTTTATAGATGCATTCACTGATTCTTACCAAGTTGGAGCCAAACAAGTCCTGGTTGTCCCTGGTTTTCAAATTTTACTATTGGAATAGACTCGATTCAGTAGTACTGTCGCTCCCAGCTCTGACATAAGACTTCCAAGGCAAATGGATCGTCTACGACATCCGTCCTTTTCTTCGCGTTGAGCTGGAAGTTTCCCGGTCAATGTCAGTCTTGTTTATCCTCCTTATCATACTGTATGTTCCGAACACAGTCGGGAAATCTCACAGATAATAGGCTAAAATTTCTGGACTTACTTCAGCTCTACCACCGTTTTTAACAGAAACTCCTTTTTAACTGAGAGCTGTGGCTGATGTAGCCACAGTAATCAAGGCGTATCTTAGCTTGCTGGATGAATGACACAAACAAACCACTGGATTAACAATTCTGTTCAACTAGTCATTTCTTGATATAATGGTTTTAATATGCTGGTAAAGGTCAAAAATAACTTGCTAAAAGGCTTTATTAAACACACCCCATCAGAACTATGAGCTGTTTTCAAAGTGTGTTGTTACAACAACCTGCCCACGGTTAACTTCACAGCAGCTCAGGGAGTGGCAGCCTTCGTCATCAGCTCTGCTGTAGACGGATGATGCATGACAACAACTTTGACTAATCACTGGGTGAGTGAGATCTGTTCGATATTTAAAACTAAGGCAGTGCTGAGATAGTCGCTTTGGCGGCTAGCCATGTGTCCTTGTATAAATGGCTGGGCATTTATCCAAAACATCCCAGATGCAGACAGCTGGGTTGGGCCACCCTGCCACAAATGGCCCTAATGGGGTCCCAGACAAACATCAGTCCAAATGAGCCCCAAAGGCGTATTCCATTTACTGCCATAAAAAGACAAAATCCAGGAGTTGTACTTTATGACATAGAGTAGTAAGTTTAAGACACTCAAGCAACCAAACAAACTGAATGCCTCAGCCATGAGCAGTCTGTCAGTCCAGTCAATCAGCCAGCTGTTACATCATCAGTGGAAAATCTTGCTTGATTGGGAGGTGAATGAGGATCTACTTGTTTGACAGGCAATACAAATCAAGACAATGGAAGAGTTTAAGATTAAAATGAGGAAACCATTTGGGGTATAGCACTGTTGAGGTTATAATTAACAAGTAAGCACAACAGCAACTTTAAGCACTAGAAGTTCATAAAAAAGTCGAGTTTTACCATCTTCGTAGTGCACGCGGAAGGCACATATAAGCTTGGAAGAATATCGTGCAACAACCTGGATGAACAGATCAATGCAATTTATGTATTTCTTTAATAGTGAAAGTTAAAATAACTGACATTTACTTGCTCAGAAAGGAAATTTCTGGAAAAGCAAAAGTTTTACAGCTGATAAGTCAGTGATTTCTCTACTGCAAAATCATGAGGAACTATTTTGATTAAAAATAGTTTGAGCACAAAAAGAGGGAAAAAAGACAACTTTCAAAAAATGTCATCAAATCACCAACAACCTCAAATATAGAAATAATAAGCATTTTGTTTGCCCCCCCCCCTTTTTTAAACTCAGTCTACAAATATATACCTGAATTATCAATAATGGAAATTGCAAATGTTTAAGCTAAATGTACAGACCAAATCCACAATTTTGAGGGCTTTACAACTGCAGATTTATATAATAAATTCCTTTTCTCTAGGTTTGCAATAGAAACAGAATAAGCCTCTTTTATTAGCACTGACTGCTAAATGAATCGCGGCTAATACCTTCAAGAATCCCCCATCAAACAAACAGTTCAAAGCAAAAACTAAACTAAACTAAAAAAAACTGTACAGAATGACATAAAACCAGAGCTATGGGTCTGATTGGAAGATAACATCAATAAACACCCAATGCTTTTAAAACCACGTGCACAACAATGAACACAAGAGTCTACAGATCCTATCATAGATATTACCATCTGATAAAAAAAACCCCAAAAACAACCCCACCCAAAATGTTTAAAATGTCAACAATGACTGAAAACATGACTTTAAATTTTCAATATAACTCACATACTGTGGGAGCCCTTCAAAATAAAACTGAGCTTAAAACCAGAAAATATGATTATAACACATCTCATGGCTTGATGCTGTGGAGGCAAGGCATAAAGCAAAAGACCAAGTACCTCCCTTCTTATGAAGTCAAGCGACTGCTCTACAAAACCATCATCCTGTTGGTTCGGAGGTTAGAAGCGCTTTATTCAGCCCGTTTCAAAGAAAACCCTGTCACATTACAGGAAGTAAGGACACAGTTCCCTTTGATATCCTACCTTTCTTACATTAAGTTTCTTTGAAACCTGGAGTGTGGGAATATATTGCATGCGGTGATTGTTGTAAGCCTTTGTGTTTGCTGAGCTGTGTTTTGAACACACACCCACTAAGATAATGTCCAACCTATTATGCAACACAGGCCAAAGACTCAAATTATGTTCAGACATTGTGCGGTGGTTTGGGTGTTTGTCTTTTCTCAGGAAGTCTTATCAGATCATGACTGACCTGACTCACTTTGGGTTTTTTTTTTTTTATTCTTGCTCAATTACTCAAACGATGAATTGCTTCTTAAACAGTCACAGTTCATACATTAAAGTTTGTTAGGACATGCAGGAAACCCAAATTACATCCTTGAGGCCACAACATGCTTGTAGCCATGTGTGAAGCGGCATTCCGTGAAACTGTGAAACCCCCGCTTCACTCGTAGGATCGTGTTTCTGGAGAAGCTGTCACACTCGCAACAATGGATTAATGAAACTGAGAAAGTAACACTGCAACACAAACTTGAACTTCGAGCAAGTAAAGACTTGAGTCTGAAAGAGGCACCTAATGCACAAAAACGCTTTACTCTTCCAGCAAGCCATCACCAAACATGTTCAAATAGGCCAACTGATACACAAGATTAAAGTGAAGAATAATCTGGTCTCGCCTACATTTATTTACACTATTTAATTGGCATCAATACACTGTGAAGAACTGCCTAATGACCACAACCAAACCAGAAGTGCTACCTAGAATTGGATTTCCCTGAAGAAAACAATCATTTTCTGGCACGTTCTACAGTTGTTTGTAATACACAACACACACCTATCCATCCATCTATACACAAGAAATCCTGATGTGAAATCTGCTTGCATGCTCCGCTGTGACTTTGTTATGACTCTGAAGCCAGTACGAATGGGAGCTCCCTGTTTAAATCTCCTGAATTTAATTCAGACGTAACCTCAGAGCGGTGTTATGCTCAGAAATACTCCCCTGTGATGTGGTTGGTCATTGACAACATTAATCAACACAGACAGAAAAAGCCTCTAAATCCTCCAATATTACCCTCCAGTGACAAGCGGTCATCAGAGCACCCATGTCCCTCTGGGGTTCAATGTCACACCAACGCTTCGATATCCCCCTCTGGTTATTAACAGCATGGAGGCTCACAGGAACCACAGATGGAGAGCGAGTAGCAAGGTGACACATGCTAATTTACAACATCTGCTCAAACCTTCAATTTCAAAAAAAAAAAAGAGGGGGGGGGGTATTGTATGTATAAACCTTTCAACCTGATATGGTCTGAAAAATACACTGATAGAAAACACTTGAAAATGTATGGAAATCTTAGTATTTTCACGATTTTTCTCCATTTACACGATAAAAAAAGAACACCTATTATCATACAGGAAGTTCACCTAAAATGAAATACAGAGAGTTAGTAACTAAAGGATTCCACCCTTTTGGTCCTACATCTCTTTTTCAGTACGAGGCTAATCTGAGGACTAGATGGAGTATTCAATGACTAGAAAAATCATTCCTGTACTCAATCAGACTTGCCTCCCATTCTTACTTTAAACTTGTTATCTTTTAATAATATTTCAATCTAATCAGTCCTCTAAAAAGCATCTCTCCTCTCACTTCCTCTCATGGCCCTGACCCCCTTTCTCCTGTTCATTTATCCTCACCATCCACAGCCTTAAAGCAGCAACTGATTCAGACGTGTTCAGGTATTCCCATGACAAAGGGCAAACCACAGGTGCAGGGACACCTCTTCTTCATTAAGCCTGTCATAGGTGTGTGCTACTTTTAGACTATTTAGTGTTTGGCATCTTTAAAGGGAACTTTTCGGTGTTTCTTGCCAGGGATTCAGAAAAAAAAAGAAAAGAAAAAAAAAGGCCAAAGAAAACTAATGCACCCACAAAACAAAGTGATTCTCCAAAACAGTACTTTGGTTAATAAACATGAACCTGCTTTGCAGACCATGAGAACCTGCGGAAGGGCTGTTACGCTCCTAACTAGGACTGCAACGATTCGTCGATGTCATCAAGACATTGTTGACGCGTCATATTCTAAAACCACGCAAATGTGTTTATGTAAGGAAGCTAGGGGGCAGAAGTGCCTGTATCGTCTGCCAAGACTGCAGTCAATACTAATGAAGAAGAACACAGAGCAAACAGCAAAACAGCTAGATTGTTTTTTTTCCCCTCACATTAATATTAAGGTTTATTTTGAATGGTAAACCTCTTCAACCTAATATTGGGTAGTTAATCTATGGGTTGGACCATATATATCAGTTTAATTGGTTTTGAACATGACACCATCTGAGACATGATATACAACCAATATACAAACACAGGAAGCGGAGATAAGAGTTACTGAAATAATCACTGACTAATCAAAGAAAAATTGGCAGATTAGTTGAATACATAAGTATTCAATCGTTGCTGCCCTACTCCTAACCTGACACACAGTACTAGGAAGTCCAGTATGACCTGGCCCTCATGAGGGCCCTTATTTCCCCATCATGCAGATACAAATGACCCCAACAGAGCACTTTGCTCCCGGGCTGCAGGCTTACTTTTGGTTTCTTGAGTTTCTGAAAGTAGAATGGGAGGCAAAGCCTTCAGCTTTCATGCCCTTCTCCTGTGGGCAGGATGGGACTATGGGACTGAACTGTCCCATAGTTTGTGTTTTACCCTCGTCTTGGAGCTCTTCTGTTTCTCCTCACCCTCTCTAACTGGGAGCAGTACATGGCCGGCCCTCCCTGATGCCGTTTGCCCTATTTACTAATGCCTACAATACTGCATTGATGTATTTTATTGTGAACTGAACTTTGACTCAATTAAACACAAAATAGTTGTTCTTCATTCAGTCGCAGGCTGTGCAGAACATTGCCGAGGGCTGCTGCTGGCCTGTGAGATACAGTTTGAGATCGATGGATTTTGGCTTCTTTTAGTGTGCTTCTGCAGCATTTATCATTTAATAGCCAAAAGCATTTTAGCTCCTCACCAGTTCTTGCACTGGCTTAGCTGGTATGACTGCATGATTCTGAATCCTACTGTGATGAAAAGGCGGCACAAACAATCAAAAGGAGTGCAATCTGTAGTTTTCCACACATTCAAATCACTACAAAGATGAAGCCTCTTATGTGTTTATGAAGCTGCTGCTGTTGTTTTTGGCATGAAATGAAGATGTCAGATGGGTCAGAGGATATGAATGAATGCAGATAGGCAGAGATAAACGGCACACCCACCAACAGGATGAGCTTTTATTTCCTGTTAGCCTTTTTAAACATTCATTCCAGGGCAGTCCCTTTTGTTCTAATTAGATTGAACTGCCACAAAGTGACTTACAATTTTTTTTTAAATGTATTATTTAATGCCACTAGCAAATGCTAAATTCCCTGTTTACCCCGAGGAGTCTCACAGTCTAGGTGATAGATTGGCACAAAATGTTTCACTGTGTGGACATTTATGGCTCCTCGACCAATTAACTGACCTCTCTGAGGCTGTGTTCCCCTTTTCAGAAGACCTCTAAAGAAAGCGCAGTGAAATTGAGTTGATGCAGCTCTGTTTCCCTGAAAATTAATCATAAGAACTTTCATGCATAACCAGGCTGTTCTCATTCCTGAGACATAAAGCATAGTGTAGCTTTTTGCTATGGCTCAGTTGCACACAAGCTTTTGTGGGCATTACATGGCAGAGTTGCAATAAAGAAGGCAAATTTCCAGTGCAGTCTCATCGAGCATTAAACGTAAAGTAAAGTGCTATACAAATACAGGCCATTTACCATTAAACAACCTTTAGCACCTCCAGCTCCCAAAGAGCAAAGTCTGTGCGATGACCAAGAGTACAGCTAACTATCCTGTAAATTCCCTAACCCTAACCCTAATGGTCGATCTCCCTTTGCGCTGCCTCCTGCATGCTTTACCCATGCAGCACAAAGCCAAACTGAGCATTTTCTGTACAGGTCATCTCCTAGTTAGATGTGAGATCAGAGTGTCCGAGTCTGATTCCATGTGAAAAAACACCCCTTCCTTCATTTAAAGATCTCGAGTGTTCCCCTGGAACAAATTAACCTACACACTTCAAATGGTACACTTCACAATATCCAGAGGTGAATGCATGATATGTTGCAGGTTACAATGGTTAACCAGGATCAAATGTTCAATATGGCTCTCTCTCACCAGAGATTTACGGCCGTGCGGGACCCGCTTATCTGCCAAAGAGGAAGAGCAATTCCCTCACCTCAGACCACATCTTTATATCAAAGCCCTCTTAAAACTGTAGAGAAAGCAAAAGAATCATCTTCCAGCATGCATCTAGGCTTAGTGTGCCATATACTACTACTCTGTGGTATGCACATGCACGGAGGTGGTGTTTTGGAAAGAGCAGAAACACACCTCCTGAGCATTTAAAGATTTATTAGACACCTGAGAAAAGAGGGCAGAAAAGAAGTGCAAGTGTAAAGCAGCTGTGAAGAAAGAAGTTTGCAGTAACACATGAAGCAATCCGGAAGCTACATGAGGGACTTTCTTTTTTTGTGTTACGAAATGCATCAAGATCATAGAAAGTATGTGCTGAAAGAAAACAAACAGCAAGCACATGTGATTTCAAACTGGACTGCAAATGCAGGAAGGCAGCGGGCCCTACCTTTCTGCAGTCATAAACATACACTGTCTAAATGCACACACACTCCTGGACAGGGTGTGCACACTCAGCTAACACTTATCTGAGAGCCAAATATAGGCCATCCCTTGAAGATAATTAGAACTCATTTTGTGATCCTGATTTAGAAATCAGTACAAGAAGCTTCTCATGTCGTCCTTTAGACCACAAAGTTATGATAAGATGCGAAATAAAACATGCTCCCATGAGGAGATGCAAGACTCAGAGAGGGGACAGCCGCCCTCAACCCCTAAAATGAATGATTTTAACTGGTTTTCTCATAATGCATGAAATCAGTATTATAATCTGCTTTGCATATGATCAACGAGGACAAACAGGAGGGTGTTTATATCCGATATATCTGATTTTATCTCCCATCTTCAACTTTTTGTTTGACCGGTCATGGAAAGACTTGGTTGTGTGTGGGGAGTGGATACTGAACAGCGAGGGAGAAGCAAGTGAGTCTCTTTGACGCATAAAAATAAATATTAAAAGATGTCATGATTTAGTACCGTTTTAGCTGTTTATGTGCCTTTCTCTGACTCACACAGAGTAAGCAGCCTGATGGACAGATAAAGCTCCTTTAACAAGCGCACGATGGGGAATTTATGGTTCAGAGGTGTCAGCACATGGGAAGTCCGTGGGCAGCTACTGACCGTCTGTATACGTCCAGAGAGCGTCTGTTTTCAGATGGTGGCAGTGTCAAATATATGTGGTACAACCGGTCTGAGTGCGAGGTTATAACATCTAAAGAAAGTTTCCCGGGCAGCTGTGCACCGTACTTTTCACAGCCAATTATTATCATCATTAATATTGGATGAAACTCAGCAGTGATGTCTTTCACTGAAAATCATGAAACAATTACCAAGAAAAAAACATAACTGGTTGTGAGCATTTTCAGGTGGGAACTATTTTCTTCCACCAACCAGCAGAAACTTGTATCTGGCTGACTTGACAGCTGAACTAATGTTTACCTTTGTCAGACTGAGCCTCTAGGCAATGGCAGATGGCTATAGGGTGACATATTTAAAAGGTGTAGTTTATTAAAAACGAAAATTGTTCCTACTTGAATCTGCAACAACAAGCTTTGCTGGTTTTTCTGAGTAACTTGGTGATGAGTTCTGGAAAGAGACGCTGTTAGAGAGGTTTTCAATTGCACAAATGACGTGCGAGCTTTAAATACCACACACTGAGTGCCATTTAGTGTAATAATAGTTAAGAGAAGGCTGATATCAATAAAGGTTTGTGGGCAAATGGTCAAATATCTTTTATATAATTATACTTTTTGTTTTTTGCAGGGTGAAGTGTCCCTTTAACTCTCTATGGCGATGACAGTTAAATTCACAAACCCCATGTACTCCAGCCTGAAAGCAGAATAATCACATCTGTAAAGGAATCTGTACTAAATTTATTTAGTTTCACGGGGCTCGGATGTGCGTTTAAGTGGCTCCAGAAAAATCGGAAAATAATAATAACAATAATAATAATAATGATAATAATAATAATAATGATAATAATAATAATAATAATAATAATAATAATAACAACAACAACAATAATAAATGAAAGCAAGGCCCTGAACACAAGCTGGTCACTACCGACTGACGCATGGTGGAGAGTCATCCCAGTCCCAGTCAGACCCCTGAGCAGGCTGGAGGGGACTGAAGCGGGTCGCTTCCACATGGCACACCACACAAACACGTGACCGTCACCGGGTCTCTTACCTGTACCCAAAGCTACCATCCCCTCCACACACACACACACCGATATCCATCACTGCGACAGTTAGAAAGCAATTTAACGGAATTTACATCATCTCAAATCAAGCAAACACTCTCCACTTTAACTGCGTCAAGACACCGAGCTCCACAAGCACTCACTTCCGGTGTAAGATTTCAAAGTAAAACTAAAGTAACGGAAAAAAAATGGTAGGGTACCAACATAATTTTTTTTTTTTAATCAATGAATCCCAAGATTATTATAGTAAACTGAAACTAACCTAAAATTATTAAATTAACATTAAGTACACTTCTGCAAGCTAAAATAACATTTTAAAAATGGAGAGGAAATTTCTACAGTTTTAGTCCAAATGTCTGCAACTGAGACTACATGGCTTTCAGTCAAGAGTATAATTCTAAATATTTAACCTCACAAATACTACAGATAATATAGTAATTTAAAAGCCAAAAACCAAATAACTAAAGTTAAATAAGCAAACTCAGAAAGGGACTGAAAGGCAGGCCAAGGTGACGATCAGACACTCCAAAACCATAAATGTTTTTATTTAACAAGGATCTTAACATCTGTCAAGCTGGAAACAGAGACTATTGGATATTTTTGCCTGAAAGTCAAATTTCAGAGTTCAGGATTCATTACTTGGCATCAAGAAGCCAAGTAACCACAAATTAATTAGATAGACAGATAGTACTGTGAGGTACTACATAAAAGCTAAAGGAAAACAAAAATTAGACCAATAATGTGCAAAAAGTAGAGCAAATAAATCATATGTACACTATAAATCTAAGAAACTGAGGCACCAATTTCTTTTCTGCTCTACACATAGCTATATATTTAGGGATTTGAAGCTAATAACAGTATGTGTATGTTGGTATTTAAAATGAGCAGTGTAACTCAAGAGTCGATCTAAACTATTTATGCCAATGTGAAGCCACTCAAAGTGTACAAAGCCAAACTTCAAACCATCACTTTTCAGTTTCTAATCAGCTGGTGTGGTCTGACTATAAAATTTAACCTTAATAGGCGGATTTAGTTAAGAAGTGTTTACCTGTAACAAATGGTATATTGGGTATTTGCGCCAAATCTGATCATCTTCAGTACAATGTCATAAAATGCGCAGAAAGCAACAAATAAACAATTAAAAATGAAATTATTTAACAGGATCCTACATGTGGTTAGCTATAAAGCCATAGTTTTTTTTTTTTTAATTGTTTTAATATGAAATCCAGCATTCCCACTTCCTGTCTTATTGGCGCTATCGGCTGCCGGCTTTCCGCAGATGCTCCACGCCGACTGCGGCTCCCTCTGCCCGCTACCCGCCGTCCTGACGTTCGGAGACGGCTACAGCTTCGTGCTAACAGTGTGCTCTCTCTTTCCCTACACAACCCCCACCTCTACACTCAAACACATCACGGTTAAAAAGCGAAAACACAGCGAAATGTAGCAGCTGGCTGTTCACACGGACCCTCTGAGCGTTTTCTGCCCCGGCGTGCTGATGCTCAGTCCCGACCCCACATCCGACAAAACGGGTATAAGATGCTCGGCCAGCGGCGTGCCACGACACACCACCGAGTCCCTAAATCATTATCAGCCACTCACCGTGAAAAGGCGGTCGCTTATGAGTGAAAGAAGAAGAAGAAAATCGCTCCCTACCGTAGACATCGGTCGGTGCTGGTGGATGCTTCCTCTTGAAGCTGTCAAAGAGGCTGTGCGGCGCAGCAGCTGCGGTCTCTTTGCCTCCTCCCACCGGCCGCCCTTGGCTCTGGCTCGTCAGGATACTTCCAGGGTAAGAAAAGCCCGGTTCTGTAAAGTCGACAGACTGCCTGCCTGTCTATCTGCAGACTAGAGCAGAGAGACAGACAGCTACACCAATATGAGCCTCTGAGTGAGCAGGGCGTGTCACCCAGCCCGTGACCCTCCCCTAGTCCCGCCGGTACATGTCGTCCTGCTGTGTGCTGAGCTGCTGAGCTGCTGAGCCGGCGCCACAACAAATTTCATTCAAAAAAACTGGGGGGTTAACGTGGCATGCTTGGTATGCACAAGTCATCTGTTGTTGAAAAACGAAAGGGAGAGCTGTGTAGTGAGTTATCAGATTAAAAACTTCGAGACATGACTGACACAAAAATAAAGTAGGATATTGGTAGTTGTGAACGATTTGAGGGATTTCATGGCTAGATTAGTACTATGGGAAATAGGGAATGTAGCTTGCAAAGCACAAAAAATGTAATAGCAAGAATCTATATACTAAAAAGACAAGCCAGTTAATACTTATAATGAATATAGATGGCTCCAACTATCCAGAAGTGTAATGTTTTGTGCATACAAAATCCTGAGAACCGACCTATGCATTTTTGTCCTCCGTAATGGACATTTGTTTTTTGTCTATGTCTTTTGATTTATTTGAGCTACCTTACTAAGTCTTGATGTAGTAAATACAGGACTTTTCATTGATATCTCATGTGATTGGGTGGCTTCTTTCAGCGCCAAAGAGGAAGGAAATCACAAAATAAGTTCGCGTCTTCTCCGTGCACTGAGGTGAATCATTATATCCTCCTAAAGCCCAGCAATTACATTACATCTGACATTTTTAGCCATCACAATTAAGAATGTTTTCAATTTAATTCACAACCAATCCTACACATAAAAGCTAAGAGTTTGATTTCCTCTTTTATCCTGTCAATTAAAGTAACTCATGATATGTATGTATATGCTTAAAAGTGCATTAAACTATACACATCCTGTTTTTATCAATTCGGTTTCAACCATACTGAAATCGTGTTGAATTTGTTTTTTTGCATGAAACATGAAAATAGGACAACACTGGCCACAACCACTAAATGGGTGATCAGTGATCCTCTGATTACAACAAACAGAAAACAGGAAATACAAATATCTTTTTTTTTTTTGTTCTTCTGGGTCTCAGGAGGATATATGTTTATATTAACTGCAGTAGGTAGAAAAGATTTTCCTACCTACTGCGGTTGCAGTTGAGTAGAAGGAGCCTCCTGCTAAAATTCACTCTGGGCTCTTCACTCTGTCATGATATTTTATCACTTATGTTGAGCTCAGGTTGTTCAGCACTCTTCTCTCAGTGGCTCAGTGCTCTGATACTGCAAAGACAACTGCATTATATTAAAAGATCCAAGCTTCCTTGTGTGTTTTTAGTACACACTGGGTTGTGTGTCATATCTCTTATCAGGGTTTTATAGCAGACAAGGAAATTATGGCATGTGAGCAGAGTGTCCACATCCCAGCAGACTAAATGTGGGACAAAGATACAGAACAGTAATGCTGAGAGGCATTAATCATGTGAAGGACATATTTTATTTGAACATGACCTTCCCAACTCCCATCAAGTTTAGTCTGATGTCGTAGTCTGTGCTTTTTATCCAAATAACCTTTGAAACAGATTATTCCAGTTGTTGCTTTGTCTAGAAATCATTGCGAGGATTCACCCATCGACTAGTAAATCTCTACAAAATCCGAATGTGGAAAAAAAGCGAGACACCTGGTCACACCCAGATCTAAGGAGATGTATGAAATACTCACAAGACCTCAAGAGCAGAAATCTGACCACAAATCACCAACGTGATATCAACAGGACGAGACTGAGTGAATCTGATTATCTAATAGAGCCCCACCAGTGTAGAATGTTCAGAATACCAGTACTGATATATGGCAATTTAAAAAGCTGATATCTTCTTGAATATAGAGTTTTTCCTGCTTATAAAAAAGAGTTTTTAGTAAAGAACATCACTATGCATATAAAACCTCAACCTTAATACATCCGTTTATGAAATGGCCAAAAATAGCAGGAACATGCATGGACCTCTGTTAAATAAAGGTAATACAGACTCGTTACTTTATTAACTACAGTTGTCAGCAGAAGTTCACATATACAAATCATGGGGATGAATGTGATGGCAAATTTGTATCTTTGATAATTTCTTTGAACTATTATTTTTAATGTGTGTCCAGCATACATCTTTAATAACTTTAAAAAACAAGAATTGGGTGCACAAGTTTGAATTTATTTTTTGGTCCCTCTTGTCCACATAGGGTCAAAAGTATACATACAGATTTAAATGTGTACATACAATCACTTAAATCTTTTAATAAGTGGTGCTGAAGGTTCTATAACGTCTTGACTCTGACTTTCTACAATGAGACAGTCCAAGGAACTCAGTGAAGCTCTAAGACAAGGAACTGTAGATTTACAGAAGCTGGGAAGGTCTGTTGGAGCTATTTCTAAAATACTGCAGATTCCAAGATCATAAGTTCAAACATTTGCATGTCAGTACAAGTTATTTGGATGTGTCACTACTTTGCCAAGGTCTGAAAGAAGACCAAGCTATTACCCTGAGATGAGAGAAAGTTGGTTACAATGTTCAGGAACAATGCAAGAACTAGCAAAGGTCAAGCATGCCATGAACTGGAAACTGCTGGAACACCAGTGATACTGTCCACAGCGAAGGGAGTTCATCGACATGGACTGAGAGGGTGCCAACCAAGAAAGAGGCCCCTGCATGAGAAATCAACACCTTCAAGCTCAACTGAAATTTGCAGCTGCCCACATGGACAAGCAAATGCCTTCTGGACATGAGATGAGAGATTTGGCCACAGTGAAACGAGGTATGTTTGGAGGAGTAAAGGTGAAAAGGGCTTTACTAAGAACACTGCAGCAACTGTCGAGCATGGCGGTGGTAGCATCATGCTTTGGGGCTGTTATGCTGTCAGTGGTACTGATACTAAAAATAAAGGAGGAGGACTACCTCCAAATTGTTCAGTTTCACTTGTATTTAACAGCTAGATGGCTGAAACTTGGCCACATGTGGGTTTTCCAGGAGGACAATGATGTCAACACATTTCAGAACTGGCTTTGGAATGGATAAAGCAGGATAACATGAAGCTTCTGAAATGGCCTTCCCAAAGTCCCAACCTCAGTCCTAAATTTCAATCTGGAAATTTCTGGACTATGCTTAAAAGTTTCTGGTGTGTGCCAGAAAACCAACTAACTGACTAAATGAACTCTACTTATTTTGCCAAGAAGAGCGGTCAAATATCCAGCCAGAACTATCCCAGAACCTTGTTGATGGCAACCAAAACCATCTGTTTGAGGTGTAACTTGGTAAGGAAGATTTCATCAAATATTAATGGGGGTGTAGACATGTATTTGAGCATGTATGTATACTTTGGACAATGTGTCGATGAGAGAAAAACCAAAATAAATTCAAACTTGTCGACCCAATTTTTTGTTTTTTAAACTCGTTAAAGAACAGTTCAAATAAAAACTCCAAACTTACCATCATATTCACGGCAATTGTGAGTGTATCTGAACTTCTGACCAAAAAGCAAGTTTGAGGCTTTAAAAAAACCCTCATAACAAACCCACTAATCACCCAATACTGAAATACCTCTCACAGCAAGAGACTTAAAGCTCCAGCTGATACTGTCATTTCCCATCCTACATCTTTGAGTATTATGCAGGATTATGCATCTCGCGTTATGACACAGAATAGGTCTGGCTCATGAGAATTTATGGTATACACGAACATGCGTACGCTTGTGAGTGGAAACCTCCATTCAGTGGAAGCCTTGCCCCTATTGTGTCTCCTCACGATGTGAAGTCAAATCCACTTAAAACCACTGTGTCAGGATTCATAAAGAGAAGGCTGCAAACTGGGCTTTGACCCACAAACCTCGAAGTGGCCCTCACACGCTGGCAGGATATGTGGCGGCTGAGCTGGCTGTAACAGGACAGTCTCTCCTTTTAATAACAGGGATACAAAACACAACAGCCTTCTTCTGCCTCAGCCTTTTTCTATAGATTATCCTGGTTATGCAACATATCATTTAGATCTCAGCAGTCAATTTTTGCTGATGTTCAATATATGAAGCTGTGGTTTAAACACTTTTACAGATGGTGCTGGTGGATTGCACGAAATAATGCACACACAGAACTTTCCAGCTTTTTTTTTTGCTTTCTAAAATGACTTCATTATTTTTCCTGCAACTCTCTGAAAATCTGTCCACTTAAGGGAGGGAGGGAATAGACCTTTTCTGTTTTGGAAGGCTTCACAGCTTCTCTCACGTGAGGCTCTGTGAATACTGTGAAATGAGGAATAACCTGCTTTTAGGTACCAAAACAATTCCTGACACACCTCCCACCTAAGTATCAATTAAGATGCTTAAGGCTAAAGTGAAACAATCTGAGAGCCACACCCTGAAACCCTGACTTCTAATGAGGGACAAAGCCATTTTGATTTATCACTGCGCTGCAGTCATTTTACTGGCAGTATATTTAATACTGATGAGAAGCTACAGAAAGATTGGAGAACACCGGAGACATCCATCAAATACTACTGCTGCAAATATCTGACTCATGCCTGCTGCCAACTACATTAGTGTGTGTTTTAAAGATACCATTAAGGCATCATGTGGATATCCAGGTCTGTGAGGCATAGTGTTACTAGATTATGTGTGTGTGTGTGTGTGTGTGTGTGTGTGTGCACGCGTGCATTTTAAATGAACGGTTTCAACTCATGAATTATCTTCTTATACAATTTAGGAGTTCTACTGTGATTTGAGCCTAACCATGTATAAATGGATGGGATTTCCTTTAAAAGGAAATTGAATGGCACTTTTCTTTCTTACTAACCAATCAAAGCACTATAAAACACATTTGCCCATGCAATGATAGGTAAATGCATTTGGATGGTGCTCTAGTCTATGCACTGTAAACACTTTATCTATCTGACATCTGTGGTACGTTTAGCATCACAGATTATCTCAGTGACTAAACAGAGGAAGAACGTGCATGCACCCAGGACTCAGAAGGCTTTTGAATAGAGGACCTTCTTGCTCTAAGATGGCCTATTATTTTCTGTTATACATACATTGTTATAAAGGTGGAAGCTCACATTAAACGAAGCCAAAGTTTCAAATAATGAGGTCTGCGCATGCAGACATAATCCCATTGAATCAAAAGCTCCAGCTTCAGATGGCTTTCTCTACACTTGGCTCTGTATGATGTCAGAGAGAGAGGATAGCCCTTATATGGTAATCTCAAGCGCACAGCTCTGAAGCTCCACCCACTTGCTGTTCAGACCTTTTGTTTGTGTGTCCCACCTTGGAAGCCGAAAAATGTTCATACCCCACATTCCACATTTTTTTTATTTACTATTAACAAAAAAACAAAACAAAAAAAACAAAACACTGAGTTGAATTTCACTTAAAGGCCCAGCATCAGTAAAGTCTTGCTTGTTTATTTTCCCTTAAAAAAAAAGTCATTAATTTGCTCTGAAGCAGCTGTTCTTAGACAGGATGAACTGTAGGGCAGCAGAGTTTTTCTGAACTGTAAATCATTAAAAAATAGTCTTAGAAAAATAATAATATGGAGTTGGAATGAATGCTTAATAGGTCCACTTTAAGTACTGTTTGAAAAACATTTAAAAGGAAGTCTTTCATCTCTGTCCTCCTCCTTAGATGGAGCTGAGCAGGCTGTTAAGGTCTGTGCTAAGCTTGTTGTTTTTCCGGCAGAGACACGAGTACAGCTCTGGATTGATTTGCTCCTGTGGTGAATACACACACCAGCCAGCAGCCTCCAGCTGGCAGCAGGAAGACCCGACCAACGTTGTCTCTGCGGGAGAGCACATTGTCCCGCCCCTGCGGTGCATCATCTCACACTCTTCCTGCCTGCAAGATGCAAAGATCTATATATGCATTGGAGACACCCTATTAACCAAAGTATGACTTTTTCGTGACATCATTATACCTTGGACACCAAAGTGCAAAGTACTGAGAGTGAAATATTGTGCATGTGCATGTTTTAAGACCAAAATATCACCTGGATAATGCGTAGTGCTTTTAGGAAACCATAAAATGCTGTCCTGAGCCAAGAATGTGGTACATGATGTGACAGACAGTCGTTTATGAAACTATAATATCCCACTGGGTGATAAAATCCTCTAAACATTTTATAAGAGGAGATGTCTGACTAATAACTTTATGTAAGTTATTACAATTATGAAACCAAGCAGCATTAAAAATGAAAGCTTGGCCTACACTGACCTCTAGTGAAGACATGACAAGTGTGCACACGGGGAACAGAGCAGATTCTATTTCATTTTTTCTCCAGCATATAAAAGGAAATCACTAATTTAAAAAAAACAAAAATATTAGCATGTGACTGAACAGTTAAAACCATTAACACCAGACTATTTCCTTTGGTAGTTTTGTTGTTAGATTACAATCTGGTTATCAGACGCCTCCATGTGGCCAAACTGAGACACTTCATAGGCAAGAGTTGAGCAGAGGCAGACTGCAGAATATAGAGCAAATCAATACAAAACAGTTTGCTTAAATAATTTATGAATGATACACAAAAAATGAATACATGGTTTATAGCAGACTGTAACATTACAATTTTAATGTGTATCAGATAGAACTGTGAAGGTAGTAACTGCTGTTTTGTATTTACAGTTTGAGTTAGAACTAGATGAAGTAAATCACTTTGCTGATTTAGACCAGGGCAGATTCAAATAAATTACTTTAAATTCACTAACTGCAACTTTTTCATTGAAAATGTAGCTTTTTTAAAAGAACATTTCCATGTGTGAACTTGTGTTCTGGTAAACTGATGGGCTCAGCACTGTAGATCCATTATTTAGTAGTAGGTTCAGCTGATCATTAACAACATCTAATCAACCAATCACATGGCAGGAAATCAGTGCATTTAGTCCTGTAGACATGGTCAAGATGACCTGCTGAAGTTCAGCTCACATAACCACTCATTACAGCAAAGGTATGCATGTATGTATCTCTGAAAGCACAGCACGTTGAGCCTTGAAGCAGATTGGATACCACAGCAGAAGATCACACCAGGTGAACAAGAAATCAAGCTACAATTGGCAAGATTGGAAAAATCTTTTCTGATCCAAGTTTGAATTTCAGTCGGTACATTTGGATGTAGGATGAGAATTTTGGGTAAACAACACGAAAACATGGAAAACATCTTGGCTTGTATCACCTGTTCAGGCTGGCAGTACTGATGTAATGGTGCGGAGGATGGTTTCTTGAACATGACGTGATGAGTTCATTGTACTCAAATGGCTTCTGTAGTTACCAGATCTGAATCCGGTAGAGCACCTTTGGGATTTGGTGAAACAGGAGATTCAACTATGTGATGCTTTCATGTCAACATGGACCAAAATCTCTGAGGAACCTTTCCAGCACCTTGTTGAATCCATGCCATTAAGAATTAAGGCGAAACTGAATCTGTTATACTCTTTATATCTACTTTATCCTTTATTTAGTGGTTTGGCTTGACTCCCTTCTCCTTTTTGGGCCATTTTTAAAAATACTTTACATATAAAAATTATTTGTTGATTAATTAAATCTTGCATTTGGCAACCTCTTCCTCGTTTTGCATCCGGCTGTGAATTCTCTTTCCCTTTAGGTGAAACAGAGCAAACAAAAACAGCATCCATACATCCACAAGGACTCACACAGCGGCACATCCTAAGAAATTTCCCATCTTGTGTCAAGAGTTTTGTTTATTTTGACAGCGTTTCAGAATATCATACAGGTAAACAAGATTTTTGCAAAAGTTAATATATTCATAGTGTTGCATTTCATAAAAATAGTTGCTCCACTTACAGTCTTTGTGACCATCAATAGTACACCGAGTCATATTTATAGAGATATTTGTTCAGGGTCTACACACTGCTATAACACTACACAGTGATACTGAGCCGCTCAGGTTGTTGGGGTTTATATTGTGGTGCCAAAGTGTGTTTGTTGTACACAAACACACACTTTAACACACCCCTAGGTTTTTGTTTTCTTTTTAAATTTCCCTAGAAAACTACTTACAGTTTGACTGGATGGAGACAGCTCAGATGTGGAAAGCAGTGATTTGTGCAAAGGCCGAGCAAAAAAAGACACACGTTTTCCTGCTTCTGCTCAAATCTGAAGTCACAAAATAAAGGAGCAGTCCAACTAAATGGGTGTCATGTGGCGGCGTGTAACTGAGGCATTTTACAAGTGACTGAAAAGCTCAATCGTTTGCTCCCGGCTGGTGATTCCTCCATTCCTCCCATTTCAAACCCTCTGTGTTGGATTGTGTTTTTAAGTCAGTCTGCTTAGTGCGTGTGTAATTACGGATTACAACGGCAAACATAATGACTTGTGTCCCTCTGCTCACTCAAACACTATCGGTATGTCCCTCAGCAGAAGAAGGAAAGGAGGTTTTTTGGTTTTTTTAGGCTGTCTGATTCCGGCTCATTCAGAGAAAAATACTCCAAATTAACCGTTTGCTAGATTCCTCCCATTCAACAGCCATTCAGTCCTATTTTAGTGACTCAAAGAACGCACTGCAGCCCTGTCAAGCTTTGGATTCATGTCCTTGTCTGTGTGGTGTGCTTACTGTTTGGCACATTTAAGGGTGGGTGATATCTCGGCGCAGTTATTTAGCCTCAAAACTAAAAACAATAGCAAAAGGAATTAATGCTTTATCTGTAATCCTTTCAGGGTGACTTCCAGTGTTGGGGAACAGTGAACTACAGGTAACTAAGTGAGTATTTTTAACATTATTTTATTATTATAGCTTGTTGGCAGTTGAACTTCATTTGTTTTGAGGTAGTGATTCATGTAATCCAATTATTATTTTGCCATACTTTTGGGTTTTTCACTACAGAAACTACAAATAAAATTGAGATTTTATTAATTTATTAACTCAAAATTAGGATTAGGATACTCTCCATGTGTATAAATAGTCCTGACTCAGTTTAGCTGTGTTCTCCTCAAGCTACATTTTTGATTTATGTGACCTTTGTTGCAATTTTCTAAAATCAAAGATTATTTTTGTTGGTTTTTGGGTCCTGACTCCAGCCTACTCTGACAGCACTTTGTGCAGAGCATGTGGAAACAGATGGGCACTGCTTTGCCGTCCCAAAGCGATGTCATCATGAATTGACCTCCCAACAAATGATTACAGAAGTTTTTGCGTAGTTCTTAAGAAGTTAGTATCCATTCCATTTTCTTAACTTTTTATTGAATTTAGGGTGATGTGGGGCTAGAGCCTATCTGAGCTACCACAAGGCAAAAGGGTACACTCTGGACAGGTTGCCAGTCTGTCTAACACAGAGAAACAAATACTTAACTGGCTAATTTAGAACCACAGACTCACCTAACTGTCTTGGACTCTGGGAGGAAGCTGGAATATCTGGAGAGAACCCAGGGAGGCACAAGGAGAACATGCAGACAAGGTCTGAACAGGGAACCTTCTGTGAACTGTGTATAAAACTGAACTGTTGATTGTTATAAACAGTGAGGGCTCACATTTAAGACCCGCACTGAACACCTCTCCAGACTATAAAAGTGTGGATGACACTTTTATGCATGCACAATTTAAAATGTGAATTTATTGCAGTCTGGAACTAAACCAAGATGTTTTTATTGTCACAAGGAAAGAGGGGACTTTTTAGCTTTTTTTTTTTTTTTTACTGTAATCTACTGAATACCAGCTACTGTAGCTTATTTTAAGACTCCAATACATTTTTTTTCTGGCCACTTTATAAGTGTGCTGCTATCATATGACTTTAATGCTGTTGTGGCTAACAGGCTAGCAAACAGCTTTTTACACACACATATAGCATATGCATATTTGACCTCAGTACAGTAGCTTTTTCATTGAAATATTTTAGTAATATTAATACTGTGTAAAAAAATGAACTGACTTTTATCAAATTTTATTCTTTTCTTACTCATCATTGCACCTTATATGAAGACAGTCTTCAACAAATATAAAGGAGCAGCATTGCACGCTGTGTATTTATAAGACTCTGCGCTGCAAAGGTTACTAGGTTACCTCTTCTGTCTTTCTGCATTTAAATGCAACACAATGCCAGGTCACAGGACTGGACTTTGTGCTAAACTTGGAAAAACCAGATCAAAGACTACACTGCAAACAAATGCAAAACCCTGAAGTTCTTAGGGCCTTTTTGCTATAGCTCAACTTCTTCTAGTATGAGGAATATTTAGATTGTAAAGATTTGTAAAATTACTAATTCGATTAAGTTTCCCCAATGCTCTTTATTAGTATCAGCGTAACTTTTGTAGTTTTGTGTAGTTTATGTTCCAGCAACCTCAGGCAATGCTATCTGAGACAGATGAGTCATTTTGTCCAACTTCACCTGACAGTCTTCATCCTAAAAATCGTTCCCTCCTGTGACGTTAAATGTCAAGCTGCTTTCAAGTACCTCTGCCTGTAATCAAGAATGCGCCGTTTGAAGTCTTAGCGTCACCGTTTTATCAAACATTGTACAAGAATAGAAAGCTTGACAGGAACTGTGGCAGTAACCAAAGGCGGCAGGGCTTAGCTAGTTATGAGCTTGATGTATAGAAATACAAGCGTTGCCTTCAAAGTCAGTCAGATTCTTGGGCAGGAATGCTTAAAAAAACACAAAACAGGAACCCTCCAAAGAGCTTTGGCATGGATATGTATGTCTCAATATCACACAGTGTACACAAAATCTCTTAAAAGAAATTTAATTCAGCAGCTGACAAACGTGTCACGTTCACATGAGCATTCAGTCCTTCCTTCGAGATGCAGATTGTTATGCAAGCGAGCTTCTGAGAAGGTGAGATTGATTCTCTACTGAATTAATATCAGATTTTATTAATTTGGTTTGGTTTAGGGTGCAAAGCTCTGTCTGCCATGTGGCGACGTTTGATTACACAATCTCATATAAGCAATTCTTCATGGAAATTACTGGTGTCAGACCTCATTAAGAAATCAGTAATGAAAAGCATCATGACCCGAGATGAACCACTTGCACAAATAAAAAGGGACCGTGGATACCTCCGCTAATGGACTCATTTTCATACATAAGCTTGTGAAATAAATTATATATTTCACCGTGTCACACTAAAGAAATGCAGTTTATATTTATATCTGTAGAGTGGGTGTTGTATAGCAGCCTCTGTTGAACCCTCTGCAGTATTTTCGTGGTTGAACCTTTTGTCCTCAGTCTAAGGCACTCTGCCCCTTCGCTGGTATCACGCAAGCTCCTTCTCTCAGTGTCCGACTGGACGCCACTGTCGCAGATTGCTTTGATCGTTACGCACAGAAGAAAGGAAAATAGATTGAAGAGACACTCCCACTGAAGCCCGAATGATTCAAACAGGCCGTGCAGTCGATCGCAGCAGGCTTGCTGAGACTCAGACCTGCGATCGCAGGGCGGAACAGGAGTGTGCAGGAGCAAGGAGCTACCTAAAGATCCGGGGCATGTCGTGCTGCTTCGCTCATTTATTTGTAGACTAGAATTTCTATATGTTCACTTAAAGATGATCTTATTTACAAAATGTTCCCACATATTCATATTCGTTATAATATATCTATGTCTATAATCATCTGATAGATTATTCAAGACAGGTTCAGGCCCAATACAGTCTCTGTTAAGGCAAAGTTTCTGCTGATGAGTCGATTTCATTTCTGCGGTCGCTCTTTGATCCATTCACTCTCCTCAAAAACATCCGTTAAACATTCCTTTTCATAAAATAGACTCCACTGTGTAGATATATAAAAAAATCCATCCGACATTTACTTCCTGCTATGTTGTTTATATTTGCATGTTTGCCCCCCCCCCTCGGTTCAGCAAAATAGAGGTCTTCAAAATTCATTTACTCCACAAATGATTCCCACCACGCTACACAAAGACTCTATTTGCTCTTCTTTTTTTGTGTGTGTTAACTTGGATGATTTTCCAGTTCTTAAGGTGGTAGGTGTAAAATATGTTTCTCCAAAATAATTTAAAATACAGTTCCATAAATAAAACTTTAAAAACACGTGGTCCAGATCACCCTGCCCCCCTCCTCTTGGTTTTGACTGTATGGGAGAACAGGTCGATGAGGGGATGCAGGAGCACAGGAGGGTGTGAGAATGGTACTTTCATCCAGATGGGGTGGTTTAGTTCAGATGAGTGTGGCCACTGTTTTCTGCTGAAGCTGCGGGGTTATCTGCTCAGAGTGGACGTGCCTGTGCGCAGGGTGCTGGGCAGCTTGTCTGATCCAGGGATCTTCCAAGGTCCAGGAGAGACTGTGGCCTTCCTCCCCGCTGCGATGCTGCTGCTGCTGGTGCTCTTGTTGGGAAGGCTAGGCCGGCTCTCTCCCTGGCCCCTTTCTAGTTCCCTGGGCCTGGGCTTGCTCTGCTCCAGCTCCCCCTGCTTTGCACCACTCCAGCGCTCTACATCTTCCCTGCTGTTCCCGTTAATGTGTAGGAGCTTAGAGCTGCTAGGAGAGTGAGTGGACTCTCTATTGTCCCTAGTATTTCTCTCCTTGGACCTTCCTCTGTTGCTTCTGGAAGGTTTAGGCTCTCCGCTCTGCCCGTCCTTGCCCCCTTCCCCATCAGGAGTCGGCTGCATCCTGAGGCCCTTGTGGGTGGACCTGCCACCCTCCTTCTTGGCTCTGCTGCTCCCGCTGGTCGCAGCCGCTCTCCTCGCATGGCTGATTGGGTCTGGGTTTAGCAGCTCGGCTTTCTGGGGGCTCTTTGAACGCTCCGTCCTGCTGTCTCGTGCCACCGGGTCTCGATGGACATCCTGAGGTGGCAGATGAGGAGGGTCGGGGGCTGGGGCTAGATGAGATGAAGGCGATGACATGGAAAGGCTTTCGATGGGAGGGGCTATTTCCGACAGGCTTGGGGAGGCTGAAGGACGACCATCCCATGGGGCGGCATTGTCTGGAATGCATATAGACACAGTCAATAACAACATAACAACACCACTCACCCAAAAACATTAAATAAAATAAATCCTAATCATCACAGCAATCATGCCTATTCTACAAGCTGGAAGCACTGAGGTAAATATCAGAACAGGACGATAACCTACTTTCAGACGTGTCACAGGGTAACTCTACTTTTAGACAACATCCATTTGCCTCCCATAACTCTCTTAAAGGCCTTGGCCAACCTAAAATGTTGGCGGAAAATCGAAAACAGGTTTAATGAAATGGATGATGTGCCCAATAGGGTGGTGCTTTAGTGAGAATGAAAACCTCAGGGGCAGAGTGCCTCTCTCTTTTTCTTTAAAGCTGGAGGAACTCTGTATCGGTGTAGCTTCCGCAGTGAATCTGCGGTGCATTCCTCCACAACTCTCCACTCTCACGGACTGTTAGCTTCTGTTTCCGCACCGATGAGCCTCGGTCCCTCGGCCATCAGTCATTTTCAGTGGTCTAGGCAGGGGGCAGAGGCTAGGCTTGCTACACCGGCGCCATGAGGCCCAATTATAAGAAGCTCTGGAGCATTTTGAATGCAGGACGAGCAGGAGGTCATTTCTGAGCAAACTGGAGCTTCACAGTGTTTTACCTACAGTATGCTGGTTACGATGTTGGACCACTTAATCTCCCTACATTTCAACTGAGTCACTATAGCACATTACAAAATAGATACCTAGGTCTGTGCTTAGCAAAACACAAAAAATCTGAAATTATAAAAGCTTATTTTTAACCGTTTAGCAAGAGCAGAATCAGATAATGCCAAAAATCACCACTCTGACTAAATACACAAAAAATATAATTAATTAATAAATGTATTATGTAAATCTATTTTGTGTTTACAAAAGATTTTGGGGTGAAATAAATAGGGGAGGAATGCAATGGGGAAATACAAAATACATACAATAAATGAAACAAGACTGTATAAAAACGGGGGTAAACTAAAGCAAATTGCATTTTGCAAAATATACAGTAATGTGCAACATGGAAATGCAGTTTATAAGGCAAAAACAGAGTTTGCACGCTAGAGAGCTCAAAGAGTCAATATTTGGTTTGACCATCTTTATTCTTTAACACAGCCTGAACTCTCTTAGGTAAACTTTCTTGTAATGTCTTTAAGCAGTCTTCAGGAATAGTTCTCCAGGCTTCTTTAAGGTCATTCGAAGCTCTTCTTTGGATGTTGGCTGCCTTTTCTTCTGTTCTCTGTAAAGATGATCCCACACTGCTTCAATAATGTTGAGTTCTGGGCTCTGGGGAGACCAATCCATGACTTTTATGTGTGTTTTTCTATCCTGGTATGTTTTTATTGCACTGGCATTGTGTTTGGGATCATTGTGAAAAATGAAGTTGTTGCCAATCAGCTGATTTCCAGGTGGTATTGCATTGTGGATCAAACTTTGACTGTATTTTTCTGAGGTCATAATTTCATCAATTGTCAGAAAATCTCCCACACCAGTGTCTGAAACACAGCCCGTAACCATGACAGAACCTGCAATGTGTTTTACAGATTCCTGCAGACAGGCACTGTTATACCTCTCGTGGCATTCTCCATGCTTGTCAACAATTATTTTAACCCCCTCATTCCATAAGACCATCAACTGAAGGGCTAGATGCATCTGTCAGGTCCTGTGTCAGGTCTTTTACTTTCTTTCTTAAGGACATGACTTTCAGATGCTGTGCATCTGCTGTAGACAGTTTTTTAAGCATGGCATTTGTTCTTTTGTCCTTGATTTGTCCGGTTTCCTCAAATCTTTTAAGAACACGCTGCACACCATGCAGAAATATGCCACGTTTTGAACCTTGTAATACTGTTTTATGCCTGTCAAATTGTGGTATTTTGGCTTTTTTTGGTAGATTTAGCTAAAGAAATTGCAACAAATCATGTTTTTCTGACAGGCCGGTAGTAACAAAAGATACAATTTAAAACTGGATTTTCACAAAGTCTGTTCTGTGTAGACACAACACTGATTCATCCCTTGAGTTAGATGCCTTTTAATGCTAGAATGAGTCAGTGTTAATGGCAAAACAAACAAAAAAACATTCCCCTGAAAGGACGGGAATGAAAATGAATGAAAAAAGACCTTTAAAAAGCCTGGAGAACTACTGCTCAAGACCACTTTAAACATCTGGGTCCTTGAAAGCAAAGTATAATGAATTGACGGATGGTTCAAGACTTTTGCACATCTATATATAGTAATTTATCTCGTTTTTGGCAATATTGGTCCTACATCGTATCAGGCTATAAAGAGAACAAATAAACTTTCTAGCACAGAAATATTTCAGCACAAGACGCTCTGTTTTAACGTCTGCTGCTCTTCAGGGAAATCAGCTGCTAAATGTTCACCAGCAAGTGCTGAGGTCTACAGTTTAGTGCTGAGCAGCCAGTGTGAGGGTTTACAGCAGTTACACAGGAAGTATTACTCAGCATACAAAAACTGTATCTGAACATTTTTCTTTTTCTGACAAAAAGCGTTTAAGAGTCTGAGAAAATTACTACACAAAACAGAAGAAAAGTTTTTAACAAACATGCTAATGAGATGCTAAGTGCTATTAACTTTTTGGCCTTTTCTCTCTGAAACTGTTTTTACATAGTTTGCTTTCATGTTCCTTTATTAAAAGTAGCAAATAACTTTGACCACCTGAGTAGCGAGCTTAAGTGTAAGTTTTGATAAATTTGATAAACGCATACCCTTGAGGCGCAACCCTTAGATTAGAAAAGGGCACTCAATATCTCAACGCCACGCAGACGAACACAAAATAACATTCGTGCTCATACTCACAGCTACATCACACAGTTTATGCTCTTGAGTTTCGGTGCTTTATTTTGCATAACCCTTAAAAATCTCACAGCAACCCGAAACAAAAATAGCTCGCTCCTTTGAACATTAGTATGCTAATGCTTTAAATAGGCAAATTAATCACTGCGCGTGATTTGAATAACCTTCCAGTATGCAAATAAAGTGCTTGTAAACTAGGAATGATTAAATGCTGAATCAAACCCACGCAGATTAGGCCATGTGGGTTAAAAAACGCTGCTTCTAGGCTGCAGGGGAACTCGAATAAGAGTGGCTATCTACAGATAGGGTGCTGTGTTGTCTGGCTGACCACACCAGGACTCCTTGTGTGCATATTTCAAGATTGTAGCTCAAGGCAAGTATTACAAAAGCTCTCCACGCAGAGAGATTAAAACCTGGGCTGGAAGGGGACTAGCAGAGAAGGGCAGACATGGGGGAGCGACAGGGGTGACCACCAAGGCCAATTGTTGATGAATAAGCCTCACAGGGGGGGAGGTTAACAGATAAAGTGGCAAAGCAGAGGATGCAGAAAAAGTGAGCATCGTGCTGACGCAGAAGCCACAGGAGTGAGTGACGCATTGGAGTTTTATTGCCCGCAGTGTCATACAAATAAATGTCCCCTTCCAGGCTCAATTCATGCTGCGCCGAAACTTTACTGGGTAAATAATCTGCTGTAATATTTCACGTTCATTTCCCCTGGCTGGCTCAGGATGCACGCTCATATAGCTTTATTTTTGAGCCCGTAGGTAGCTGTTGGTGGCTGATTTATCTTTCAGTCGGGAACAGAGTTATGTTCACTAATTTTACAACCTCCTGCAGCTTGGTGTGATTTTTGTTGATTACTCATGGAGTAAAAAAAAAGAAAAGAAAAGCAAAATCTTCAAGAGTTTGGGGCTTTTCAAAGTTATAGAACAAGTTTTGATGTGAAAACAATGCACAATACCACAGCACAGAAAGCAAGGGTTAAGTGAAGAGAAAGAAACATTCGTATGGTCACAAACCGTGTCTTTAGAGTGGCCCGTTAGGAAGAAATAGGGGGAGCCATGCTTGTCACTTTTCATGCACATGGAGAGACTGGAAGATACCATTCCTATAGAAGGGGAAGTAACAACCTAGACCAATCAATTAGTGATAGATCACTGAAATGGACAGAAGATAAACTAGTGTTAGTCAAGACAGAAGAGACAATTAGTTTACAGCAACAGTGAAATACAGAATTAAGAGATTAAATACAAGGGATGACGGCTACAGAGGCAGGAGATACCATATAAATAAAAATGCATGTCAGATTAATGTTATTCAGAGTCAAGGTGATACTAGATTAACAGTGAAGAAAATACAGACGTGTTAAGAAAGAAATGATCTGAGAGACAAATAATTTAAAGTTTAGAACCTTACCGTACTCTGGGACCTGCCCTGTACCCCTCTTTAGGAGGAGACGAACCCGCCTGCCCCCAGACTTGATGAGCTCGATAGCCCTAGCATGGGTCATGTCCCGAGTGCTCTCTCCATTGATCTCAATGATCTGGTCCCCAACCTGGATGTCAGGAAGTTTGCAAAGAAAACAAAGAAAGAAGCTGAGATGTCTGTTTGTACTTTCCATGCAAGGTCAAGTCAATAAGACATTTTAGGTATAACAATATGCTTACAGCTTTTGGCAACACGCTAAATCCAAATCAAACCTAAGCAAAATCTTTCTGGATTGTAGACTGGGGCTTATTTGCTTTAGATTAAATTTATGGATGTTCTTTAAATAGTTTTTTTTTTAGGCATTTTTGCCTTTATTTGGCTAGTGACAGTTTAGGAATACACATATGACACATCACTGATGCAACTCTGAGCCACCAAAAAGCAAGTCTGAGATATATACATTGAGTCTCCACAAAGCAGCACAGTGAAACAGCAGGTTAATCCCATGAAGTCTAAGCCCTCTTTTCCTACTTTTTGGATTGCTTGGTCTCTTGTTATTAAATTGTTTGCGTCATCTTTGCTGTACAACAGAGCAGAACATTCATACACAACATCTATTTTCCATCCTTGCTTTCAGATCATGCCATTTTTGTCTTCTTCCCATTTTTTATAAGTAAGTCCTTTCATTTTTCTTCATGACATAAACTCAGAAATGACTCTTCAACATAAATAAACACAAAGCAATAATTTAGAGTAAAATGCAACTGAAACATATAAAATCAAAAACATTCATTGAAATTATTTATCATTGAGAAAAATGTGCTTTGTATAAACTAAATGTATATCAGTGAAGTAAATTTGATTTGATCAGATTCCATTAAGTTAAACATTTTGCATTGTACCAATGTAACAAAATTACATAGAACATTAAATTAGTTACAGTCATCAAACAGTGTAGGGTTAGGGTACTTCTAATAGACGAAGAAGACAGAAGCCTCACAAAGGTAACAACTACACCTATAATATAATTGAATAAATCAAACACAGTCTAGAAACTGTCAACATGCTTCTGTTTGATTGAAAGAAGAAGTATTTTTTCAGCCATGAACTTAGGGCAGCTTTGTTCTGTGATCGATAAATACTGTGCTGGCTGTGTTCAGAACAGCCAAATACAGCAACCACTGGAACAAGTCTGAAGCTGTGTGCATCGATTATATGGAGTATCAATAAAGCTCATTGACCACTGAAGGGAAAACCAAACTGCCCTCAGTCAATCCAAAACAAAGCAGTAGGAATGGAGCAGATAAATCTAAATTATTAGATGACCCTTGCTATTTGTATGAAATGTTTCCTTGTGCGTTTATAAGGATCAATACAGATCTACAATCACTGGCCCCTTTATTAGTTACGCCTTAATAGTACTGGATTGGATTTCTGAACTTTTGCCTTCAGAGCTGTTTTAAGGTACTGGAAACATTCTCCACAGATTTTGATCCTTATTAAGACAGCTGTATCACACAGTTGCTGCAGATTTGTTGACTGCACATCCATTATGTGACTCTCCCGTTCCACTACATCCAAAGGTGCTATAGTCGCTTGAGATTCGGTGCCTATGGAGGCCATTTGAGAATAGTTTCATATTCAAGAAACCGGTTTGAGATGATTTGAGCTTTGTGACATGGTGTGTTATCCTGCTGCAAGCACTAACCAGAATATGGGTACACTGTGGTCATAAAAGTTTGGATATGGTCAGCAATAATCCTCAGGTGGGCTGTGGCGTTTCAATGATGCTCAACCAAGAGGCCAAAAGTTTGCCAAGAATATATCTACATCATTACACCCCCACCACCAGCAGCAGGAGCTAGAACCAAGGCAGGATAGATCCAGGCAACGTTTGTCCAATCTTCTGATGCTCGGTTGAACTTCAGCAACTTGTTTTGATCATGTCTATATGACTAAATGCATTGGGCTGCTGCCATCTGATTGGTTGTTTATATATCTGTGTTAATGAGGTGTTAATGAGCAGTTGAGGAGGAATACATATTAAACTGGTTGATAAGTGTATAAAATAATCATAACAGCAGCAGCTCAGCTAAAGGCTAAAGTCAATATTCCCAGGCCTATCCCTTCTTTATGTGACCACTCCCTGGTGCGTACGAGGATGGCTCAAATATGAAACACTTCAAAGCCCTTCATGTGAGGGCTCTGAGGTTCACTAATGGGGAGAAATCATGAGGAACAGGACAAAACGTGCTGAGCCAATTACACTAACAAATGGAGAAGTCTCCCAGTAATGGTAGGGGGGTAATTTGAAAGTTAGGAGTGGACTAGAGTCAAGAGAGGGGGAGTCATTATGTGTCATTACAGTGGTCTGAAGAGGTGGAAGCCAAGGCTGTTCTCATTAATCCTCAGCCCCTAACAGCAGCAGAGAGTCATCTCCATTTTCATCTTTAATAAAGAGGGAAAGAAAGCTGAATGGACAGCACGTGAGCTCAGAAAGCACAAGATGGGAGCGAAGCTCGGAGAAGTAATTAAAAGTGGTGAATGATTATCTGTAAGCATCAATAACCTCATACAGTTTTCTTAACAGCATCTACAGTGACATTTAACCTCAAAAAAAAAAAACCTGTTAGAAATTGTAAGCGCTCCTTGTTGCTGATTAGTTTGTTCGCAAGAGGTTTTATTCCTCCTTTTTTAAGAGCCTGTTGAGCAGAAACTACTTGGCTCAAACTCAAAATGTCAGAGTGACTGCAGGGAGTCCCAGAGCATGTGGGCTTTTTGGTTTCCACACCTGAGTATGTGTTAAAGCGCTACTCAAATCCACAGTGACAGCCATGCTTTTTAACTACTGTCTCGCATTTGCTTAAGTTAAATGCAGATTGATTCCTCGCCGCATGCAGCGGTGTGGATCGTGGATTGCTGGAGGAGGGATCACATGGCTTACACTGTTTGATCAATCAACGGTGACAAATTTGAAGCACATACATGAGTCTAGTTAAGTAAAATCCTGAGGCATTGGAGCTTTATTTACTTATTTTACACAGTATATGTAATTTGGACACAAAATAAAACTTTACAGTTCAGAATTAACCCGAGAGGGTGACGGCATAGGTGCACACGTGTTTGTAAAACTTCTGTTTTGTACATTTTATGTTTTGCTTTGTTTGGTAACAACTGAAACTAACCAGTTTATTAGGTACACCTGTTCAACTGCTTTTTAACCGAAATATCTAATCAGCCAATCACATGGCACCGACTCAGTGTATTGAGGTATGCAGACACGATCAAGGCAACCTGCTTGAATGGTCATCAGAATGGGCAAGAAAGGTGATTTAAATGACTTTGAACATGCCATTGTTTTTGTTTTGAGTATTAAATAAATAGATTTCAGTGTGCAAAGCGTGGCTCCAGTTAGAGTCGGAAATATCAATCGAATCAGGGTTTGCTTTAGGGCGCGCCTACCTTCTCACTGACAAACAGTTATTCGTATGAACGTGTGCTTTTTTTGTTTGTCACATCCACATGTCACTCGTCCATATCTGCTTTCAAAACTTGAGGCTTCAACAAAGCACTCTAAACGAATGTGTGATATTACCGTCGTTACTTCCATGTTTAATGAGAACTGAATGCAGCTCTTTCCAACTTAAAATGTAAATTACTGTAGTAGACTGCTACATCAGTTAATTGGTACAACATGAAACCAGTCAGAGGAGTTTTTCATGTCCAGAAACTTTACTGGTAATCAGTTTGACTTTTTCTTTCTCACTTTCTTCTTTTAATACTAAATACTTAGAAAGAAACTATCACTACTTCACAGCAGTTTGTTTACTGATTTTAAGTAGAGCTCGACAAGTATTCCTTCTTCCTTTTCCACCTCCGTCTGGAGCCACTGGACTACAACGATTACAACACAGAAAAGGAAAAGTAATATCTCCCTCAGGGGCATTTTACACCATTATCTTTGACAGGTTCATTACAGATAAGCACTGTAGTGCATACTGAGGCTATCAGCCGCAGACGTAAAAATTGGAGGACATGCAAGAAAAAGAAAACAGGACTGAGGGAAACGCTAAAAACAGAAAAGCTGGTGGGGAAGTGGAAGGGTTTTATTTTCATTTCCACTGGATTTATTGTTATTACATATATATATGTAATTCAGAAAATGTGTGTGCTGCTTTGTTTTTTTTAGCTAAAAGGATAACTGTGTAGCTGTGGAGACCCTAAAGCACATGACATCATGATGGCCCCATTAAATGATTAAATCTGTCTTTAACCTGCTGAATATCACCTGATGCTAAACATAAGGAAGAAGTTAAGTTTTGGGAACTTGGGAGGAGACAAACTTGTGATCAGCATCAGAAGGACAAACCATCTCATAAGTTATTTTGACAGATTATTTCTTAGCTGGCACAAAAAAAAGTTGCAGTTGCAGCGTTGATAACATCAGACAATTACAGACAACACCGTGTAATGCAGCAAAGATTGAAAGCAGCTTAACCTCCAAAGATGGGGTAACTGCTTTCTTAAAGGAAATGATGTCATCAAACCCTACCCTCATCCTCCCATTGCGAATGGCCGGCCCGTCCTCTGCAAGTCGTAGGACAAAGAGGTCCATTTTGTACTCCCGCCCTCCACGGATGCTAAAACCGAAGCCCTTCACGCTCTTCTCCAGTTCCACTGTGAAGAAGTCGAAGTCCTGTGTAAGCTGAGACAAGCAGAGATCACGCATGATCAGATGCAGTCCTACACGAGCACAAAACAGGCTTTTACTGCAGAAAATTGTCTCCAATAATACATTTTTTGAATGAGAATGGAGCAAAAGCAATGGGGAAGGTGCTAATAAGTCCAAAACTTTAGCTTCAGTACATGAGGTTTTGAGAAATAACACTGCATTCACTTTGACAGACAAAACCAGCTTTAAATAGAAATACAAAGAGTTTTTAATTTATACGAAAACTCAAAATATCTAGAAATAAGCTTAGAATATCACAGCAAAACAATCCCTCTGCCCTATACTGATTCACTGGAAATATATTTTATTACATTATTATACAGGAGACTGTGCAATGAAAAATATGTTTGAGGTAATTCAGTGCCATGTAACAGCTTTTTCACCATGTGAGCCCTAAAATTATTATTATTTTTTTTTATAAATTTGTAACTTTAAAATGTTCCTCTCAGCAAATACCCACATGTCCCTGATCACCAACCAAATTTAGAAGTATTTATAAATTTATTGGCCACTGGCAGCTGAGCTGTGAACACAAGGTGTTCGTATACAGCTCAAATTTTAAGGTTACTTGTTAGGAAGTAGTTTCTTATTTACACATCCAACATATTATTGGTGAAATATTGGCAATTTTTTGTCATATTTATGGCCACCATACAACTTTGAGTCCATTTATCGCTCTCCTTTAACCTGCTCAGTAAGGAGAAGGAAGGTTTCTTTACACCTGCAGTAATTTATAAGTGGTGGTACAGCTCTGTGCTGGGAGCCCGTTGCCCTTCTATGGAGGAGTTTATATTAGTGCAAACAGCAGCAGGAAGATAGTCCATACATAACGGAGCACAAAGAACAGATATGCAGCTTGAAACGTAGGAGCTGTGTTGTAAGTGTGCTGCAAAATGACTTGCATCTGTAGGCAGGCCTAAGATTTGTCAGTTGGATGTGTAGAAGGGTATCAGCTGAGCCATTAGCTCCTGTAAGCTGGCACTGAGCTCAGCTGTCATCAGCTGATCATGCAGGATTGCAGGCTGAGCTCGACTTTGTGACCTGCCTGAACCAACGCTGTGCTCAGTTTTAGGTTTTCACCAACTCATGTCTGGCTCTTAATTGGATTTGTGCACAGATAGCAGAGATAAAATGTAAAGAAAAAGAGTTAACAGATACTAAAAAGGCTCCGTAGAGCTGTAGAGAACTGATATGATATGATTGATTATGTCCTATATTTCAAATATCAATCTTTGTATTGACTTCAGAAAAGAGTCTGTTGAAGGATGAGTCACTCTCATCCTTAAGGAAAAGTCCTTCCTTACTTGAACTGGTGGCATTCGGTACTCTGGGATGGCAAACTGTCTAGCATCTGTGGCTAGCTGTCGATAGTCCAGCAGAGGCGGGTGTCTGTAATCCAACGTGGGCGGCTGCCGATAGTCTGCCACAGGAGGGTGCCGGTAGTCCACCGGCGGCTGTCGGTAGTCTGTGAATGGTGGCTGTCGGATGTCTGGTTTAACATCTTGCCTCGCCTTCACCTCAGACCTGTAACTAACAGACCAATGAGAATGAAGGAGGAACTTCCAGGGGGGATTTCTACAGCTGTCATCACCACCTTTGGACATGGAACATTACTCGTGTTTCGTCTTTCAGTGTGCTTAGCAAAAAAACCCCAAAACACATCACTAACAAACTGCTGGGTCATCCGGCGCTGACAGAAATGGCTTGTTTTAGTTTTGAAATGACAACAATTAAACACAACTTAAGTGAGGATATTAAACATCACATAAAATGTTTATAATAAAAACAAATTCTCTCTCACGCTGATGAGTGCAAAGATATCTGAATACTGTGTAAAGCAGAGGGAAAGGCAATGAGGCTGTAAATTTTGGGACCCCTGTAGTTCTTGGTAAAATATTCAACAGATCTCGATAAAGAAGCAATTTATGTAAATAATTTAGCACTCCATAAGAGTTAAGTGATGTTATACAACAAAATAGTGAGCGAGCGTGAGAGATGAACAAAGAGAAGGGACAATAAGAGAGACAAAGACGAAGCTGGAAAAAGAAACTGAAAAGGGGAAAAGAGAGAGGCTCGAGCGCAAGGTGAAGAGAAAGAGAAAGGAGATATCTGACTCGCTCAGGGTACCTTTATTCCCAGAGGAACGGTGTTTCACCCCAGAGACAGATAAAGAGCTAGTCTATAAAAAATGCTTCACTGCGTCATAAAAAAAAAAATCAAGGCAGCTGCTTGTAAACCGACTCTTACCTGCCCTCGTGGGTGTAGGTCTGAGGTGTCGGGGCAGGAAGCTGAGTCACAGGGCTCTGGTGGGGCATGGGGTTGGGCTGGCTGACAGAGGGGCTCGGTTCTGTCACTGCTTGGTTAGACTGGGAGGCTGCAGTGTTTAGCTGGGCCTTAGGGCTGTGCTGGTGAGCCATGGGGCTCTGCTTCTCCGAGCTGGGAGCTGATGGAGGATTGCTCACCTCTGAAAAACAGAACGTGATGTAAGAAAATCAAACCATAAGGTATCAGCTAAGGCTGTTTTGTCACTATAATTTGATTGTCTTGGCCACTTGAGGGCAGCACAGCAAACCTATTGTCCTCTGATAAAGTTGATCTGCTGGAGCGATGGCGCTATTTATTTCTTTTCAACTGGTAAATCTAAGCGGAAAAGGAGATTCCTGTTTAGGTTTTCACCACATGCTTAAGGGCATATTTGAGTCTTCACTTTATTTATTATGACAGAAATGAAACAATGGCTTGAAAAAAGATCAAGTGGCCGATTAAAGCTGGGTGGAACTGATTCATTCTTAATAAAAAATATTGATAAGTAGACCTTTATTTTCTATTTTAAATAAAACACAACTACTGCCAGGGTTGGCAATTTCTATGGCTACCCAATATCCTCAGCTGCTTCTTGCTGTGATTGGCCAGCAGTGGAGAAGTACAATGGCTTTAAATCTATCTGGCAACACAACTGCAGCTTTATCAAAGTCTATTGTGTAATCATTTGGTGAAAGTGTGTGTTTTGATCATCAGTGAGTCTCGCTTACTCCTCATTGTAATGTGCATCCCAGATGCACCTTACTGGGCCCACTAACAGTGGTTAAAAATCTACAGGTATCTCCAATGTATCTCAAAATAATGTGAATACAAATGTCAGTGGAATATCAGTGGGAAGTGATGCAAAAAGAAAATCCTTTCTCGTCAGCCTTGGTCGCTGTGATTCAAGTTTATTGTGAGTAGTTAAGAGTCTCTTGTCGAATTGAAATCTTTCTCAAAAGCAACAAATGAAAAGAATCACTTGGTAAATGGGAGTAGGGAACACATTTCTCAGTGACACAGCCGGAGTGTGTTCTGTATTAGCGTTATTGTTAGAGACGTGCACTTCTGTTCCAAGCATCTGCATGCAGAGGTGTCATAAAAACAGAGTGTGACTGGCTTGTGAATGTGACACAAGGCTTTACAGCTTTCATTTAACAAAGCTAATTCAATATCTGTCATGAATCACCGTCAGCAGGTGTTTTGTGTGTGTGTGTGTGTCCATGTGTCCTCTCACCTTCCTGTGGTATGATCCTCAGGGTGACACTAAGGCCTGCATCTTTGATCAGCTTAACGATGTCAGCGTGCGGCATGTTGACGATGGACTGGTTGTTCACCGCCAGTATCCTGTCTCCCACCTTCAGCTTCCCGCAGCGGTCTGCCGGGCTGCCCTCGATGATGCGGCCAATTTTGTGGGGCACAGCTGTTGGAGCATTCACACACGCAACAGCAGGTAAAGACGCGCTCGGCAGCAGATTGGAGGATTACGCTTGTCTGTGCTCACACACCACTCACTGCCTGACTGACTGACTGACTGAACGTGTCTCTGCCTCTCTCATTTTGCTATTCACCTCAGGCTTACGTAAGGCATCCAGTTTTTCTTCATGTGTGTGTGGGCTGATGCTCAGAGCAGTGCACCAGATATGTGTGTGACTGACGTGCTGTGGGAGGGCATGTATAATTGAGGAGCTAGAATGAGAGGCGCTTCACTTTTTACCAAGCCGTGACCTTACCTACCCTAACCAATAAGTTTTCTTCACACTATAAAGAGACTCCCTGGTTATTTACAAGCATCTATGAGCTTTGCCACAATGTTTAGCACTCGAAGCAGTTGTTATGCTAAGCAGAGAATGACTGATGATGCTTAAGCACCTACTTGACTCTTTAATAATCACTGGACTCACTGTTAGTTGTGGCTGCCTCAGGCCGGTTGAGCGAGCTGATGATGACGAAGCCGAAGCCCTCGCTCTCCTTTCGACTGATTATGACATCGCTTGGTTGTGTGTTGGAGGTCCCGTCTGAAGTAGAGCCGGCGTTGCCCATGCCAGCGTTGCCCATGCCAGCGTTGGGAGCCTGGGGTGTGCTGGTGCTGTTGCCATACGTGAAGTCACTACGTGGGGAGCTGTGCTGCGTGGAGACAGATCCCGGGCTGCGGCCGTTTTCTGGACAAGACTCGCCTGTAGGGCGACGCAGAGAGGAATCAGAACAGAGGTATGTAGCTGAGTTTGAGAACCCTTCCCAAATGTGCTGATTAATGTGAAAAGGCATAAAATTGTATGTTTGCACCAACAAGGTGACTCTTAAAGAGCTCTTAGCCCAAAACCTGACATATCTCAGCTTGGTGTGAAGTGAATTCTTAAAGGTTGAGTGAACTGCACAAGTGGAGGACAAAAGAAAAAAAACTATCTAAAGCAGATGAAAAGGATCTGAAAGTCACCTCCTGAAGAAAGAAGAAAAACCTGTTAGGAGATCTTTGTCAGAATTGATGAAATTACGAACAATGAAAAGTACCGTCAACTTTTAACCATCTGGAAAGCATCTAATTGGCAACGGCTTAATTTTTTCACTGATCCCAAACACACTGCTAATGCAGTAATAGTATACCTGGATAGAACAAAAACACAAGGTGAAACTATCAGTCATGGACAGGTCTCTACGGAGACCGAAGAGGACGCAGTGTGGGATCATCTTGACAGAGAACAGAACAAAGTAAAGACAACATCCAAAGAAGAGCTTTGGATGTCTTTCAAGAAGCCTGGAGAACTATTCCTGAAGTCTGCTTAAAGGAAGAAGGCTTACAGGAGGTGCTGAAGAATAAAGGTGGTCATATCTTTATTTCAAACATGACTTTCAAGCTCATTAGAATTATAAAAACTCTGTTTTTGCCTCTGCGACAGACAGGCGACCTGTCCAGGGTGTACCCTGCCTCTACCCCGATGGTAGCTGGATGGATGGACGGGCTATTTTTGCCTTATATACTGTATTTTCATTTGTTTCCCACTTCCCAGCAAAACACTGAAGAAATTAGTGGCGGGTCAAGACTTTTATAGCCATATATATGTAAATGTTTATTTAAGATATTTTAACACATCGGAGACCTTAAGGAGCCTAATGGGAGAGGAAAGGACTTACAAACCCTATTAACACTTACAACGTATACATTAATGATCCAGATGAAGCCCACAAGCTAAAACGTATCAAAAATACATCATTGCTTCGTAATATAAAAGTGCACAATGAGCATTTTACTGTTGCAGCCAGCTGAGATGGAGTTTTTTTCAGGACCCCCTACAATGGCAACCCTGCTGTGTCCCAGCATTCAAATAAGATGGCAGCTTTTTTCGTGTGGATTTTTTTTTTTTTGATGATGTAACCCTCTAGCCTGCTATTTTAAGTAAACCATCAGAAAAGTGTAGCAGTTAGCAGCTTACAATTTAGACTTCTGAAACACAGAAAGAACAAAAATAATATTTTTCTCCAGGAATTTAATCCTTAACAATTTGCTGCATTTAATAAGATCGTGAAATCATTTATTTGCTTAACCTGCAGGTGACTCCATTATTGTGGTGCGCTGAATAATACAATATTAAGTTCTTAAATGAATTAAAAGTACTTTTAAACTCTCGTTACCTTCTATCACTGCAGTTCATGCTCGCTACTACTGCTCTTGAGAATAGCATCTCATCCCAAAAATGATGTTACAACAGCTGGTGCACCTTACAGGTTTTGTAACCAGGTGTGCGCATAGCAACAAGGCTGGAGGCATGAGCGATCTCTACATATATTTCCATGAGATGCTGTTGGAGGATCATAGAAATTCCCAGGTGCATTTCAGGGAGCTCCTGAAACAGTGTAATGCTTTGTTTCCTGCATCCTTAATTCTTCTACTCACACTCCAGTGGTAAAGCAGTGTTTTTTTTCAGAGTTGTGACACTTTGAAGTAGTTTCACTGTTACATTTTTCCATGTACAATACAGAAATGTCCATCTCTATATTGCTTTTGTACTATACTGGAGTAGCTTTGCATGATTCACAGGATCCCCCCGTGACATCCTACATAAACCCTCATATAATTTACTAGTATTTTTTGAAACTTTGGCCAACTTTAATATGATCATCCACAGTTTTGAAATGTTCAAGTGACATAAAATAAGTGAAAGCATAAAAGTCCCCTTCAAAGAAACTAAAGATTCCTAACTAGAAAAAAATATCAGCAGGATACAGAGTCACTTTCATAGAATCCAAAGATCATTCTGCATGTGGAAAATCTACAAATTTTTTGCCAGCAAAGTGTTTTTCATCTTCCCCCTAAGCTGGAACTAGACCTCATCCCTGTGAAGAATCAAGAAGCGAACATAAGACAGCAATTCAAAAAAGGAAAAGCAAAGAACAGTCACAGTGTGGTAAAACACATCATTAAAATGCTGCCTTATGTCAATCCGACCACAGCTAAAGTAGCTTCTTGCACCTCTAGCATACACTGACAAAAGTGTGCATATGCATTCTGGCACACTGACTGATCGAACCCAGTGTTGTTTTCATAGTTCACTAGTAAGCGGGGCTGCGCTCTTCTGCAGTTAAACAGTTCAGGATTTAAACTGTAAATGTGAGGCTATAGCAAGCTTTGTCATCATTAAAAGGTTTGAGCCCACGTTTAGTATTTCTTTACCCAATGAGCGCAAAAATTATTATCACATGAGGAGGAAAATAGTGAAAAAAGCCAATGATTTGTGCAAAATGTGGGTCACTGGGTGCGGGCTAAAGTGTGAGCTCGGAGCAGAGAGAGTCTGACACTTCGTAAAGTGCCAGTGGGAGTCAGACAATTAGGATGGAAGTAAGGGCCGCACAAGAGGCCAGGCATGAGTCAGACAGTAGCCTTTGGTGGAGAAGAAATTGACAGAGAGGGCGGACTAGAGTGGGAAGAATTGGATTGGTGAGAGGAGCATGTGCATGTGTGTGGTGGAGGGCGTAATAATGAGAACAGGAGAGGCTGTAGTTCAGAGGAAGAAGCGCCAGCCCAGTCTCCACGGTAAAGAAGCTCGAGTAAGGAAAGGGAGTGAGAAATGTGTGTGCGTGAGAGCGAAGGTGTGCTAATGTGTTTTTCAGAGAGGCTTCAGTATAATTACTCAGAGATTAGTGGTTCGGTTTTCTGACTGATTAAACCTGAATCATTACAGGACATGAATGAGACCAGGAGAGGTAAGAGAGGAGCACGAGAACATACAGAGGAGAGGCACGCTGCACACTTTTATAATCCAGAGCAGTATATTTATGCTGTATTAACCAGTGGATTTAAAAAAATCTATAAAGAAGGAATCCTCACCTGCCGCCTGAACCCTCCTCCTGATAACCAGATTCACCTGGCCGGTACGCGCTGCCCCGTGCATCAGGTCAATGACATATCTGTGTGGCTTCCCCACCACTGGGATTCCATCAACAAAGAGCAGCTCATCGCCGGGCCGCAGGCGCCCATCTAGATCCGCTGGACTCTTCTCGATGATCGCCCCGATGAGAATCTGTTTTTAAATGCAGGCTGTCAGAAAGATTTCGGACTCATAAGCCCTGAGACTCTGGAGTGTAGACTGTGAGGGTCACATGCAAGTGGGTGTTAAGTGGTTGTTATACTGACACATTAATAACTCAGTTACATGGCTAAAATATTGTTGTGTTACGGTAAAAAACAGCAATAAACACCAAAGCAGCCACAGCCAGCACTCTCTCAGGGGTCAAAGGTCAGGTTAGGTGTTCACAGTGTGTGTAGTGGGTTAAGAGAGGAGAAAATGACAGGGTTCCACGCCCATTGCCATACGAGCCTTCTCACGCGTCTCCGGACTCACAGGCTGCCCCGCCTCATCCCCGCCCAGCACCCGGAAACCGAACCCGGACTTCTGTCGGCGCAGGTGGACCTCGATGTCCTGGTACTCTCCTCCTGAGGCAAAACAAGAGGAAAATAAAAGTCCAGGCCTGACAGTGTGCGGAGCTCCAGTGTCCCTGTAAAGAGTATGTGTTTACCTGAAGAGTCCACAGGAAAAACAGTCCTTGGTTGCCCAGGATCTAGATTAAAAGAAGAAGAAAAAGGACAGGATGTCCCTGTAAACAATGCAAAATGCACAAAAAAATGCTCATACACAGCCAAACAGTACACCAGTAAACACAGACGCTCCCATAAAGGCCAGAAACAAGGCAGAAAGGCCCTGCCTCAGCATTATGTCACTGCAGAATTTCAGCATCATCCATAAAAGTCGGGAAGTGCTTACAGCGTGTAATATACCCATCCCTTATTTACAGCGTGAGGTGGGGTGCAAGCACTGATCTGCAATCAGGAGCTTTGCACGACGCCATGATGTGCAAAAGTAGTGAAATGAACTCAACCACAGACAAGTGGCTGTGAATGAAAAATTGATTCCAGTTGTAAGTGTTTTAATCATAGTGAGCGCTCTGCTGCGACTCCACAGGAATGATGAGAAAAAGAGAATCAGGACTACAGGTGAGCAGAGCGAGGCAGCTATTACCACAAAATATACAGTCCTGTTTATAGAGAGGTGGTGGATTCCTTCAGTACGTCTATTTTTTTACATTTTAAGAACAATCAAAATTACAAAGTCAATTTCTATACTCAAAAACATCAAATTCAGGAAATAGGTTTAAGTATACCTGTATTTTTTGGGGGTAGTTTATAATATTAGCTCACTCTTAGCTTGAATTAATTAATGGAGTAAATCCAAAAAAGTCAATCAGGCTGGCTGACTAGATAGCATGAACAAATAAACAATACTGTTAACAAAACTTTACATCAAAATGCACTTACTGGCCACTTTATTAAGTACACCTGTTCCTCTGGACTTTAATAACTTTGCAAATATCTAATCAGCCAATCACATGGCAGCACCTCAATACATGTTGGCATGTAGACGTGGAGAATCTACAACATGTGAACCTTTAAGCAGATGGGTTACAGCAGCAGAAGATCGTACCTGGTGCCACTCGTAGCTTCAGACGCTGAGGCTACATTTCACACGGGCTCACCAAAACTTGACTATAGAAGATTGGAAAAATGCTGCCTGGTCTGATCAGTCCCGATTTCTGCTGCAGCATTCAGATGTTGGGGTCAAAACTTAGCGTAAAACTCAGGCTGCTGCTGCTGGTGGTGTAATGATGTGGAGGATAATTTCTTGGCACCTTTTTAGTCCCTTTGTACCCACTGACCATCAGTGAAACCCGGCAGCCTACCTGAGTACTGCTGCTGACCATGTTCATCCCTTTATGACCATAATGTACCCATCTCCTGATTCCTGCTTCCAGGCATGCCTCCAAGTTCAAATCATCTCAAATTGGTTTCTTGAGCAATTGGACCCCGCAGTCACCAGATCTATTTCTCCAACAGTCTACAATCATGCAACTTCAAGATATAGTGTAACAGCAGACTCTCATAATGCTTGTGCAGCCAACAAATCGGCAGCAACTCTGTGATGTTATCATGTCAACGTAAACCAAAATGTCTGAGGAATGTTTCCAGCACTTTGTATGTCATGAAGAATTAAGACAGCTTTAAAGACAATCCAGTACTAGCAAGATGTACATAATAATTTGTCCAGCAAGTATATTTGAAACACAGTACCTAGCTTAGACTATAATTAAAATGTAAATTGTTTTGCTAAAAGTATGACAGTTAATAAACAAATTAAATTCTTCATAGAAAAACAGCTGAAAACAACGATTAAAACTTAAATAACTGTCTGAAAAGCAAACTGAACAGGGAATAGATATAACACGGAAAAAATAAAGAAAAGGTTGAAACAGTACACACAAAACTCTAAAGTGGTGAAATTGGTCACCAGCTATTAAACTGAGCAGTAGTGACGTATGGCTGAAATAACACGCTAATAGGTAAGGACATCTGAATCAGATAACTATCTACAATTGAAAATTATGCCAAAAAGTGTTCAGATGCAGTTTAAAATAAGCTCAGTTTAACAGATTTAAAGATCAAGAATGTTGTGAACAGGTTTTTAGAGTCCGTCTGTCAGGGCTGCAGTAGTAGATGTCAGATGAAAAAAGGTCGGGAGCACTGGTCTAAACAATCTTCGAACAATTTTCTTCAAAGATACAAACACACAAACACACACACACAAAATCTCGAGTGGTTTCTAGCAATGCAGCCTGCTTAGGATTTATTCACTCAGGATCTCACGTCTGTCTTTGAAGTGTCTTTGACTTTAATGCGTATGAAACTGTCAAATTACATTTAAGAAAACACAACAAAACAGGAACACCTGCTTTTCCCCGTCACACTGAATAATCCACAAAACCTACTGTGAACACTTTTAATATAGGCTCATAAAGCTGAGAATGTATGCTAAAGAGTTTGAATGATCTGATCCTATACCTCAGTCTGTTTATGTAATCGCTGACATTAATTTATTAAGGGTCAAAGAAGACAGAACTTAACCAGAGCTGGCGGAGTCTGGGCTGGCCTGAGGTTGTGATGCTAAATAAAAGGTCACACCCTGCTTTACCTACACCAGTGAGGCGGTCAAATGGAGCATTGCTAAAATCTGTCTGTGTGTTTTTCCTACTGAGCATTACCAGGCACAACCCCTGACCTTTACTGAGAGGAAGGCAGCAGTGATCACGGCATCCGCCACTGAAAAGGAGGAAGCGACAGTGAGCGAAACAGGAAGATTTGATGAGAAGACTTTCTGACAGCCGTGTCCTCTTGAATAGCAGGTACCTCATATACCACTGAACAGCAGCCTTAACAATAAAAACTTTACTGTAACTTTACTATAGCAATATCCTCCAATAAACCAGAGGAAAGATACTGTCACGCCATGAATGTGTGAGACTTGCTATCAGTTATATGCAAGGCAGATGTTAACCTCTAAAGAGAATCAGTGAAGAAACTGGCTTACACACCACTGTGAGAGTGGAAAAGCCGACTCAACATAATCCATATTTCATTATGTGTTTCCCAGAAACACATTTTACTTTCAAGGAGGAATCTAAATGACAAAATTAAGAGCATAATGTGAAAGAAACACAATAATATTTAGTGTAAATGTCTATTTACAGAATTTAAGACCATAAAAAAACGAATTCTAGTACCTGTGTGCTATGATAACATAGATCTGTTACATTACTAAAATCCTTGAGCAAAAGAATGATGTATGCACCATCGCAATAATATGTTATATTTATATTTATAATTTTACAAGTCACGGGAAGGTAATATAACTGCGCAGAAGCACCTGTCTGATTATTCAGCGACACTTCTCAGTTTACAATGTGAGCTGGAAGAAGATCAGTGTTTCTAGCTATCTGCACAGCTTCTGATTTTTATTTTATACTTGTGGTTATTGTGTGGAAAGTTCAGACACAGATCTTCAGCTCTGAAGAAAGAGGTCAGCGAATTTTAGAAGACTTTTTCAGATTTCTGTGGAGCAACAAAAGTGACAATGAATCACTTCTGTGATTGAGAGAAAGAGTGATCGCTCTTCACTCCTCTGCCTTCCCTCGTAGAAGCCGGCCTGCTTTATTTCTAGAGAGGAGTGTGTTTTCACAGCACTTCACCTGCAGTATCAACGCTGGTACTTACGCCTACTCTCAAAGATAGCCCTGGACTTCTCATAAAGGTCATATGGGTCTGGCTTTGCCAGGGCCAAGGCCTCGGAGGCAGACTCAGGGACCGAGGCCCTGTGGAGATGGTGTGTTGGGAAGGGGGCGCTGTGGGGGATAACAGGAGCCGACAGGCTGGTCTGAGCAGGGCTGCTCTGGCCCTGCTGGGACTCCCACTGCTCCAGCACCTGCAAAGCACAGCGGCATGAGCGGTCAGTATTTCCCTTCCAGCTCTCCCACTCCTGACGCTTGATTTCATCCTCAAAATCACAATAAGAACCGTAAACACCTAGGCACGGTTTAGTTTAAGGAGCTTTGACAGTTCACTAAACCCTGCCGCGCCCATTTATGGCTGCTGCACCTGCCAAGCTTTGTCTGCTCGCACATATTTACAACTTAATAATGCATGTGTATTTTCACAGAAAAGTAAAGAAAACTACTCATTTCTAACCCCCAAAATTATGCTTTTGTCTCACTAAAAGGTGCCTGCCACTTTACATGTTTTTATGAAAGTGTAACATCTGTCTCCTTCTGATTTTAAGATTAAAACATGTGGTGACTTTACAAGATAAAACACACCGGACAAGACTTATTGCTTTTAGCTTTGGGAAAAAGACAACTCAGGCAACTGATGATGATGCCCTGGGCATAAAAAAAGCAGCAAAGTGTGTCAGTTACAGACTCACTTGAACCTCCCGTTTACTGTTTTTTCTATTTTAATGATGATGTGCATTCAGAATTATAATTTTACATCTCTGATTGAAACCATCAGGAATGCAGCATTTTGCAAAGTCAGCCTTTTCCTTGTATTTTTGAGATAACTATGACACAACTAAAGAAAACAGCCCAAATGTGACTACAATAGGCAGCCCTGCTAAAAGATTTTAATATCTGGGAAAGAACAAAGCTTGACAGGCCTGCTGCACCTAATTGATGTGGTTCAATATTTCCTGTTAGGGGGCAGTGTTTCGCCAACTGTCAATTCAAGCATGTTAGTGAAGTTAGTAGTAGAAATAAGCAAAATACTGCCAGCTGTTTCTATTTGGCATTCAGATCACAGTGTTTATGGGGATGTGTGCAGGGAGGAAAGCATCTGACATATGTGATTGACACATCTAGATGGACATTTTAAAAAACTGATAGTGGATTCTATGGGCCAGAGCAAAAGTTATTCTCTGTCTGTAAGGTAGAGTGTGGTATATAATCAGAATTCGGATAACTTTCATCCAGAAAGACATCTGAAAATGTGCTGTCAAGCTTTGGAGGTGACAAAGGCAGTTTTGACATCACCAGTCAAAGTGTCAGCCTTGATGTGTCAGATAAGCGGGGCCGCCTGAGTCATGGCATGACACTAAGCAGATAGCCAAGATGACATGTTGACATGTCAAAAAAGGGTGAGCGACAGATCTGGAGGGAACAACAAGCCTTTTGAAAGCGAGACGGCGAGAGTGGCTGCATAGTGCCACACTTTAATACTGAGAAATGCAGGTCATCTGGTTCCAGATGTACCGAGAATAAATATCAGCTTCATGGAAGCTCTAGTCAGGAATGAAAAGCGGCTCCGCTCTTTGCAGTTTTCAGTCGCGTCTGCTATTGATGTGAAGCACGTCTGCGTAGGGCAGGCTGCTGAGACTGGGGACCTTGTTAAGGCGGGGAGTAGACTTCTGCATCCTGATCTCTCTTTCACTCTGTCTCTTCTTATTTGAGATTAAGACACTGAAGCAAGCACACTATGGCGATGATCTACTTGATCACATGAATAGAGCGCACTGCAGGCTGACAGCACTGCTGAATGAAAAACACCTGCATGCGATGCCACATTAAGCACTGTTCTCTGTTACCTACAGTATCGGCTGAGTTTGATTGGCAAATCTTAATAAGCTCATTTGCAAATAAAACTCTTGGGAGTTGCGGGGTGAGTGTTTGCAGGACTATAGGTCAATATGGCAATTAGGAGATTGCCTGTCTTCCCTTATTAGCCAAATTCCTCCATATTTCACTCTCTGCTGCAGAAGTCTTCCTTTAACAAATTACACCTAATTATACGAGTACTAAAATCTAGTGTTGGGGGCTTCAGCAGCTAAAAGAGAGGGTCAGGCACAGGTGGGGCATCCAAAAAGGTGAACAAACAAGACAAGAGAGAGGTTGTGTATGCTGACTGCTGCACTACGAAAGCTCAGAGCTTAGGATTACAATTATTCTGAAAGAGATGAACGACAATGATTGTGTTGAGATGGAAGCAGAAACGATGAACAATGAGGGGATTTTAGCAGACAAAGCATCTTAAAAGCTGCACAACTGAGGTTTCCTCTGATGTTAGTTGGGAACTGGAATGGGGACAACATTAGCTGGGGTCAGGGACTGGTCAGAGCAGTGCTGGGAAGATGCCAAGGCATGAAAGGAATATGAGGGTGACACAGATAAAGCAAAGTGAATCTGATCTGAGAGGGTGTTTGGTGGACGGAGTAGGGACAGCAAATGACAGTGTAGTAGTGTATTTATAACAGCAGTGGAAGCGGGACTCAGAGCTAAAGGCAGGTTTGCAGAGATGCCACATGACGGGTTTTTGCTTTACTGGGCGAAAAAAAGAAAAAGAAGGTGAAAGATAAATGACTGTGGAAGAAAGGCAGGGTATAGATGTGCAGAAAAGCTTTTGAAACATTTTGCCAAATGGACAAATGTTATGAAATGAAGATAAAAAGGGGATGAAACATATCTGGCTCATGCCAAAGCACTGAACACAGATGGATAGCAGCACTAGAGCCGTAGCATAATAGCATAATGCTAATGTCCTGAGTGTAAATTACCCTGATGGCACCCAGCCAGGCTATGAATCACGCCTGACTTGGAGGATCCAAGTCTAGTGATGTTATGAGTGGGCTACTTGGACTTTCTGCCATCTCATAACAATAAAGAAGGGCTGAATATCAAAAGCGGGACACGGACATATAGTGAGTCATCAGTGGGGGTTAGTACGACGGACAAAAGAGCAGACAAGTCATTGCTAAATTTAGAGTTTTTCCAGTTAGCACATACGTATGCACACTGCAGCCACTGGTGGTAATCTACAGAATAAAAAAGCAGGAATGGGGATAGTCTGGATTCCTGAGGCTGTTGCATGTTACCTGCTTAGGGGTCTTCCAGGGTGAATAGTGACCTGTAATGTTGAGAGAACAAAAAAACAACGTATGTTTTAGACGGAAAAAGATGAAAACCGATCATGAGATGTGAGGCTTATTTTTACCCGATGAACCCAGGGTTTCCAGGGTATATCTTAGAGGATAATAAAGTGAAGAAAACATCTGAATTAAATTTAAACCAAATGAAGACAATAATGGGACATGACAGCAGTGTTTGTGAGTGCTAGAAAGGACGAAGAAAAGGACATCTGAAAACATGATGAAAGCACAAAGCAAGCGATGGCAAATACATTTCTATGAGGCAGAAACCAACTGTGAATGTAAAGTGAGATTAAAATAAGACCTGAGAAAATTCACTGCTGCACATACAGAATATTTGCTACTGATAAAATGTGATTTTTGTTCTGATTTTGAGATATCAGGTAATAATGTTTGCATTCTGTTAAATAGAAAGCGAGGCCAAACTTTATACTGATGCATTTTTAACCTGCGTTATTATATTTATAGCCACTCGGGGCAGCGGAAACAAGCTGTAAACACAACACTGACAAATTATTACATTATTACACAAGTATTCCTAAAGGAAATTCAAATCTCCTCAGCTGCTAAATGCTCATCTATGAGCAGGTGCGATTATTAGAGAAATCAGCTGCATGCTTGCTGAAAAGTTTTAGGCCGTAAAACCAAATCAGCTGCATGAATAAAAAACATTAAAATGTAGTATTACAAATCCCGATCCTCACAAATACAGACACTCTGTTTTTACAACTGTGACCGAGACAAGCTGTTCTACATTATCATGTACTGCACATCAAATGCCACTAGAGGGCAGTCTACTGGTGACACAGGCTCCAGAGCTCAGTCAGCTGTGACAGGTAAAAAATATAAAAATGACTCACTGATAAATGTGCACCAGCTAACACACTTGAACATGTGCACCCTTAGCCTCAAGAGAAAAAGTCATGGATACATAAACACTCATTGCAACCAAGGTATGCAGAAGAGGATCTTTGAACGCAAATCTTAAAGCAGAGGCGCTACAGCAGCAGAAGACCACAGCTAAGAACAGGAAACTCCAATTCACATGGGCTCACTACAAACAACACAAAAACATGCATCCATCCTGCCTTGTATTAAGGATTCAGGCTGCTGCTCGTGGTGTAATGGTATAGGGGATATTTTCTTGGTACCCTTTGGGCATATCACAGCCTATCTGAGTACTGTTTCTGACCATGTCCCTCCCTTTATGACCGCAGTGTACCAGTCTTCTGATGGATGCTTCCAACAGGTTAAAATGCAGTGTCACAAAGTTGAAATCATCTCAAACTGTTTCTTGAGCTGTACTCAAATGGTCTCCACAGTAACCGCATCTAAATCATATAGAGCGTGGATGTGCATCTAACAAATCTGCAGCAGCTGTGCAATGCTGTCACGTCAGTATGAAACAAAAATGTTTCCAGCATCTTGATGAATCGATGCCATGAATAATTATGGCAGTTCTGAAGGGAAAAGTTGGCCCAACCCAATACTACCAAGGTGTAGCCAATGAAGTAACTGGTGAGTGTATTTAGACAACCTACGCATTCTACTGTATTTTCATGTACTATCAAACCACACTGGCTTTACAAGCTGCCATCTGTCCCACTTTCCCTTTTGCTGGTTTACAGCATGTCCACATTAGTACACTGAGAATCTGCTAGGCAGGATTTACATGTACATGCTTCAGGCTTCGATGCTCTCTCTCTACGGTTTTTACTTTGAAAAGGCTGATATCCTGCATCGCCAGAACTGAACTGGGCAACTGTCGCTTTGCTACTTTTGCCCCAGCGTTGCTGCTAGTCAATCAAATCACATTACGAGAGCAAGGTAGTCCATTGTGCAGTTTAGCAGCATCAGACACACCTAGCTGATGTTGATACACAAATCCAACTTCAGCATAAACTTTATGGGCTACTGTGTAACCAAACATTTAAATGGTGGTGTACATTTCTAAAGACAACTAGTTGCTGATTTGTCTAACTGCATAACCACCCAGCTACAATGATTTAGCTTTTTTGGAAACATAAAAACCATCACATATCCTATCCCCAGGTGACGTTTCAGACCAGGAAGGTAGGAAAAAAATTCACCTAGGTCTAAATCTGTTCATCTAAAGGTAACTAGGGGATCCAGAGTTAGTATAAAAGAACTGAACACTGAACATGAATCCATTGTTTCAGTTTTCATTTGAAATGAGGAAAGGCTGACCTCACTCAATACCTCTGATCAATCTTCAGCAAACATTTCATTAAAGCATTCAATATCAGCACTCAGCAGGACGGCAACTACGCTAGGCAAAGGGACGTTTGTGAATATATCACTGATCTGTCAGTGCCTACAGCAATAAAACTCTGACTTTCACTTAAGTAAGTTCAGGGTGACCATAAAGTGGTTTTAGTTTGCAATGCAGTGCAGCAAGTTAAGAACATACTTTCTCCTTTCACTTTCCAATTCATCTTGCTTTGACCTTTAAAATGTTATTCCACACATTTCGGCTGCTTACAACGTTGCCCAAGCACAAGAACGAGAATTCTGAGTTGAGCGATGAAAGAAAATCATCAGTAAAAAAGTACAAGACATGCAGCAAGCATCAAACACTTGTATATATGCATTCATATACATGCACACACAGAGTAATGAAGCACTTTTCTTTAGTCCAATTCACAGGAGCATATTAAGAAAAGGTGCATTCTCCATCTTCTTTATTCACTTCTTCTTCTTTTTCTTGTCTTTCAAGTGCTGCCACAGTCTTCCCTCTGGGAAGCTTCAAGCACATGCAAATTGAGGGATCAAATTAAATGGTGACTGCTCGAATTATGCGCCAGCCTTCCCAGTCTTGGCCTGGCCAGACTCCAATCGCACTGTAAAAACATTCGTCTCACTGAGCCACTAGTGGAATGGTGACAACATGGAAATTAACAAAGGCTACTAAGAGAACTCCGGCAATGTTTTTCAGAGTGCCGGCTCTTCTCTGTCAAAACAAGCCAAATAACATTTTTAGAAACAAAACAGTTACAGGAGCTTATCTAAAACTCAATAACAATTTCACTTTCAATGCACATGGGAGCATTTTTATCGGCGCAAAACAAGAAAGACTTTTGAAGTGTTATAACTTGAGGGGCAGAGGAGGATTTTTGCTTTTATTCCCAAAGAAGGTGAATCAATGAACAGCTTTCCAGAATACCTAGATTTGAGCCTTTGTGGAGGGTACGGTGAGCAAAAGAGGCAACAACAGAGCAGTCCTCCACATAGGTAAAAGAACCTGAGATAAGCTAGACCGACAGAAAGAGGGTGCACTACCTGGCAGGTGATCCACAGGTTAAAGACACTGTTAGCTCAGGCATACCAGACATTTATGCAGACGTAGGTGTCAAAGTGCCCCATGGCTAGAAGTTGAGAAGGGGTGAGCAACAGAGAGAGAACACCAAGAGAGAGCGAGGGCAAAAGGAGCTGTCCGTGGTGCTGAAAGCTCTTAGCCCAAATGCTAATCAGATCTGTCAGCTCAGCTGCAGAGAGCTACATGAACCCTGCAGGGCCCAACTTGCAGTTAAGTTCTGAGCTAACTGGTGTCCTGTCCTACTGTATGCGTCAGCCTTTTCCAATATAAGTATAACAACAGCAATACACATCAGTAAAAGTGCACACAGGTAATGACTGTGTCTGATTCTAGTCCAGCCATGGCACAGCTTCAGGTAATAGTGAAGGGCATTTGGTTGAAGTTGTGCCTCATTTTCAATTCCTGGTTTCTGGGCAAAACTCTAATTAAAGAGTTCGAAACTGGAAATGTTTCCAGAGATGCTGGAGCTGGCAGGGACTTCACAGAAAGCACTGGTTCTCAAAAGCACCAAATTAAATCTTACATGTTGGCTCATTAAAACCTGCTGCTGTCAAAATTAGCTTCCAATGGGGAAAAAATGGGTGAATGTCATTTAAAAAAAACAAAAAAACCCAGCAAAAAATATCAGCGGTTGTGTTACTGCTTGTTCAGAACATAGACTGTATTTAAAGTTCTGTATTGAGAGTTCTAAACCTAAAACCTGCATTATCTGTAGTGACCATCAGTGGGCTCCTTTGGTTACCAAAAGTAATCTAATTGAATAAAAAACTGACAGAAAACAACCCTATTTCTTCCTTGATTTTGGCTTGAGTAAATATTGATGTTTAATGTTTATGAATGTGATGAGTCCTCAGTTTCTCAGTTTATTCAGCCTTAGCCATGCAAGCCTAGAGACCAGTTATCTGGCAACCAGTGGTTGCAATGTGCATTCCCCAACTGGTTGGTGAGTTGTTGCTGGATGTCGTTATGAAATTTGTTCCTAAAACTTGAATGAAACAGGCCTTGACACTGGTCAGTGATCCCCTGGCAACTGCTGGTCGCTAGGGAAAAGTGTGTATTCCTCGACTGATTGGTGAATGGTTTTTAAAGTTTTTTGGCAGTTGCTATTAACACAAACTACGGGTGACTGATGAAATCTCTGGCACCCAATAAAAGGGCAAGGGTTTTTTTGGTGAAGCACTCTCTTTCCAACTGATTTTACCCAGCCAACAACTTCCAGCAACCACTTGCCAAACAGTCCTGAATTGCACAAATTCCCTAGTGACCCAGAGCTTGCCAAGAGGCTGCCAAGTGGTCTCTTGGCCTGTGTGATTGAAGCCTTACTTCTGGGGAGAGGTCTCAAAATAGAAGAATTGCTGTAGGATATCCACGGATGTGTAAGGAGACAAAACAGGATGGCTGCCAATAAAATCACCTCTTACAGCTCATCAAACTGTGACCTGTGTCAGGCTTGCAGCACCACCTGTGAGATTTGAGTTGCAGGTCTTCCCTGACCCAACATGCTAAAAAAGACGAGCCGTAAACATTAGCCAAGCTATTATCCATCGTAATAAAACTGTCATAATGCTGCTGAAACGATGATCTACCTCTTAACATATAGCAATTTGGCTCGCTTCTTTAGCCCACTGGAGGCTGGCCACACTTTCTAATTGAGCTGGCTGTTTTTTTGTGCCCCACAGTAGAGTAACAGAAAGTGAGAGAGAGAGAGAGAGAGAGAGAGGAAGAGAAAGAGAGAGAGAGATGGGAGGAACTGACTGATATCTGTCACCAAACAACTGTCATGCTTCAGTCTCTGACACATTCTCCAAATATTTGCCAGTTCAGGGCCAGGCACACAGCTCATCACTTTCACTGAAATGGCAATCTGATGCGGAGGACTGAATGAGCACCACAAGCTTAAGTTTAAATAGTGTGTATATGTGCGCATATGTTTGGATTTTTTAATGGCTGCTCTTTAATCCTGCAGACAGATCTACCACCTTGTGACAAAGAACACACACACATACGCACAAACACACACACACACACACACTTAAAGTCAACTGGAAGTGAGATTGACAGCTTTTATGCTTTCATAACACCCACATATTTCACAAACTCCCACAACCACAATCCGACAATACTGTTATGGCTTTTTTATGATGCTGTTACTATGACAACACACTTCTAATGTCCAGCATCAAAGATCAAGAATGGCTAGTGAGGCGAGGAAGGTTCAATTACAGGTTCCCCTCACACACTCAGACAGTGCATCCTGTTTGTGTCACTTCCATAGCTGTATGTACAAACTCGAAAGACGTAAAGTAACTGACTGAAGTAGAAACCAGAAGGAGAACAGGAAAAATGTGACTTCACAGGAAAAATTAAAAACAAAGAGAGTTAGCATGATCAAGTCTTTGTTCAGCAAGCCTTGCCTTGCTTAGCTTGGTGTTGTCATGGATACAGAACCGCACATTTACTACTGTAATGCAAAGTGCACATGACTTCTCGGCTTCGGAAAGTCATTGTCGCACAGAAACATAGAGTAGTTTTATTCACCTCTAACAAAAGAGGCCGTTACAAAAGAAAGTGGCACTTCCTGCAATCTTGACACTGCGTATTTAAATGACGAGGGTCAGAAATGATAAGATCTGCTGTCAGTACAGTTTAAATAGTAAATGGTGAGTGGACTGGTGCTTACATTTACAAACGGACCACTTTTTTTTAAATACATGTTCATCCATTCACATAAGAATTAACACAATGTTTTATTCACACTATCAGACGCAAACCTACACTTCGATTGATGCATCTCGGGCAATTTAGTATACAATTTCTTGTATTTTTCCCTTTAATCTGGGCTCCACCTGATGAACTACATTCGTAGTGCAAATAGAGTAGATAATAAATACCTTTGTATCCATCCTGCCACCATTGTCTTCAAGTTTAAAGTTGGTCATACACAATGAGCTATAGCAGACCCCTTTTGTTTCATTGAAACAGCTCTGACCCATGGGACGCGGACCTCTGGGGTCTCCTATATTTCTAAGATGATACTTAGATGCTACCTCTGGGCTGTGGGGTAGACCCTCTGTGATTCAAGCTTGTTCATGCCGTTTTCCCAGGTGCACCAACAGACTGGGATCTGTGGAGGCCTGTGTAGCAGATTTCAAACGGTTGACTGCGTTGTGACGACAGACACAGACTGGCTGGAAACTGGATTTATTTCTAAAACACAAAGTGGAGCAGCAAAATCAGTGTCACACAGCAACAGCACACCTCTGCTCATCCCAGTGTGGAGTCCATGCAGCTCTGCTTACAATATATAAAAGAAAATACAATCTATCAAAACGGTGTGGTTTTTCTCAACAGCCACATTTAAATCAAACGTTATAGTGGGGTAAAACAGAGACAAATATGAAGCAAGGTGCAGTCAAAAACAAGCCACTTATAATAACTTATAATATTCAAATTCCCACTAAGATGGATCAATCACACAATATATATTCAAACAACTTTAACTTTTACCAACATGGCTGAAAATACTATTCAGTGTGCAGCCTCAGATCATGAACTCATTATACACAGAAAACAAAAAATATACATTTACACATACCTAAAACACAAAGTGGAGCAGCAAAATCAGTGTCACACAGCAACAGCACACCTCTGCTCATCCCTGTTTAGCACAAGTAAGGAACACATAAACGGATGGTGTAACGGATAAAAGGCAGTTCCAATTACTATTTTCCTCGTTCAAAGTAATCAAAAACACTTTGGGAGCTTTTAGCCAAAAGAACTAATACTTATTAAGGAAAAATACACCAAATTTAAGCGTATAATGTAATACAGGGAGAGGAGCTACAGAAAGTCTGCCTTACCAGTGTGGAGTCCATGCAGCTCTGGCTGGGAACCCCCACACATGCAGCATGTTTACAAGTGGTGTCACACTGATTAACGCCCCACTTCAACAGTGACATGTGGAACCTCAGTTTTACAAAAATTACATTTACACAATAAAAAAATAAACTATATACAATACAGTTTTGAGAATGTTCACACTCAGTATATTATATCTCAGCTACATACTTCCCCCTGAACTTCTCAAAACTCGTTAGGTAAGGGTGAGCAACTGAGCATAGCAAATAACAATTTGTAACTGTCAGTGATCCGCAAATTTACTACCCGGCGATACATGCAACAAATGTGTCTCCCAACTCATGGGGAGAGTAAACAAAAGAAAGCTGGCCAGACCCCCTAATGTTTACTCGCTAGAGAAAGTGCCTTATACACTATCTTGAACAAACAATACAATGACAGCTACTATGTAATGAATATTACCCTGAGCTTGAAACAATCTCAAAATAAATGTTAACATCCAACATGAAGATCACCTAATATATGGAACAAGTAGTCCTCACAGAAATAGATTCTTGGCAAAGGTGCTGACAATATTGCCTGTTTGTAGATTCCTTTGTGTCATGGTTTGGATCAGCCTATTCACAGGCTTCACCATTCGGCCCACTCTTGTTCTGATTTCACCTACTGCTTTACTTGGGGGCACACTGCCAGGTTTCTTGAGGCTCCCAACCTCACTGGCTGGCTGACTTTCAGGATAACTGGTACTTGGTGGTGCTTTTTCCTCAACTGGGGTAGCGCAAACCCTGCTGCCATTGTCATCATCTACTTCAGGGTAAGCGGCTGCTTCATTGTCAACACTGTGACTGTCCTGATGCTCCTCATCATCAAACTGCGTACAGACACAGTCCCCAACACTGTCACTCTCTTGGGGTCCTCTAAAAGCTGGGACACAATCATCTGCCATCTTAGCTACCCAGTGAGCTGTGCGTTCAGTACAGTCAACCGCAGAATCAGCAACAGGAGATTCTCCATCAGATTGACTCTGCTCCTGGCCGAGTTCTGATTCACTGGCAAAAGACATCTCTGGTTCATCCTCAGATTCAATGGGCAGGAAATTAGCTTGCAAGAGCAAGTTCCTGTGGACAACTTTCTCCTGTCCACTCTTGGTATTCCTGATGCGATATGTATGGCATGTGGGGTTCTTGGAGACCACTGTATAGATGGTCGACTCCCATCTATCAGCTAACTTCCTACGGCCCCGCTCACCCCTGTTTGCCAAAAGAACACGATCCCCCTCCTCAATGTCAGCACCTTTCTGCTTTTTGTTATACAGGTCTGTTTGACGCTGCTGACTGATTCCGGTGTTAGTTTGAGCCAGTGTGAGTGCTTCTCTGAGGTCATCTCTCATTCTTTTTACATAACTGTCATAATCTGCTACATCATTGTCCCTTGCAACATTGTGGAACATGACATCCACTGGTAACCTGGGGACACGCCCGTACATTAGGAAGAACGGTGCATAGCCAGTGGACTCATGAGCAGTACAGTTGTAGATAAAAGTCAATGTCTGTAGCATTTGAGGCCACTTGTGTTTCTCCCTTGGCGGTAAGGCTCTGATCATATTTCCCAAGGTTCTGTTAAACCTTTCAGTGTGACCATTACCCATAGGGTGATAAGGTGTTGTTCTTGACTTTTGCACTCCAGCTACCTGCAGCAACTCTTGAATCAACTCGCTCTCAAAACTGGCACCCTGATCTGAATGGATCCTTTGAGGGAAGCCATAGACGCAAAAATATCTGTCCCACAACTGACGCGCAACTTGTTTCGCGGTCTGATCTGAACACTGGAAAGCATGGGCCATCTTGGTGAAGTGATCAGTCACTACTAAAACATCCACACTCTTGCCTTTGTGATCTTCTGCGGACCAGAAGTCTATGCAGACAAGCTCAAGAGGACTGGTAGTTTTAATACTTTCTAGAGGGGCCCTCCCTTCAGGTTCAAGTGTCTTACTGATAACACAACGTTTACAGCACTTGACATGCTCACGGATGTCATGCTCCATGTTGATCCAGAAAAATCTCTGCCTAGCTAGATACAGAGTTCTGCTTTGACCCTGATGGCCAGCATCATCATGGACACCTGACAGGACTTGACTGATTAATGTGGATGGAGTCACATACTGATGGCGCTTTTTGCCAGTGAGCGGGTCTTTACTCACTCTGTACAGGATACCATCCAGCATTTTCAATTTCTCCCACTGTTTCATTGTCTTTTGCGCTTTATGTGACAGGTGAGCTCTTTCTCTACGTGATGGGCGCCGACCACGTATGGCAAAAGGAATGACTTGAGACAGTGTCACATCTGCTCTCTGCTCCTCCTGTAGTTCCTGAAGTGAGAAGGCAGACAAGGTGTTCTGGCCTAGTGAGGGAAGCCGATCCAGCTCTTGAGACAACCAGGAGATTGCTCTCTGTTTTGGACCTTCGTCCCACTCAGTGTGACCTGTGAAAACTGCTGAAACTTCATCATTAGTCAGGGAACAACATCCTAGACTCTCTGCAGGGGCTAAACACTCAACACTCTGGTGGTTGGCACTGAGCCTGAATGCATCCTGAACTGAGATTTCCTTGACTTGTTGTGACTCCTCTAACAGAGTTGCATAGGGTTCACTCATGAGTCTCTGACTAACACAGTTATGAATGAACGGCTGCCTGCTCAGCGCATCTGCAACGACATTTTTACTGCCAGGAATGTACTTGATGCTGAAATTGTAGGGGGACAACTTTGACACCCACCTTTGTTCACATGCATCAAGCTTAGGCTTTGTGAGAATATATGTTAGAGGGTTATTGTCTGTCCAGACTGTAAAGCTATGCCCCTTCAGCCAGTGGCTAAATTTGTCACAGACAGACCACTTTAGTGCCAGAAACTCAAGACGATGAGCGGGATAGTTTCTCTGTGCACGGGTGAGGGCCTTGCTGGCAAATGCAACAGGACGTGCTTTACTCTCGCCCTCTTGGACCTGTGACAACACAGCACCCAAACCGTCCTGTGAAGCGTCTGTTGACAAGATAAATGGTTTGTTGAAATCAGGATGAGCAAGCACAACGGAGCCAAGGAGTGCAGCCTTCAGGTGTTCAAACGAGTCAACATGTTCCTTTCTCCAGTCACTTGGGCTGAGCCTCCGGAAAGAAGCAGCACCTCGAGCGTTTACTTTTTTCCCTTTAGGAGCAGCAGTCAGGGTGAAAAGGGGCCTGGCAATCTTAGAACAGTCTTGTATGAAATGTTGGTAATACATTACCATGCCCAAAAATGACTTTATCTTCTTCTGAGATGGCGTAACCCCATCCTCCATCATGAGGTCACCCTCTGAAATAGCAGTGATCGCCTTAACCTTGTCAGGATCAGTCGAAACCCCTCTTTCAGTCACAACATGACCCAAAAATTTCACACTCCTCCTAAACAGATGACATTTTTTAGGAGCTAGCTTCAGTCCGTGAGCACGTAGTCTGCTAAACACAATCTCTAACCTCCTGAGAGCCTCTGCTTCATTGGGTGCATAAACAAGCAAATCGTCCAAGTAGCACAGCAGGGTTAGGAAGTTCTGGTCACCAAATATGCCCATCATGAGACGCATGAAGCTTGCCGGACTGTTGCACAGGCCTTGGGGAAGTCTGTTAAACTCGTAGAGCCCCATAGGTGTTGTAAATGCCGTTAGTTTTTTATCCTCCTCTGCCATCACAATATTGTAGAAACCAGAGGTGAGATCCATGGCACTGAAAATTGCATTACCTCCCAGGGCTGCCAGACAGTCTGACTGGTGGGGCAATGGATGGGCATCCTTGATTGTGCGTGCATTCAACCAGCGGTAGTCCACGCATATTCTGAGATCTCCATTCTTTTTCCATACCAGTACCAGTGGAGACGCCCACTCACTGTTGGATTTGCGGATCAGTTCACGCTCCTCCATCTCTGTGAGCACCTGTCGCAACTTGTGATACTGCCCTGGAGGGACGCGTCGATAGGGGAGTCTGAATGGCCGGTCATCAGACAGGTGGATGCGATGAACAAAATCCTTTGCCAGCCCACAGTCTAGTTTACTCTTGGAAAAAACATCCTCATATCTGTGGATCAGTTGTAGTACCTGTGCCTTCCAGTGGTCTGAGACTTCACAAGAGTCGAGATCTAAATCTTCCAACCCCACCTTCTGCAGGCTGTCACGAAAGCTAGAACAGGAGGGAGAGCTACTATGTGTGTCGCTACACACTGTCTGGCTCTGGACTTTAAGTGTCTCACCTGGATTTTGATCAGAGGCCACTTCAAGATCTTCAACAGCTACACAAGTGGAGGCATCCGCCACCTTAGTGTTTCGTCTCAGTGTGATAGGTTTATCACAGGTGTTCAGGATTCGAACAGGGACCCACCTATCGCCACTCATAGAAACCACAGTTCTGCAGACAATGACACCTTTCTTATGAGTCTGAGATTTTGGTGGTTCAATCAGAATGGCACTGCCCTCTGAGAGGGGTGATGATGCTGGCAGTCTGCCCCATACAAGGTGTTCTTGCTTGGGGAGTAGAGTCACTGCCTGAGCTAGTTTGACAGTGCCAATGACATCTGGCATTTTATCACCTCTCCACCTATTAATGCCAGACAGCATATTCAGAAACTGTACTATCTCGGGCGCTTCTGCAGATTCGGGTTTACTCAGGACTTGCCAAAAATGGGGAGACAGCCTGAATTGTCTGAGAAGGTGTTTGATGACATTTGTCCCCAAAATTAACTGATCTTTCTGACCAGGGACCACTAGAGCGGGCACTCTGAACGTACAATCATACACCTCCATCTTCAGCTCACATATGCATTTGGGTTTAACCTGAACTCCACCACAGCCCACTAGCATAATGTCAGTGCGAATGTCACTTAATTCCAGTGCAACCCCAGCGCTCTTTAATTCTTGCTCCGCCTCTTCGCTCAAAGTACACGCCATGGAACCTGTATCAAGAAGAGCCTGCAAAGAGACTTTATCATTCACCAATGCATTCGTGTAAAACAGGCTGTCTGCTTCATCAAGTCTTACTATGTTCTGGGAAAGTACAACAGTACCAGGTGGAGCACACTTCAGGCTTTCTTTGTATACAGTCTGTATGTCATCACTGGGATTGAGGGTCTCACACTCCTCGCTCACACTGTCCCCTCTCAAGTGCAAGCATCCTAGTTTCCCTGGGGACTGCTTTGTTGAGTAATGGGCGCAGTTGCTCTGGGGCAGTCTTTTCTCTGGTGCCCAACCTCCAGACAACCTAGACATCTCCTTTCTCTCATGCAGTGAGTGCGTGTAGAGTGTGAGCTATTACCACAAACCTGGCATGAAGGGAAGCTGGCTGAGACCTGAGGCTGTGGTTTGATTACGGGAGGGGCAGGCTGGTTAGTGCGCTCTAGCACCCTCTCTAGCATACTGAGCACGCGATCTAGAGCACTTGAATCTGAAGCGACAACTCCAGTGGTCTTAACCGGGTTATCTTGGGAACACTTTACTGTACCTACTTGGGCATGGTTCAGTTCAAATTCAGGTGATTCACTTGTGGTTGTTGCAGTGGCCACTAGGAGGGGGTGTGGTCTGGCAGAGCTCAGACTCTTCTTTTTTACATGGCACTCTCTTTGATGTTCATCAATGGCTTCCTGAACTTCCATTACTGACCATTTACTAATGGGCTTACATTTGAAGACACAGGCGAGGCTGGGATCAGGACAGTTTCTGATAAACATCATGGCTATTTCTGCCTCCATGTTCTCCATTCTGCCTCCCTGGCGCTGCAAGTGCCTATCAGCTGCTTCAGCTGCGATATTAAGTCTCACCCAAAAGTCTACTGGCGTTTCTTTTGCAACTGGTTGGGTGGCATAGAAGTCAGCCAATGGTTGACAAGAACCAGGGCTCTCACTAAAATAACGCCTGAGTATGGCATAGATGGTCTCAGGGTTGGTCACTGCACCAGAAGATGAGTTACTTTTCAAACCCACCCTGACAATGTTTTTAGCTCTGCCGAGGAGATGGTTCAAGATTTCATCCACTTGCATGGCTCCAGACAAACCTCTCTTCTGCAAATACACTTCCATCATATCTATCCACTCATGAACAGAGTACTTATCTGTGTCATCACCTCGGTACATAGGTGGGTCTTTGATATCTTGCCTGACCACTAGGTTCATTTTGGAGAAGTCGAGAGTGGTATCAGGGCCCTTAACTTTGGGAGACTCAGTTGGAGCTGTCTGGTTTGGACCAAGCGGGACTTGACTGGATAATAACCGACTAGCGATCGATTCACCTATCTGAGTCCCCAGCTCACCAATAAGCTCACGTAGCTCCTTGTGTGTGCTGTCATCACTCAAAGCAGGGGTTGAAAACTGGTGCCCATGAGCATTATTTTGAATAATGTCATCTGATTCTGATGGCTCATCATGAGACATTATGGACCTGTCCCTAACTTCATCTGCCCCAGACAGTCTCCAACCTCTCCCAGCAACTGGTGTGAAAAGGTTAAAGGAGCCTTGGCCCCTACCAGTCATGTTACTCACAGGAAATTAACAATAACTACAAAAACAATTGGAAACAGGAAAAATACGAAAGTGCTTATCACCCAGGAAAATACAACACATGTAAATGTAGCCCAGTTAAACTCTAACACATATATCTGGGAGAAATGTCTACTAACAAAACACTGAGGATTTTTTTCAAAAGGATCCACAAGATAATTTGGCTGATATCGCAGGTGTCAGAAGTGTTCAGCTCAACCTCAGCGATCGGCAGCGGCTGATCAGATGGATCCGGGTCACGGCACCACTTTTATGTAGCAGATTTCAAACGGTTGACTGCGTTGTGACGACAGACACAGACTGGCTGGAAACTGGATTTATTTCTAAAACACAAAGTGGAGCAGCAAAATCAGTGTCACACAGCAACAGCACACCTCTGCTCATCCCAGTGTGGAGTCCATGCAGCTCTGCTTACAATATATAAAAGAAAATACAATCTATCAAAACGGTGTGGTTTTTCTCAACAGCCACATTTAAATCAAACGTTATAGTGGGGTAAAACAGAGACAAATATGAAGCAAGGTGCAGTCAAAAACAAGCCACTTATAATAACTTATAATATTCAAATTCCCACTAAGATGGATCAATCACACAATATATATTCAAACAACTTTAACTTTTACCAACATGGCTGAAAATACTATTCAGTGTGCAGCCTCAGATCATGAACTCATTATACACAGAAAACAAAAAATATACATTTACACATACCTAAAACACAAAGTGGAGCAGCAAAATCAGTGTCACACAGCAACAGCACACCTCTGCTCATCCCTGTTTAGCACAAGTAAGGAACACATAAACGGATGGTGTAACGGATAAAAGGCAGTTCCAATTACTATTTTCCTCGTTCAAAGTAATCAAAAACACTTTGGGAGCTTTTAGCCAAAAGAACTAATACTTATTAAGGAAAAATACACCAAATTTAAGCGTATAATGTAATACAGGGAGAGGAGCTACAGAAAGTCTGCCTTACCAGTGTGGAGTCCATGCAGCTCTGGCTGGGAACCCCCACACATGCAGCATGTTTACAAGTGGTGTCACACTGATTAACGCCCCACTTCAACAGTGACATGTGGAACCTCAGTTTTACAAAAATTACATTTACACAATAAAAAAATAAACTATATACAATACAGTTTTGAGAATGTTCACACTCAGTATATTATATCTCAGCTACACCTGCACTCCTAAAGTGCGATCCATGATCAGTTTTTGCAGCATGGCAGGTTGTTTAACTTTTAAGCTTTGTCATAAAAGCGACTGATCATAACAAAGCCTTTTCTTTTAGAGTTCAGTTAAATCTGTTGTTTTAGTGGTTTTTCTTCTTTTTTAACTCAAGCTTTATTTCCATGACTCCCAAAGAACTCGTTGTTGAAATCCTGACAATAGAAGCACGCTGCTTGTTGACCAAATGAGGACATTTATGATCAAACCTTCCAGTCAATTAAGCCTCATCACCTTGAAAAAGCCAGCACTCATAATATAGTTATGATATTTATCCATCCCTTAAATTTGAGTTTGACTCCTGAGCCATTTTTGCCCAACAAATGGCCACTCTGTCTCTCATCACCAGTAATTATTGTGCCTGTGTGTATGGGTGGCACGTGTATGTGTGTGCATGCCAGACAGGCTCATTAGTGGCGATCTAGACCATTAACAGTCTGTGTCCTCGTTGCAACACCAGCAGAGATGCAGGGCTGTAATTAGCTGCCGAGACTATCATCTCTTTCACATGTACGCTCGACCATTTAGCTTCCACTAACATGCCACATTCTCCCTCACTGCTGCCCGCCCACGCACTCGCACAAACGCCGAGCCACATGGTTTGATTCACACAGGTTGTGCGCACACCTACACAACAGCCAGGCACACACTTTCCTCATCTTATCCGCACAGATCCCCAGGCAAATTTTGCACGCAAGCCCCCGCACACTTACATAAACTCCCCTTGCTAGTAGTACCATGAGTAAACTGTACATTATGCCTGGTTTGACATTTCACCTGATGTGACCAGCAGCTGCTTTAGAAACCGTGCGGACCTCAGGTGAAGGTCTGCTCTCTAGAAAAGGAAAAGAAGAAAAGAAGAAGGGTTTGATTCAGTGAGCTTCCTCTAGCCTCCCAGGGAATCAGTGTGTAACTAGACAGTGATTCATTGGCTGTGTGTGTTCAAGATGGAATAGTTGGAAACAAAAGAGAGAAAGAGAAGGGGAGGAAAGAGCAAGAGAGCGATGAGTTCGGCTCTCTGCCAGTAAACCACAGTCTGTCTGCCATGTTCACACTTGCAGCTCTGTCCCCACCGGCTCCAAAGCCGAGGCGGTGCCCGCCAGGGATCAATATCCATTCCTATCGGCCCCGGGAGGGAGCCAGGAGTATTGTGCATGAAGGGCGAAATGCTGAGATTATATCAAGTAGAAAATGCGATGGTAGCCTTATTGCCATCAAAATTAGACCACTGAACTCTATATTGTGCTTTGAATCCCTTCCCTTTCTGTGGGAGGAGTAGAGTCACTGACCCCGGTTGCCTCTTAAACAAATCAAGCGCTCCTATTTGGCTTTTAATGGGATGGAGTGATTACCCAGTGACTGCACGAGCGTGGTTGAATAAATTCTGCTTTAATATCACGCATATTCAACCGTGTACCTAGCAAATGATTTTGTTTTGCACACAGCTGCAATGAGGCTGATTTTTTTTAAAACACAAGACCAACATGAAACGATCGATTCAATAGAAGTGGACAGAATCGGTTTTCTGCTGTAGCTCTGATGTGAAGCTGGCAGGCTCCTTCATGATATGAGGATACATTTTTATAAAGGGCCAAAACATTTGCACACTCTACCATCATTTCTAGTGCTATCGTTGTCTCATTTAAATAACCGAAGGGCTAATGTTAGCCTCTCACTGTAAAATTAAAGAGATCTTTTTTTATGGTGAACAAATGTAGCCTAATGCGTTTCAGATGGTTGACTGTGTGTGCACCTTTTGGCATTTATCTTTTTTTTTCTACCTCCCACATGTAGGATTTTTTCAAATTTTATTTACTCACAGTTGGCTTTCAGCAAATGTAGAAAGATGGGTAAACATTAACATCATTAGAAATTATTTGATCTCTTATCAGAATTCACCAAAGACCCCAGTCTTCCTCTCTCTGTGTCACCGTGTGTAAATTCAAGCACTGGATGAACAGATTATTTTTTTGTGCTTGGGTGGAGACAATTTCAGCTCATATTCGTCCAGCTTATCCAGCTTGTTCTTCTCCAAGTGAATGTGCAATTAAGCCCTTGATGCAAAGTTTTTTTTAATGACATTTATTTATTTTAAGGCCACAGCAGTCAAGGCAATTGTTCCCTGCCCTGGAAACAAAGTGGTAGTTTCATCATCAAAACTAAAAATTGAAAGCATTCCAATTTGTTGTTAAATATCGTATTTGTTAGTTAAGACCTGTGCAATCTAATCTTTCCATAAAAGATAAAACCTTTTAAACGAGATGAACAATTTTGCTGTTCCGCTATGTGAGAAGTAAGATCGCAGTCACCCAAAATAAATCTTAGACTCAAACGTTAGAACAGGCGTTTCCCCGCAGCACGCCGTGTAATAAATACAAAGAAAATGGTGGCCGTTAAACTTAAATGTAAAAATATATAGTTTCATGCATCGGTCAAAACACTTGACTCCTGGTACACGACGCCCAGCTGAACACACTTCACACATATCAAGTTGCCTGAGATTCACAGAATTTACAGGAAATGCACTATTTTGTGATGTATATCGTTTTCAGGATGAGAAATGACTTATATCAGGATATGAGATTTTTGTCACAGCACAGGTTTATAGACAAAAACCACCAGTAAAATCAAAATTCACCAAATAAAGGTGCATTCAAGACTTGATGGCCAGCAATTCAATTAAATTTGAGCGCCAAACCACAACAATAGTCACCTCAAGGCGCTTAATCATGTAAGGTAAAGTTCCTACAAGAACACAAAGAAACCCCAACAATCAGATGACCCTCTAAGAACAAGCACTTTGGCGACAGTGGGAAGAAAAACATCACCATGCATTCGTCTTATAAAAGCACAATTACTTATTTGCAGAAATTGTCAACATTGTTGTCAGTTGCTACTCTGCAGCTCAGTGCATCTTTTTCCTTAAAATGAACCAACACGTAACACTGTGAACAGGCTTGATAAGCAAAGTATTCATTTCATAACCCCAGAGGATCAGACATCATAGTCAGAAATGGTAATGATTTAAGCATGGAAGGAGAAGCTGCAGCCCTGTCTTGCTCTGCGTTTGATCTCACAATCCTGTCTCTTTCCCTCAACACCTACGCAGCTCCTATACCCTTAAATATGGGATTCGATGGAAAAAAAACGTCTTTATTCAAACTGACTGAAAGAGAAATGAAGGTCCCACGTTACAGTCCCATTTTAACCACAGGTATGTTCCCCATAGAACCTTTGTAGGGACACAAAAGAAATTATCCCCTTGTAATCCTTGAAGATGGGATGATCACCCAGAACAACTGTTTTAACGTGCAGTGACCAACTATCCATCAAAATGCCCTCTGGAGCACAACAGAGCCACTGCCACCCTCTATAGGTTGGGGGTGGGGGGTCAAAGGTTTAAGTGTTTTCTAATTTTTCACCATCTATAGGTTTCTACTTTAACCCCATTTCTCATGTTAATTTCTATCAACAAAGACTTCTAACAAAACTGAAAATAGTTTATTGTGATCATTTACTCTCAGAAGAGTGTGTAGTCTTTGATCTTAACAAGCTTAAAGTCTGGCAGAGTTTTCCTGCTTAAATCCCCAAAATACTCTCAGGAGATGCACGATGTCTAAAAACTCCACCCCACTGGTACATTTTCTTAACTTTACTCACTTCGACACAAATTTGTGCCGTATGCAGTCGTGCTGCAGTAACGGCAAGCTGGGTGGCCCTGACATTTGTTCCACCTTTCGCATTTGCAACTTGTCATGTCACAGGCAATCAACACCATCAGATGCGACACTACGCCCTGATGTATTGCAGTTTACTGGCGCTAACATAACACAACCAGATTTCAGATTTTTTTTGTGATGCTGTTTTTGTAGATTTTTTAGATTATAAACCTCTTCCCCCCCAAAACATTATCTTCCCTTTATAATACCTCATGTAATCCCTCTATTTTCCCCCCTTCCTGTTTGCTGGCTCCCTGTTCACTGGCAGGGACATGGGCAGCCTAATAAAGGAATAAATGGGAATAAATCTATTCAGTGGCCGCCGCTGACCTTTGCGCGTGAGTCTCAGTGGTGTCTGTGGCACCCAGGCGGTTGGCATTATGATTGGTATGCGACATTACGCTACACAAAGAGGCAAAACACGGAACTACAAATTGGTTGCACACAAAAAGAAACAGCAGTGTCAGTTTTCCAAACGAGTTGGCTCAGATTCCAGCTCGCTCTACAAATGAGAGCGTGCTAAAGTTCATGCATCATCACTTAGAGGATGCCAAGATAAATCAAGGACAGGTAAACGCAAAGAGAGGAGTCATTTAACAACATTTAACAATAAGGTTCCAGAGACAGATCCTATCTGCTTGGTTGATGAAGAGCCACTGTTGCTGTTTCTAGATTTAATTAAACTCTCTAACGTTTTAATCTTCAACGTCGCCGCTTCGGCTGAGTCATCGCTGACAGATGCACCGCCGCCACAATTCAATAAGAAGGCAATCTCAGTTTGTAGGCAGATCACAGCAAGCTTACACACAACTTATGTTCTGTCATTTGAGTCATATGTATATTTCCTAAAGACAAGACAGCAACTCGCTCATAGACATTGCCATTAAAAGAAAGCAATCTAAAGGTTTCTGGCCTTCTAGAAGAATACGGACGTTTGTACACACTTAATACTCAATGTCCTCCATCAGTCTGCACACACACTCAGCTACCTGTAGATTCGGCAAATAACAGCCCTATGTGTGACTCATGACAAAGTGCAGTGCATAATTATGATTGTCAGAGAGTGTGAGAGGGCCTCACATTCTGAAAAACACAGGGTTGAAAGCACTTCAGAGCCATTTACCAGTGTTTCAAGGAAAAACTGTGCCAGTTTTGACATGCTTTGATTTGCGGGCTTTTATTTGGATCTTGTAGAAAAGGTAAAATTCACTATACATGTGAAAATGAAAAAAAAGAAAAGAAAGAAAATCAGAAAGTGGGCTTGAAAATAACACAGAAAAAGCTTACGCTTCAATCAGACTACACTAGGGGACCCCTAGGTATAGCTGGAGTGGAATCTGCTGTCAATGAGGAACAAGGAACAGCTAACAGTAAAGGGGACTTAGCAGGACACCTGAGAGCAGCTGAAGATCAGTAAGTCATTGCTGTGCACTGAGAGACTGTAGCACAGATTTCTGCTGTCACTGGACTAAACCGCACATACAGACACACCAGCAAAAGACGACAGAGATGAACAAGCAGACAGGAAGAAGGACAGAGATTCAAGCTCTTCTCCAAAGCCAGCAACACCACCTTTAACACCTTCTCACCTGTTCCACCTCTCTGAACCAAGAGGCAGGTCTCAGCTCCCACAGGGCACTCCTTGAGCAGCTCCACCACCTGTGTGTGACTGAATCCCTGCACGGGTTGCTTGTTAATCTCCACAATCAAGTCGCCCTCGCACAGGCCCGGGCAGCCCTGAGGCTCCAGGACTTGTTTAACACGCTGACCTGTTGCGCTGTCCGCAATCGTGAAGCCAAAACCATCCACGCCCTTCACCATGGTCAGGGTAAGTAGTTCCCCCTGGGTCGCGCCCGATGATGCCATGGAGACGCTGTCTGGTGGCGTAGTACCCGTGGTGGGAGGAAGCGAGCCATCTAAGTGGGTGTCCGCTGGGTGACCAGTGAGCAGCTGCTGCTGGGCGCTGACCGGGTCCTGACTGGGGTCTGTAACAAAGCGTGCCGTGCGGGTGAGATAATCTAGGTAGTTATCGTAGCCCGTCCTGCCGTTCACCATAATGGGCCGCTGCTCCATGATGCCCAGTGGGGAGATGATGGTGGTGGTGTTGTTGTTGGTGTTGGCAGCTTCCTCTGGCTCATAAGGCAAAGGATAACCGCGACATAATACGAGGGTCACGCTTTGGCCAATAGGTACAGACTGGAAGAGTTTCACCACATCAGCATGGGTGGTACCCAGGACGCACACATCGTTGATGTAGACAATAACATCACCTGCAGAGAAAAAGCATGGACAAAAATATAGTGGTTAGGCATAATGTAGCTGGAACATTAGAAATAATGGGCACAGACGTGGGTGGCTCTAGGCGATTAACCTCAAGAACTGTAATAAACAGAAGCCACGTTCAGGCTCTTTTTAATTTTATATTGTGCTTTAATGGCACATAAAATTACAATTAAAACAAAATGACACTGAACTGAACCAAATTGCCACAAATCTAATTGGGCAAAGTTAAAGAGTGACTTCAAAGTATTAAGTGCTATTCTTAAAAAAAAAAAGAAAGAAAAAGAAATCAGAAAGAAAAAATATTAAAATTCAAATTTAAAAATACAGCTCTTCATCATAACCTTGGTCAATGGAATTTCAGTTAAAACCACTTCATTTAAAAGAAGACCATTATTCAGTCTGCAGAAATTTGATGGCAGTGGTCTGGGTCCTAGTTGTCTCACTGCAGAGCAATAAAAGATCCCCAGCACAGAACAGGCGTCAGTGACAACAGACGTGACGTACTGATTATAACATAACAGAAACAGCAGGAAAAAGCAGGTGTTGGGGTGGAGGTAGTTTGCAGGGGTACCAGCAACTGTATATGGGCTAATGGCTCAGTCACACCAGAGTAAAGAAAGGATGCAATCTCTTTGCAAATAGGATAAATTGGTGGCTGCCAGCTGATTGCAATGAATTTTTTCACATTTGGTAAGCAGTTGTGGCAAACAGCTGGGCAACTGCCTTCAGTTGCAATATGATGGCAACCTATTTCCATAAAATTGCGCTCCAACTCAGACTGACAGCAACCACTCTCAGAAAGACTGGCAAAAGTTTGCAAATAACAGGTGTCTAATTTATAAATGCAGATGCGTCGTCAACAATGTCTAAATCAATCCGAGTGTAGACTATGTCAATGAGCCCAGTTCATCTGTGTCTCTTTGGTACACGGGACTCAACTGGCTGCCAACTGTTTGCATTCTGGTTATATTCCTGTAAAAGCATTGTTGCTAAGTACCTGTGTCATTTCGCAGGTAATTCGCATTCTTGCAACAACTACATCACCCTTGGCGGAGTAATTTCTGTTTCAAATAAGGCTTTGTGCCGACTTTGAATGTAATTAGTTAATGTCATTTTCTGTTTAACCTCTGTAGATGTAGATGGCAACAGATTTGTGATATTTGCCCATTTATCACAGTTACTCACTGTATTATTGCAAACAAATTGCATGTAATTGCCAATTTGAACCCATTCAATCACAAACTGATAACAGAGAGACTCGTATCTTATTACCATTTTATCACCACCTCAATGCACCAAAGTTGCCCTGAGGATGTCAGCTGAGTGTGAGTGGTTGTAGAACTGGTCCCCATCTTTAAAGCAACCAAAGGCAACAAGATTGCAAGTTCATTGCATACGATCATAATAACTTTCATCATGCCACAGTCTCCAATCACTGCTTCCTCTCCTTCAATGGCAGCATAAGCAGCTTAAATTAGATTTATCAATATCATGTGCAGAGCAGACCCATCAGCTGATGGAGGCTGGCTGGTACTGACATCAGCTAATTGTAGCCAGTGTACAGGGACTATAGACTGTCCTAACAATGCTAACAATCTATCACACTTCTACAAAGGCAGTGGTGATTTAACAGAACAGAAACAGCTTAGCATAGTGGAGAAAATCACTATAACATGATACCAAAAAGAGGTAAGCAGGAAAAATGACAGCTACAATAGTGAAATATTGTGGGCTAATAATATACACATGGGAAAAGCAATCATCACAGAAGGGCTTGAGCCTATCCCAGCTGTAAAAAAGAGAAAGGAAGGCTACACCCTGGATGGACAGGTAACCAGATAATTTACACCTAGAGCCAGTTTAGCATCACCTGTTATCCTTTACTCGGAGAGGAAGTTTGGAATCAAGCAGGCACGCTCTACACAGACCCCATCACCGTGCCACTCCAGAAATCATTATAATGTAGAATATCAAATATGTGGAAGAGCAGCTGGCCTGGATTTAATATCAAGACTTCATCTCTACAGCTATTCACATTCTCAGCTGTACGCTACATCTGCGCTGTCTCTCCTCAGATGGCTTGCAGCTATAAACCATTTCTATAGATAAACATTACCACCGATAATGTCTCAGTTGCCTTTTAAGTATAAAATAGTGCATATGACAAGTGGCTAAAATGTTTGCCTTTTATGGTCCCAAGTGGTTTTATTTGCTTGCTGCAGTGTACTGCGCTGTAGATAAAAACCAAGCCAACAATTAAATGTTCCCACACAAAAGCACTCAACATCCAGGCTTATCTTTTTCTCAACCAGACTACTAAATATAGTGTTTTCTGCTCCACTGTGGAGGAACCATGCAGCTTTTTTAAAACTCCGGGCAAGTGGGACTAAGAAGCACAATCCACATTAAAGTCTGACAAACAGCATTACCTGGGTTGATAATGAAAACAATTACATTCTAATTGCAGGCATAATTGTCACGCTCTTTGGAGAGAGGGCAGGGTGACACTGTCAGTGTGCATTGTAAAGAGAAGGCGTGAAAAAACAGCGATCTTTTGTGATTAATAAGCAAAGCATGTGCTTTAGTGATTGGCTCTCACCTTGCTAACCACCCTGCCCAATTCTCATAAAACGTGAACAGAGACTATAATGGCACTAATGGCTGGGTCAATGACACTTTTTTTTTTTTTTTTTACAAAAACAAGGTGATTTTTATTGATTTTCTGGATTGGCTGTGGAACTGCAACCGAGCAGCTAACCCCTCTGAGTGACAGCACACGTGGAAGTTAAGATATCACCGAAACGCTGTCTATCTTTGTAAACCGTGTCTCAAAAGCTTTTCGAGTTTAAACGCTCTGCTGGTATTGACAGAGCCAGCTCACACCTCTGGGCAATGTGACGTGAGGGACTTTTTAATTAATCCGGGTAAACGTAGCCGACATTTGCCTTGAGCATCAGTGTCAGAATCAATAGTTGAGCACACTGGCAGAAAACAAATGATGGTGCTGTGACCTCATGGCGCCCTCACAGCGCACACGTATCTCATTCTTTATAACCAGAGATGAAACGCAGATAAACCATCAACAGACACAGGCAGGTAGGTGATATAATCACATGTTTTACCAGGAATCTTTATTTCTAAAAGATAGATTTCAAATTGACACATGTGTGCCAAATTCTACCGCCTTCCTTCTATCCATACAGAAGTGACATTCATTTTGTTTATTACAAATTGCATAAGAGCGACTCAACAACTCCGCCAATAGATCCCCTGTTACTCTGAATCTGTGTCCCCAAACCTTTTTGGCTCATTATACTTTAAAATGATGAAAAACACTCAATGATTCTCAAAAACAGCGAGTGCACTCTCTCATATACTCAGAAAAACAGTTACACAAAGCACAGGTGAGCACTAATCATAGGTCGATACAGCTGGCACGATAACAAAGCAAAAATAGCTCTACAAATAATTTTTACCTGCTTTATTTGATCAACTCATCAACTACTTGTGGCTTCATGGAGTAGCGGTTAGCATAGTTTGACACTGAATTGGGAGACAGACACAGCCTGTGTACTCCTAGTGCCCATCCCAGGCCTGGATAATTAGGAGGGATGTATCAGAAGGGCATGTGGGGTAAAATCTATGCCAAATCAAATATGTATGTCCACCAACTGTGGTGAGCCCTTGGGAAATAACGAAAAACCAAAAGTGGCGCATGTATTTTTTTAACTACTGTAGAAAAAGTTCATGCTACAGCTTGATTGGCCTGTTTGTGTTTTTATAAGGTGATAAAGTGTTGTACGTGCATAAGTTAAAAAAAGAAGAAGGTAATTTTAGCTCACTGCTAGGTGGTTGCTAGGCAATGTGATGATGTTACTATACATTTTGTACAAATAAGTTTTTGTGAATATAAATCAAATGTTACTGAGAAATTAAAAACTTCAGTTTGCGTCCATAAGGTGTTGTCGGTACATAAATTAATAATTTTTAAAAAACTGTCATTTTAGCTCATTGCTTGGTGGTTGCTAGGTAACATGATTACATTATAATATCTGATATAGATAAGAACCTTTAGCCACTTAAGATGTGTGCCATGTTTTGCACACACACAGACAAACAGAAAACTGGTATACTGTTGTTATAAAAGTATAAATTAGAAATGACTGTTTATGAGACAAAAAAAGCCAAGATGCAAAGCTTCAGTTTTAAAATAAGCTAACAAAAATGTAAAAAAAAAAAAAAGCTAGCTACTGTATTGAAATAAGTACAACTTAGCAAAAGGAAATGTGAAATGAGATGCAGTTGCACTGTGTAAATCTGTCTGAAACCAATGAACCTTTGAAACCAAATATTCTGTCACAACTTAACCTCCGTATATTTAATTTGAATTATTATTCAGTAATTATTATTACTGAATAGCTATATCCTTGAAGAGGAATGTCCATTCATTAAAAATGAAAGACAAGAACATTTATTTACTTAACATTTTCAGGGAGCAAAACTCATTTTTTGTTCTTTTTTGCTATTTAATTAAACACATCAAGAGCCTACTGTCATTTTACTAAAAGAGCAATTTTCCATCACCATGAGCAGAACAAATTAAATCCATGGGAAAAGTGTCAAAATATCAGCAGATAAAACAAATTATTCATGGGGATCCAAAGAAAATGATGTATTTTTGCCATTTCGGTGAAACAAGGACAAATAAACAAACATGGCCACGAGCACGAGAGTGGAAAAACAGGAAAAAATTGAATCATCAAGAATGAGAGCTCAGACAGCAGCCCACACTAATTAAAACTGCCCTCGTTCTCTCGGTCCATTACAAAAGCTCCTGCAGGTCCCTTAAACAGTCCACATCACATTGACCTTATCTGTACACACCACGCTCAGTGGGACCAAGGCCCACGCTCCCAGCTGCTTCATCTTCATTGTCCCATCCTTGCACATTCGTTATGACATATTCATCTCCATCTAATGGTGTGCTCAAGAGTCTGTCAACATAACGACAGTTCTCTGTGGCCCTGCTGAGAAGATGAGGCCACGATAACAGAGCAGTTAAGACTCTCAGCAGGGTGGGCTGTGGTACAGACTGTGGTCGTCTGAGTGTCTGTGTGTGTTTGTGTGCGTCAGGCTAAATGTTAAAAACAAACAAAAAAAGCTGAAACAAACAAAAAGAAATCAAACATCTTATGGAGGTAGTGCACTTTCCCTTTTTTCTTACTTTTTCATGCATAAATGCATTGAAATTAATTGTAAACAGATATAACACAAAATCAGGATGAAACTGCAGGACAGAAATATTATTTCTTGAAAAAGCGACATAGGCATTGATTTACCTGAACAGCAGCAGGCAGGAAGCCTATATTTGAGGTAGGCAGGCTATCATTTCAGCCGGGCGACCAGAGGGATCGGTCGTGTCTATGTGCTAAAGGTTTGCGCCGATACACTTTGATTAGCTCTATTTCAGGTATGCCTATGATACTATAACGAGCAATGACTCACTCGTGAGACAGACAAATGAGACTGGTTGACGATCTTACTAAAATAGTTTTTTAACATGAGAAAAGCCTAATTCTAAGCTTAAAGTTATAATTTCTGTACAGTGTAAGGTGACACGTGATTCTCAGTGCACTATGGCCATTTTGAGAACAAGACTGAATGCCTTTAATGATAATAAAGGTACACCTGGTTAACTGCTCATTAATTCACATATCTGATCAACCAATCACAATGCAACAACTCAGTGCATTTAGTCATGTAAACATGGTCAAGATGAGCGAGGGAAATTCAAACAAGCGTAGAAATTGCTGATCAGCTGGGATCCACTTGTTACAACCAAGGTAAGCAAAAGAGCATCCCTGAACATATAACAGGTCATAAACAGGCAGATGGGACACATCAGCAGAAGACCACATCTGGTGCCTCTCCTATCAGCTGAAAACAGGGAAGCGAGGCTATAATTCGCATGGACTCACCAAAATTATACAAATGAACAAAAAGGTTTCAGGTCTGATGAGCCCAATTTCCCAATTTCCTCCACAGTCTCAATCCAATAGAGCACCTTTGGGAAGTGGTGGAACAGGATATTCTCATCTTGATGTGCAGCTGAAAAATCTGCAGCAATTGTGTGACGCTATCCTGTCAACATGATCCAAAATCTCTTGATGAATGCCATGAAGAACTAATGCAGCTCTAAAGGCCAAAATGGGGGTCCAACCTGGTACTAGCAAGGTGTTTCTAATGATCTATCACTGTAGCAAGATTTTGGCCAATAGGTTGTTAAACCTTTTGTAACTTACTGATTAGTTAAGATTTTTTTTCATTGCTGTCTTTGTCTCCTGTTTTTCATAAACCTTTTTTTCTTGAATAAAAAACAACTACGCAAATATGGCAGTCTTATCCAAATAGGCCACACAGTGTAAAACAAGGGTTGTCCTCCACCTACAGACCCACTTCATTTCACATTAAACACTTTCTGCCTCCTACATTCAAACCAAGCCTCTTAGCTTTATTTTACATTAAAAAAAATATGGCTAAAAAGAATTATTTTCTCTACACATCAAGTAATTCAATGGAAAAATGATCTACAGTACATTTAGTCTTATAGTTAATACATATCTAGATATATAAATATACTATATGTAACTATCATACATATGTTTTTATAGCTGCGCAATCACACAGTAGATGGAGATAGCCAGGAGGTGTCATAAGGAAAAACCGGCAGGAATCAGTTATCTGAAATTGGGAATTTCACACCTCTGCCGGCCTGGGCTTCCTCCGTGTAAGCTCTGAGTTAGCAAGCTAGCACTGTTCCTGAAGAAGTAGGACACAAAGTCTGTGGAGGCAAAGTTGGGGGAACGGGTGGGAGAGTACAGAAGGGTATGAGCTGACGAGAGGAAGTGGTGAAGAAAAGATGTGTGATACAGTAGTAGAGAAGTGGGAGGGATATTTTAGTTATTTTGGGGGAAAGAATACATAAAAAAGAAATGGGAATTGTAAAACAAAGCAGGAGGATTGGACGAGAAGACACAAAACCCAAATGCTTTATATGCAGAACTATCAGGACAAGCTTTATTAGTCACCAAGGGATCTATTCTGGGCTGCTGCACCAACGCATTTGTAAAAAAAAAAAAGAAAGAAAGAAAGAAAGAAAGAAAGAAAGAAAACAGGACAATTATGAGCCAGTGTTCTGAAGAAATACGTTAAAACATTGGTGTTTTGGAAAGGAGCATTACTACAGAGGAAACACCTTGACCAGCTTGCTTTATGTGTGATAAATGACCACTATAAGCTCTGCATTTGCTCCAGAGTATAGAGACAGACACATCACTGCATACTGAGAGCATGACAAGCTGGCTACTTCTAGTCCCTTGACCTTTCAGTACAGATGGTTTGCCTCTGTGTGTGTGTGTGTGTGTGTGTGCGTGCTGCAGTGCGACCCCCCTGTGGCCACAACCCAAAGTTGTGGGGCTTATAAAGTCCCTTTCATGATTAATGAAAGAACAAAACTGCAGTTGGTGCACGGGCATGTGCATATGTCCACACAGAGAGCTAAGACAATGCAAGCCTGGCAAGCTGCACCAGCCAAGAATATATGCAAATGGGTAATACTTGTAAGTGTGTTTGACTGTGGACCCAGTGCCATTTCCTCTTGAAGAGGAAGCTCCACATATTTCTGCGTGAACAAGTGGAGGAAGGCGTACTTGGATGGTTTTGAGTAAAAGTACCCGAGTTATTCTGGAAAAAAGTAAATAATACAAAATACAAAAAAACCCCACTTGGCTTGGAACCAGAAAACAGAATTACAACACAATTATTAAACCTCAGTTTCTTTTTAAAATACAATAGCTTTAGACTTGAATGAATAACATAAACACTGAAGGACAAACAAAGGATGTCTGAAAAGATTTGGGGACCCTATTTGGAAGTCTGTAGGGGATGTGGATCTAATGGAAAGTCAACTGGATTAGTGGTTTGTTGTGAACCATGCAGTTTTCTATTTATTTATTTTGTAATTTAAGGGAGGGGGCTTGCGTGAACTTGAACACTGCCATTGGTCCACTTGTCCTCTGTCTGCAGGTGAACACTTTTTTGAGGATGTGGATTTTCATGTGCTGAACGGGAGGGGCAGGTTGTTTTGTATTTGCATTTGATTAGTTCTAGGAGTAAAACTGCCCTTACTTAAAAGGTACGCACGTTTTTGGGTTGTTGTTTTTTTTGAGTAACTGGGTCCTTCTCTTCCACTTGTCCTTATCAGGGTCCTTGTGAGTGGGGCTGGAGCCTATCCCAGCTACCATAGGGCGAGTAGTGGTGTCCACCAGACAGTAACCATTTGCACTCACATTCACAGCTAAGGGTAATTTATAATCACAAATTAGCCAAACCCCACTAACTGCATCTCTTTGGGAGGAAGCCAGAGTACCTGGAGAGAACTCATGCAAACATGGGCAGAACATGCAAACTCCACACAGAAAGCCCTGGCCAGAGAGTCTAACTCAGGGGAAGCAATGCTAACCACTGTGCTGCCCGAGTAACCGGGTCATAATATTATATTTAATGACAGGCATACATATCTCTATCTATAAAACTCAAACCAAAACAGTGTAAATGGATATAAAGCATCGGGTGTGAATGTGAGTTTGAATGGTTGTATGTCCCTCTCTGCTAGCCCCGCAATAGCCTGGTGACCTATCTGTGGCATACCCTGCCTCTCGCCCTGTGACAGCTGGGATGGGCTTCAGTCTGTCTTGTGACCCTGAATCAAATAAGTGGAAGAATATGAATGGACTGACATGCAAGAAGCAAAAACTGCAGCCGTCTGGGATAGAGCTCCTTTTACTGGCAGTATAATTCTATGTCATTCATAATGTCAGGTTTTTGAAGCTGGCATGCAATTAGTTGCGTTCCCTTTGAAATATCATTACAAGCAGAAAGTTCTATACAACAAAAAAACTCAAGGGGAGCTCAGGTAAGCACTGCTGTGAAATAGATACTATACTGTGTGCTGCTTTAATGAGCTTTTATTTGACTTTGTTTAGGCTGCACTCTGAAAGAAAGGCTGACCTCATTTCTTTCGCTGCATGCTGATATATAGAATAGATACTGCAAGCAGAAAGGCCACATATAATTGCTCTTCTGTGCAACAATCTGTGAGCGCGATCGTGTGCAAATGCATGCCAGCCATGAGAAATGCCATTATTTTAAATTTGCAAGGATAACTTATCTACGTGACCTTCAGCTTCTAGTTTATTGAGCAGAGATCATCGTTTGGTATCTGTGTGTGAATATGGCTATGGATTACGTACTTAACACTGCCTCAAGAGAGCTCCTGGTTAGCTACAGGTAAAGAAAAGTGATTCAGTGAAAATAGCCTCTCTCTCAGTTTGTGTGTCAGTCATGCCTGAAGCTTACCTGTAGCCATCTTTCCATCTGCTGCGGCAGGCCCATCGGGGATAACGCTTTTGACCTGGAGGAATTCATCGGGTTCATCCCCTCCAATGATAGTGAAGCCAAAGCCCATGTTGCTCTTTTGGAGTGATGTGGATAAGAAACTGCCTTTCAGCTGGGTGGGGTCCCGCGTGAACAGCGGCTTCTCTACAAAAGGATAAAAACAAGCAAATTAAGTAAAACGTCTTTCCCTATAGGTTTTATTGCAATCACTAAAAGGCCCTAAAAGCTGGTGCAGGGGCAGCGCTCACAGGGTGGGGGGCAAGGGTAAAGCTTATTCAGTAAGATACGGGTGTAGCCACAGGAAAACTGGAAGGGTATGACCACAGTAGCAAAACAGCAAACTCGGACAAAGGCGGTGTTGAAAGATGCAGGTGTGGTTCAAATGTTTTGCCTCCCGTGCAGGGCACCAATGCAATCCAAGTCCCTCTTGGCACACCCCAAATACACTAAACTGTCCTCGCCTCCCATGCTGGGACACAGTGGGCAGAAGAGGTGCAGACAGCCACAGTGGTGCAGTTCTTCAGTTCCATCCCAAATTTGCAAAGAAAGCAGCAAAATTCAGCAAATGCCATGCTGCCAATCAGGGATCAGTTCCAGGAGAAGATGCTCGGGGAGGTTAGGGAAGAACTGGGAGATTTCTGAAGGAGGAAGAGCTGGGAAATTTTCTGATGGAGGAGCGCCTGGAGTCGGAATGAGAGGATCTCTGCCAACAAGCTTAGTCACACTTAACCAAGTCCCCCATGTTTTTGACTCGGAAAAGAGACATGGCTAGCGTGCAACTTTGCATCCTTTATAAGCAGTCACTGGTCCAGACTAAGCGATGCCCCTCTGTACCTGCTCTTCCCAGGTGATAGGGCAGGTGACAGGGCATGGTCGTTGCACAAATATTTTAACTACCTCAAGGGAACAAGCTTGCCTGCGAGTTACCATGCTTACAGTGCGTCAAACAAGCGAAGGCAGCCGCGAGAACAAGAGTCAGCCTCCTGTGCATCTTTCTTGGCCTACTTACTGACAAAGTGCCACAGGGAGTAGGGGCTACAGACTGGCTGCTCTAGCACTACAGCGCAGGCGGATGTGTGAAGGGGGTGCTGTTTCTGCTTGTGATCGGGGCACATATTCATCCGCCGAGTCAGAACACGCCGGAGCGGGGAGACATCGGCGGAGGAGGATTTGGTATACGAAGCAGTCCTGCGGCCCAGAGCTGGCGAGCGGGAGAGGTCGCTGAGGCTGTGGCAGCGCTCGGGCACCGGGCCGACCTGGACGTGGGGGATCTGGGGAGGGTGGCACAGGGGCTGGCATCCTCCACTGGCGTCAAAGTTTGAAGGGAAAAGAAGGAGGAGAAGGAAGGAGGAGGCAGAGGTGGGTAGAGAGGAGGAAAAAGAGCCTCACTGGACTGAACAAAAGAAACAGGCTCTTCACTCAGAGTCGCGACTAACAACATTACTACAGAAACAAACCTCCACTTCTCGGGTCCAGACAGTTTTTTCTAGCAGTACACATCCTACTGTAACAAACTGATAGAGAGTAAAATCAGGTAACCAGTCATTAAACAAAACAGTGAATCACCCTGAAACCCACATGTTCTCTTAGGAAGACGTCTATTTATATGGCCAATAAGTATTATTAGTCTGACCAAAATGCATTCCACCCACTGCTTTAATGAGGCATAGGTGTGAACTGACTGATATATCCTACCGTCAATCACCATAAAAATAATCTTTATGAGTAAAGCCCTTGGGGAAAAAATCAAGATCCTTTATATGAATAGTATTTATTTTTTGGTAACATGCATGTTTTTTCTTTCAAACAGCTTTTGACTCGTACATGCAGCTTTCCTGATTATATGATTTTGTGTGTATCTCTAAGGCCACGGCTATATAAAATTGCATCAGTGCGTAAATAGTTTGCTACATCTATTCAAATCATTTTATGTTGTTTGAAAGTGTTAGTGATTGCAGTGCTGTTGGACATAATATTCAAGGATGAGGAGCTTAGCACCTTGTTATGTTGCCACCCTGCTTCATTTTCAAGCCTAGAAATTCATATCTGGGAAATTAACATCTTAGTTTTCTGATACAGGCCGTGATACATAAGATCAGTCTTAAGGTCAGTGTATACTATAACATAATCTGCTTTATTATTATCTATATTTATCTATTTGGGAGGATAATTCACAAATTAAACTCCACATTGTTTTTAACAACACTTAAATATATCCATCGAGACTATAAACTCATCAAAAAATTTGTTTACTGAGTTCATAAATTAAATTAAAAGTAGGGTCAATTCCTTCTAGACTTTTATATATTAGACTGGTTATGCAACCAGGAGGAGTCGCCCCCTCCTGGCCACTGGAAAGAGACACGTATGCAGAGGATTTCAGACCCTGGGTTTTATGTATGTTATGTGTCCAGCACACATTAATTTTCACTTACTGCCAGGTGTTTTAAGCCTGTCATTGTCAGTTATATTTAAATTTACACAAAGATTTTTCTGATTAGATAAATTACTGTTTATATATTAGCTTTATATATTGCCTGAAAAGTCTGCTCCAGTCTCCAAGGGGTGCTCTAAGAGGGGATCTGGCTTTCACCAAGCCCTGATCTGAACATGGTGGACTTAGTCTGGGATTACATTAACAGAATCAACTTAAAAACTCAACCCAAGAACTTTGTTGTTAAAGATGCTTTGAACAACACCTGCAAACGACTCCAAAAATTAACATGCAAGTGGACTTAGGAGAATTAGGGCTCAAATACTCAGTTTATTTTATTTCACGTTGTTTATCTTTAGTTTGACAATTAGAATGAATCGCATTCATTAAAGCACTTTCCCAGCATTTGCATGTATAATTGAAGGTATTAAAAGAATTTTCCTGCATCTGCTTTTATAATTAAAGCTCCTGAGAGGCTTTCTGAAGCACAATAATAAACACAAAAACATTTTTGAATGTTTTTTTTTAGCAGATATCTTTATAAATGTTCCTTAATTATAGTGCAATATTAATCTCTTAATACACAGGTACTTAATAAATGGATATATATACCCTACTAATAATTTCCCATAAAGCCAAAAGCCGTTCTTACCTCTGTAGATGGTGGGAAGGGGCAGTGAGGACAGGCCCTGGCTTTGCATCTGCTGCTGCTGCTGGAGTCTCCTTTTAGCCTCCAGGACTGGGTTCTCAAACTGGGTCCTTCTATTTATATGACTGAGATGATAACACCAGAAAAAAAAAGAGAGAGGAGATTTTAGATTTCACACTACACCAGCACACCTATCTCAGCCCCTTCTTGGAAAAGATTAGACCTAACAAACGTAGCACTACAGCAGCTATAGCTATGATGATTAATTGAATGGCCAGTCCCCAGATTATGTAACAGCCGCAGAACAGTTCTGCTGAGTAAAAAAGAACAAACGATTGATTTCTTCCGTAATTCAACTCGTCTTGTAACCAGAATTATGTGAATCAGTGGCTGGGAGTAACCCTGCACATGGAACAGCGATTTCCTTTAATGTCCCACGTTGATCTTAATTTAGTATGTACAGGGGGGAGATAGTCACTGACTACAAATGCTGTAATTTGCCAGTGTGAAATAATTAGTCATCATTAGATACTTCTCTCCATATTTAAGACTGCACACACACACACACACACACACACACACACACACACACACACACACACACACACACACACACACAGCAACATTCTCTCCTCTCCTTATCTTTTAATGAACACCCCAGTATCACAGTCCTAATTACAAAACAGCTTAACTTTATTTTTATGTAGTTATATAATTTCAAGGTCTTGCAGCTTCTTTAATGATATTTACATGATGACAAAGGGAGACAAAAAAGAGCATCTCGAGAGGGATGCGCAGTATATAAGGCAGAGTGTATTCAAGTGTCACTCTGCAGGTTTTTTAAAGCAAAGTCAAGCCAAATGAATTCCCCCTGCCAGTCTAAAAATAGAGCAGCATCCCAGTGCCCCAGAGTGGAAAGCATCCAGCCACAAAAAAAAAGAAAAAAAGAGGCACCCCTGAAACAGAGAGGGGACGTGCAGTTCAATACAGAGGACAGGCCACTGCAGCGGTTCCTCTGTAGCATTCAGATGCATGATCAGGGCTACAGATAAGCACATAAACTTGCAAACAAACAGTGAGCCGTCAGCAAGCAGACATTAAGAGTAACTGTTTTCTGGCTACATCGCCAGTTTGCTCCTAATAAATATGATTAATGCGACACCAGTGGGCTATGCTGAAAATCAAAAGCAAGTCATTATGTATTAAAGATGTACTGAACTTACTCGACATAGTAGCTGCCATAAATGGGGTCATCGATTTTCTCCCAGCCGTACGGAAGCTCTGTTAAAACAACAACAACAACAAAAAAAGAACAGAAGCGGTAATGAAGGACTTGTTTATTCAGTGAACTTGCATCAGCATGTTGATGTTGCATGAAAAAATGTTCGTGGCAGATTAAGTTTACAGTGCCATTTTACTGTTTGGTAATCGTCAGTAATTTGATGGTACATTAGCATGATAACTAGAAGGATTATTTCTCATCTATATTTTGGAAATTTCATCTTTTATAAAAAAAACTTATGGCAATAAGACACAAGATTAAAATCTAGCTACGTTTCCTTTGCAACTTGTCACATTGATTGATTTAAAAAGGCTACTGCATCTTTAAATCTGTGCATCACATGCAAACTTCTTTCAGAAAAAAGTTGTAAAACTGCACCAAACACTGTTAGATCTAGTGGCTGAATTTAAATCTGTAAAATATTTATGTCCTGCATCTTCACCAAGCTGTAAATATACTTTAAAAAATATGGGAACATTTTCCATAAATTAACAGAATAAAACTAGAATGAGCACAAACTGTCAGGGCATTATATCTCAACAGCATCAGCTGGAACATGTTAGTGAAGTTTTACTCTCATTTCACCTCCAAATGTTACGAGTTAGGGACTGGCTTAAGCTCCCAGTAATAAACAGTACATCACAGACATTGTAAATGTCATATCAATCAATACAACACTTGTGATAAGGATCTAAATGACATATTAATTAAAAAAAATTAAATTAATTAATTAAAGAGCAAACTCCTGGTGTTAGCAATGCAGCCAGCACAGAGCTAATAAAAAACTGCAGTTCCATGAGTGGCCACTTGAGGCTGGCACAACAATTGATTCAAACCCTGTGACTGACATTTATATGACACGTGCATATGGAAGCACATGTATTCCCAGATGACATGGAACTCATGGAGGTAGATTTCTGCAGCAGTGCTGGAGAAGATTACAAATGGACAATAGCGCCATACTGGCGAGCTTAAATGATTGTGGCTGCTTGATGATGTCATCATCAGCGTGCGAAGGGACCAATGCAGGGAGGGTAAATGTGCCATAAAGGTGTAACTTTCCCAAGGGCTCAGAAGGTAGGGGGAGGCCCGGTTGCCATAAATATCCAACGAGCATCTCTGGATTACATGGCAGGCATATACTTGCTGCCTTCATACTGTAATATATATATGTGTGATATATGTAGAAGCCGCTCCATTAGAAATGATTGTTGAATCATGAATTCTATAAATGGATTAGCTCGTCAGTCTGAGGACCTGTTGTTAATGGGCTTCTCTGTTTTCTTCCATGCTTGCAGACATTACAGTTGTCTTTCTGTTAATGTAGCCTGGTAAGCTTGAAATGTGTCCATTCCCCCAACCTCTAACTGCAGTTGCTGTCCATGGTGCTAATCAAACGTGGGAATGATGCTATTGATATTATTGATTGTTGCTGTATGATAGGGCAGCACAGTGGTGCGGTGGTTAGCACTGTTGCCTTGCAGCAGTCTCTCTGTATGGAGTTTGCATGTTCTCCCCAGGTCTGCAGGACTTTGCTCTACTACTCCAGTGATACTTCCACTTCCCCTCAGAGTCCAAAGATATGCATGGGGTTAAGCTAATGGATGATTTTAAACCGCCCGTAGGTGTGAATTTGAGTGTGAATGGTTGCTTTTTTCTATGTGTTAGCCCTGTGGCCCGTCCAGTATGAAAGCAGGCAAGGGCCCAAGAAATACCTGCCTCAGTGCCTATAACAGAGCCTGTATGCCTGTGTAAAAGACAGAAGCATGTTTAAGTCAGGTATAATGAAATACCTTTGGTCTACATAGATAATATTCCTGTATTTCCCTTCCTGTTTTAAATTTTTATATAACATGCTTCATTATTATTATGGTGTACTGGAGCTTTGTGGTAATATGTGTTAATTTACAGCCCAGTTTAAGTGAAGGAGATTCCAGCATTTTATTAGTCCGTTACTTAATCTAATTACCAGATTTCTATGTCTGTGTGATGAACCTTTACAGTCTACGGATGAACCTGGATAGCCAAGCTTGCATGATAATTAAGCACTCCATCATCTCAGGGTGGCAAATGGCTCCATCAAGACCATTAAGATAAAGTCAAAGCATCAAAATGTAAGTTCACGAACCAGGTGGTGTAAGTCACTGTAGCGTTGTTCATCTTTTATATACAGTCTATACATAAAACGCAGACTACGAGTTAACAGCACATAAAATATATGCAAACATATTTCATGATATGTATTCTGGGATGATATTTGCAGGAAGCTAATTTCAACTGAACCTAAAATTTATCTCCATTTTTTAAAAAAACAAATCACCTGAACCCTCAAACTGCCACAGAGGCCAAAACAACAGATGTGAGTCATGCCCACTAAACCCTCCACAGAACAACATTAGATGGATTTACCACAGAAAAACCTAATTAAATGAGAACATTATGAGTTAACGAGCAAAATTAAATTGAAACGCTACGATTTGGAGGACCTCGTTGCACTGACAAACCAAAACCTTCATCTAACACTTCTAAATGAAAAGTCAGTGTATAATTTGTATAACTTTTCATAACGGGAGGAAATCCATGCAATACATGTTGGGGAATATCACTCAAAACAATAAATGTAACCTCACAGGAAAGAAAAATCTGAAAATCCCCTTTGTGATTAATCTTCTGCAATTGATAAATGATCCATAAATGTCAAAACAAGATTTTGGCAATGCCTAAAATAGTTGTTGTAACAGCTGGCATTGACTACCTGGTCAGACTGAGAGCTTTACTTTTTTACACAAAGTGGTGTATAACTTTTGAACAGAGTGCACAGATGTTTCTGCCACCTTGGCCTCTTTCTATACGTGGGATGTGCTGCAGAACACGCTGCAGTGATCAAAGCTGATCTTCCTTCCAGCTCTGACAGTTATCAGTCATACCGGACAGGACTTTTAAAGTTTTGCCCTGTCTCGTCTTTTCTATACCCACAGCTCACTGGCAGAACACATCTCTTAAAAAAATGCCTAGAAGGAGTTCCCCCCTTTGCTTTCCAGGATATGAGCAATTAGCATTTAAAACATATTCCCACATGTAGACCGCAGAATTTTAGCATAATATTGTAATCATTCAAAACCAACTTGGGTACTCACTGTTAGAAGCTCGTACTGAAATAGAATCTAAGCTGAATCTAGCGTGGAGCTCGGGGACAGTGTGTTCCGGTCCTGCTCGGCTTAGATTCAGACCAGCTTTGATTAGTGACAATGCAAAGTTAATCAGGATGAGAGCAGAGATAACAGCAGAGAAAATGCTTCCTAATCAGAAAGGGAGGCAACCAGAGGGAGAACTAAAGCACCTCAGGCTCTCCTGGACTTTGCAGCTTGTTGTAGGCACGACTGCAGCTTGTGACAAAGACACATAAACAGGGATTCACCAAAGATATGATACAATCTATGGTCACTCTGTTCAGTGTGTTAAAAATCACCCCTTGACCTAGTTAGCAGACTCGATTGAGTGCATACTGCTCCTCTGTTGCAGACAGCACTATTGCACCAACGCTAAGGAGTGCACGTGCCATATGCCTCTCTGTACCCATGCCCCCATCTCCTCCAAACAAACGATTAAAGTTTCATAAGATGCACTACTTTTTCCTGCACACACACACACACACACACACACACACACACACACACACACACACACACACAGAGGGTTGTGAGTGATACAGCAGTGCTGTGAGCAGGTTGACAGCCCACGGGAATACCTTCTGTGAACACAGCAACATTTCTTAGAGTTAGTGTTTTTGTTTTTTTAACTAGACCTTTGCTAAGTCCTACACACCTGTATATAAAGTACATACAAATTATGTTACTTACTTTACACTCATATTCAGAGGTATAACCCTTTCAGTTATTTTCCATATGCATGCACACACACACACACACACACACACACACACACACACACACGCAGACAAATAAAGGAGATCAAAGGACTCAGTCATGCATTCCAGCACTCTTCTAATGAAAAGCTTTTCTATTAAAACGTCCACAGAATGTTTACAGGAACAAAAACAGTGCCTGGCTTCAATAACAAGTAGAAGACAAATTGATTCTCTGTTAAGGATAGTTTGATTTTTATTAAAACTTGGCTCTTACTTTTATTCTTTTGACTGTCAATTCTGACAATGGTTCTCAAACACTAAAATCTGGCAAACAGCAAGATAGCACTAAAGTCTGAGGGTAAAAATACACAAGTAGTAAAATAATGGAGTCACTGGAAACGAGATACCCACAAAGCACAGAAAATATAAATATAAAGTAAATATCTCCTAAAGGCATATTTTATCCAAACTATAAAACTGACAAATCAAATGTTTGAACAGTTTAACCCTGTAAAGCCTGAACCACAAAATAACTGCCAGAAAATGTAATTTTTTTATTGAACCTTCTGAAAAACTTAAAAAAAAAAAAGAAATATCATTTTATATACACATTTGTATATTTTTGCTACATCTGCTACATCAATTTATTAATTTACATGAATTATTTTTTTTCGGGAAAGAAAAATCCCACTAATGATGTAAAGGTCTCAAAAAACCTCACAAAAAGCTAAAAAAAATGAGATACACTTAGCGATAGAGTGTTAAAAAGAAATTGCACTATTTGAATCTGATGGCGCAAAAAAATTGGGGACAGGGCAATGTTTACTGCTGTGGAGAAACCCCCTACCAGTAAAGGTTTACTGTGGAATATTTAATGGTGAGGAAATTTCATGACTTGTTGGAATTCTCTGAACTCCGGAGAGCGACCCATTCGTTCACAAATGTTTGTAGAAGCAGTCTGCATGACTAGCTGCTTGATTTTATACATCTGTGGAAGTGATTCACCTGAATTCAATGATTTGGACGGCTGAGTGAATACTTTTGGCACTATAGTGTACCACACTGATGGTGCCTTTCCAGATGTGCAAGCTGCTAGACGTAGGGTTTTGAACTGAGCGCAGATAACGAGCTAAATGGTCCCTTTCCTCTTTAGTGCTGTCCATGTTTTCCAGAAAGAATGTTAAATTTTGATTTGTCTGACCATGGAACAGTTTTCCACTTTGCCTCCATCCCCTCTAAATGAGCTTTGGCTCAGAGAAGATGGTGACGTTTTTGGATCATTCTCTCACATGGCTTCTTCTTTGCATGGCAGACATTTAACCTGCATTTGTGGATGGCATGGTGAACTGTCCTCACAGACAGTGATTTCTGGAAGTAGTCCTGAGCCCGTGTTGCAATAAAATCATGCAGAATAATGCAGTGCCACTGAGGGACAGATGAAAACAGGCATCCAACATTGATTTTCTGTCTTGCCTTTGGACACAGATTTCTCTAGAGTCTCTGAATCTTGAGTCTTTTGATGAAATGATGTACTGTATATTATGAGATATTCAAACTCTTCACAATTTTCTCTTGAGCAACATTTTTCTAAATTTGTAGATGCAGTTTTTTGCTGATTGGTGAACCTCTGCCTCTAAGATCCTCCTTTTGTACCCAGTCATGTTGCCAATTAATATAATCAGCTGCAAAATATTTCTTTAGCTTTTTCTTTTTAGTGCCAAGTAACCAACATGTGAGGCATTCAAAATAACCAAATTTATTATTAAAATTCTACATTTTCTCAGTTTAAAAATGTGACATGTTTTCTTTGTTTTATTGTGAATAAAATATGAGCATTTGAGAGATGCAAATCAATGTGTTCAGCTTTTATTTTAGATTTTGCACAACTTCCCAACTTTTTTTTGAATTGGGGTTGTAGATTGTCTAAACTAACTGTTGATAATAAATGTTTATATCTCTTTGATTCCCTGATTACTCATGTTTTTTGCTGATAAGACGTCCTTGCAGCTAAATCATTTTACTCCCAAATCAATTCAAGGGAACAGATTCATGCATTTCCAATGATAGTTATTTACCTTCTCTTTTAGCGAATAAACCTTATGAAACAGTGAAAGTTAGTTTGCAGACTTAAACACTTTTCTTTACCGTTAGTTCAAAAGCATTTTAATGTCTTTGCTAGCTGCTACTTGTGATTACTGGCTATAATTCAGCATTACTTACATAGTCTTCCTTTAATGTGTTCATGTGGTATTATGGCCTCAGTGCCTCACATACTTTACACAAATGCGCCCACACTGCAGTGCTGTTTTTGTTACTGTGCAGCGTGATGATAAATGCTGAACTTAGGAGGATTGTCTCTTTGCTCGCTTTCTTTTGTCTGGCTCCGCTGAGTGTAGTCTATAACCTCTTTGTCAGCAGCCTGCAATGAAGCACTTACTCCTAGGGACAAGTTGGGAGAATGTGTGAACGTGTGTGTGTGTGTGTGTATATGCAATATAAAACCAATGCTTCTTATCAGTGGAAGGAAATGTCAAGCCAGTGTAGAATTTTCAGGTAGGAGCTCTTATTATGAAGCCCTGAAGCGAGTGGAAAAATGTTTACGACTGCTAGTCATGCCACCACATTCATCCTGCAGTCACAGGTGGAGGGCCTCTTACTACCAGCAGGAGGTATCCTGGCATCTTCCCATATTTTCTGCCACCATTATGCTCCATAATCTCTCTCTCTTTCTCTTTCCTCTTTCTCTCGCCTTCTTCCTTCCAAAAGTATTCTTTTATCTTACATTACCTTACCACATGCAGTCTCTCCAAAACTTTTTGAAGTTAGGTTTCACGCTCACAAGCTCGTGCATTTTTTATTCTACTTTTTCCAATTTGGTCTTAAGAAGAAGGTGGCAAACCACACAGCCCTCAAACACCGCAGGGATTCACCAGGACCTTGTTTCTTACCCCTCCGCCCCCCCTTCTTTCATTTTTCCACCTTTTGAAAAGCAAACAAGGTGAACTGAATCATTTTTAGTGCCCTGAGCCTTTTGTAGTCACCAAAAATTAAAGTTCTGTCTTACCGGATAGTGTACTGCACAGGGCTTCATCTATCATGTCACCTTTGAATGCAGCCCACTCGAGGGCTCAGGCTCAGGTTCGAGCACTGAGCCTACTGAGAGAAACTTCTCTCAGCTGATTAATGTACGTTTCTACTCATCAACACTGGCACAAAGTCCACTAACTGACAGAAGGAATGAAAAACACATTTGAGAACACAAAATCAGCTCTATAATTCAATGAAATATACAATATATAAAGATCTAACAAGAAATAAATGGACCGTTGTTGCAGCAAAGGCTTAGACTTACCTACTGCAGATTGCATTCTTTGTAAGTAGCAGCCCAGCATCAATTCTCTAAACTTCAAACTTAAGCTGAAAAGTGCTTGAAAGGCCACAGACGACAAAGAAGCTGTTTCAATACTACAATACCGTCTTAATTATTTCAGCTTCTTTTTGAATTGCCACCTGGTCTGTATTCAGAGGCACATTCTCTGCAGCTCTGCAAAAGCTTTTAATATATATAATTTATTTTTATCCATCACAATAAGACAACTAGATTATCCAAGACACTTTTTACATAAGGGAGGCATCCGATTAAGCCCAAGTTTATTCTTAAACATAACAGTGAACCCATATATATATATATATATATATATATGTCTAGTCAGACCAAGAAGAAGTCTGAAACAAGTGGTAATAGATCCTTAAATCACAGGCAGAAGTCACAAATGTGCAAACGCGTGAAGAGACAATCAACTTTAAATCCAGTGACTATAGTGACTTCTAATATTAGGTTTAACTGCACAACTGAGCCTGAAACTTGTCACCAACTGTCAGCTAAAAAAAGCAAGGTAACTATATTAGGTATGAGGTTCAACTGCTCATTAATGGAAATATCTAAACAGCCAATCACATGCTGTTTTAAAGGCAGACACACATAAAATACTTATTTAAATCAATCAAATAATTTTCTGAGGGAGGTCAGGGATGAGTCCCTGCCCCAAGTTGAGGGAGAAGGGAGCGTGAGATTGACAGACGGATTGGTGAAGCGGCTGCAGTGATGCGGATGCTGTACCGGTCCGTCATGGTGAAGAGAGAGCTGAGTGTAAAAGTGAAGCTCTCAATTTACTGGTCGATCTATGTCCCTACAGTAGTGACTGAAAGAACGAGATTGTGGATACAAGCGGCAGAAATGAGCTTCCTCCGAAGGGTGGCTGGCCTCTCCCTTAGAGATAGGGTGAAAAGTTCAGCCATCCAGGAGGGGCTCAGAGTCTCCTCCACATCGAAAGGAGCCAGTTGAGGTGGTTCGGACATCTGACAAGGATGCCTTCTGGGTGAGGTGTTCCGGGCATGTCACACCGGGAAGAGGCCTTGGGGCAGACCCAGGGTACACTGGAGAGATTAAATCACTCGTCTGGCCTGGGAATGCCTTGGTGTCCACCCCCGGACAAGCTGTAGGAGGTGGCCGGGGAGAGGGAGGTCTGGGCTTCGCGTAAGCTGCTGCTCCCGCAACCTGGCCCCGTATAAGCGGTAGAAGGATGATGGATAGACATAATTTTCTCCTTAAAGCACTTTATAGATACAAAGAAACCACTGGTCTGCATATTGCTTTATTTTAAGAGAAAATAACTTTTTTAAAGATAAAGAGGCCTTGTACATTTTCACATCCTAACTGTAGCTGTAAAAAAATACAATTCTTTTTTCAACACTTTTTATTGTATCTTTCATTCAATACTAAAGCCAACACTCAGGGCTTTTTGTCAACTGTGTTTGCAGTGGAGCTCAACAAACAACCCACATTAATAAAGGTGTCAGTCAATAAATTGGCCTCTAAGCAGGACACATGAAATTTGGTCGCCGAGCTGCAGAGTAAGAGCTGCAAGTACTCATCAGCCAGCTGTTTGCACAGCTATTCTCTTCCAATATTTAAAACCTCAATAAATAATCAGCATCTTGTTTTTTTTAAATGCATTTTTAACACAGTCGGTGCTAACCTGGTTGATAAAAGCATTTCCTGTGACTGTTTCACAATAAAAGCAAAAAGCAACTTGTAAAGCCTATAAAGAAGTGTAAAAAAGAAAAATATGATAACTTATTGAACCTTTTTAAGCCTTTAGCTGGCATCTGTCTACTGCAACTTGACTTGCAACTTTCCTGGCAAAAACTCTGCCTGTCTAGTAAAAATCCCACTGTAGACATCAGCTACTGCAGAAAGAAGAACCACATTGTGCACACATTTAAAGCCAGCATGTCTCGGCAGATGAAATAAGGTATTAGCATTATTTGTTTTTGTCGCAGGGACAGAACTTGCTGCCCACTTGCCCAGTTGAACATTAATATACTAGACTACCTGTGAATTCAACACCCACACTGTTCAAAATGATAAATAGTGGTGTTTGCAGAAAAACTGAGCCATTTATTTTAAGATTATCCACGGCCCACTGTGAAGCTCAGCAGAAATTTGCAGTACTGAAAACCTGAAGTGAAAATTCAGGAACATTTAACACCACTCATACATTAGTATATAATGAACCGTGTCTATGTAAATTTATATATCTAAGCGAAGGTCTTCCTGCTCTCTTCAAGTCTTTTTCTTCATAACGCCGCCATCATTATTTCTCTCAGGAACCACCAAACAACAAAGAGCTAAACCTACTTGGTTGTGATTGAAATTGAATATTTTCAGAGGACCTGAAAGTGATGATGAACTCAGTCTCAATATTTTCTCAGTCAGTCTAACCTATAATTCATAAACTCGGCTGCCTCTCCAATCAACACTTAAAAAAATACTCTACAGTTTTGTGGTGATAATGACTATCCTGTCTGTCATAATCAAAACCGCAATCAAAGGGGGCCTGTGCACTTTGAGAGCTGCTCACCGGCCCCATCGGTTGATTTCTGAGACTTTCTGGGCTTGTTGATGGGCAAACAAGACGTAGCAGAAAAAGCCTCACCTGCAGTTTACCATTTTTTGTCACACTAGAGCAGAAGAACAGAAGGCATTTAAAAAAAAAAGGAGGCTGGAAAAGCGGGATATAGTGTATGTGGAGGTTGCTAACTTCTTCTTCCTTGATCAGGAAGTGTAGGAATATCACACCAAGGAATATAATAATGAGTCGACAAAGAGAGGGAAGATGAAAATTGTTAATATGGTGGTAAACTGAAAAAGGCAAAAATTGTTATTCCATCTGCAGTAATCTACATTTGGTGACATGCTCTCCCCTTCTGTTTGGAAGGGGAGAAATGAGACCCTCCAGTGTGGAAAACAACAAGCATCGATGATAGTAGATATGAAAAATATTAACAAAGACAGGGACATGCTGTCTGTCAGAGGGGCACACAGAAGCAGAAAAATCGAAATCCTAGTTATTATGTGGAAGCACGCTTTCTTCAGGTGAAGTAATAAAAATGCTTTTTTTGTTACTGTCCTTGAACAGAGTGGTACACCTTCCTTTGGACGCCAAATCATGAGCAAAGGACTAAGGCGGAGGTGGGTTACAAAGTGGCTTGCTGAGGCACAGCCTGTACGGGAAGGTATCCGGTGATGTGGTCGAGATCAGATTTTATAACCCAATGTGCTGTAATTGTGGGCTAATGCTAGGTTCAAGTAAGTTAAAAATGTATTAAAAGAATCTAAGTTTAAAACTGTCATGCAAATGTTTTATAGGGAAGGAAAATAATTGTGCATTCTACAGCACTTTATTTCTTTAACAAAAAAATCTAACTGAAATGCATCAGTCTCTGTGCTTTGGAGGTTAGATCTGTGGTTTTCAAATGTTAAATGCTTAAGAAACACCAAAGGGTAAGCTAAAATATTAATGCAACAAACATGTTGGCAGTTCTTCTTATCACTATACTGAAAGACAAAATCATTTTAGATACCCCATTTGCAGCATTTTAACTTTGCATGACTTTTTCTTACATTTTGCAATAAGCTCCACTACAAGAGAAATCACCTGCATCAACTCATCAGACACACTGACACCGTCCAGAAAAAGCTCCTGCTTCCTGTGCTCCTGACAGAAAGGATGCTTGGTTTCTAAATGTGTCCTCAGCTTGCTTGGCACCATGTTAGCATTAGCTAACTCCTCTTGACATGACGCACTTGGGCTGAGGGGCTGTTGACATCCTAGCTCCAGCTGAGACCATAAGACCGATCTACTGACAGATCGCCCCCTCCTTTTTTCTTTAGGCGGTGCGTCACACTGGTGGATAGTTGTGCTTTGCTCCACACGAGAAAGCGATCTGCTGCTCCCATCACAAATTTTAGGAATCTCCTCGCTATCAGTCATGAACTTTAAGCCCAGCAACTACACTGCCTTTCATGGAGTGTTTAAATTTTGGCGGCTCTTTACTATCAGTGCAGCAAACTTGTAGTTCAGCATGTGCATATGTTTCTGTGACTACATGGCCAACAAGCTATGACTCCCCGGGGACAACTGCACAAGCTGAGTCATTCTAACAGCTGTCAGTTAATCATATGGCTGAATCTGCTTACAGTAAGATAAAACCACACAGGCTGTGACAGGGTTTGATACACAGTGATGTGCTCATGATTTACTGCTGTATTTGTCACATGCGGGTCCAACAGATATAAACCACACATATTTTTTTCCTACTGGGCAAAGATTGTTTACTTAGTCTTTCAGAAGATGATTAATAAACCAATACATCTGCGCCGTGACAGGAAAAGTCAAAGCAACAGCCGTGGCTTTGACAGCAAATCAGTTAATTGTGTCACTTGCTGGCAGCAGTGTTTTCCTCTGTTGTATATTTCTCCATTTCAATGAGCTGCCGTTTTTTCCACAGCTTGTTTTCCTTTTAAATGCACCTGCGTGGCGTGGAGACCCTCCTTTCATTCGCTCTACATCAGTGTCTCACTGGTCTCTAACTCAAAGCAAGCAGACAACAGTTAAGCGGTAGAATAAAAGTGAGGGGAAAAAAGCAGAATTCACAAGCTTGTACCTTATCAGGGCATTCCAGTGACAGGAGGAGATGTACTGAAGTGTGACCTGGCACTTATCCCCTCCTCTGTTGCCTCCAAAGTTCGGGTTTATTTGGATAAACTCTTTGTGAAAAACACTTACAGCTGCGTGCAGCTGCAAACAGACAAGCGCACGCTTTCTCCTTTTTATTTTTTGTTTCTAGCGTTACCCTCCAAAGCACTCTTATTTCGTCCTGCTGGGGTCAGAGAAAAAGCTTTTTTTTGTGAAATCCTTTTGTTAAGTGTTAAACAGGGTAATTATGTAGAGTATAGTCTTTCATTATAGCCTCCTGGATGCCGTGAATAGCATATAATGATGTATTAGGGTTAACTATTTTTTTAATGTGCGAGTCCATATAGATGAATAAAAACATAAAATTGAAATATCAGCAATTATAGGATTTAGCTTAAGTGTACTCAGGAGTTTCCATTTTTTGGAAGAAAAAGAACAGATTACTAAAAATTCTCCAGTGTTGGCTTATCATGTCCATTTTCATTTAAAAAAAATGCAAGTACACTTAATCTGTAAGTAAGTTTGTTTGACTGATAAAAAAATGCTTGGTTACATTTGGGTCAAATGATCCACTCAGACATTTATTAGGTACACCTTGCTACTGTAGCCATTACACTTTCATGTTCATGAAACCAGTTCTTACACGGCAGTCACAGAGGGATGCACTTGGTCACCAGCAATACTCAGGTAGGCTGTGGCATTAAAATGATACTCGGTTGGTACTAAGGGGCTCAAAGTGTACCAAAAAAATATCCAGAACATCATTACGCCTGAATCATTGATATAAGGCAGGATGGATCCATGTTTTTATGCTGTTTATAAAAAAAATCTGATCCTACCTACCAAATGCTGCAGCACAAATCAAGACCCCCTGGTGAGCAAGTGCAAATTGTAGTCTCAGTTTCCTGCTCTTAGTTGAAAGGAGTGCCATCCGGTGTGGTTGTCTGCTGCTGTAGCCCATCTGCTTCAAGGCTGGATGTGCTGTACACTTCTACATACTTTCATTGTCATGAGACATAATTTGAGTTACCGTAGCCTTCCTATCAGCTTGAAGGATTCTCCTCTGATCTCTGGCACACAACAAGGCATTTTCACCCAGAGAACTGCTGCACTGGATATTTTCTCTTTGTCAGACTTAGAGATATCTAAGAATATCTGAGAATATCTCAGCAGATGAGCAGTTTCTGAAATACTCAGACCAGCTATTCTTACTCATTCTGATGGCTGGTTTGACCTTCAGCAGGTCTTGACCATTTCTTTATGACTAAATGCAACAAGTTGTTGCTGTGTGATTGGCTGATTGGATATTTGCCCAGATAAGCATCTGACTGGTTCCTAATCAAGTGACCGATAAATTTGTATATCCACAGTGACATTTTATTGTATTCAAACATTTTCTGACAAGTACAGAAGAACATAACAAACACAGACCTGAATAAGCAGAATTATGTACTGTTTTTTTTTTAAAGTCACAGACAAAGCACTTTAAAGTGAGCTTACTTGACATCTAAATCACGGGTGTCACTCTTATTTTGCCTCATAGACCACAGAAAGTGTGCCACCACTGCATAATAACCCATACAAATTATATCCTTCTTTTAATACAATGAAGTGCAAGTACACTCGGAAAGCTTTAAACTTTAATGAACAATCCATTTCCGATACAGATGATGAACAGCCAAAGATGTGTTAAGAAAAATAAGCGCAACTGTGAGTCTACTGTCATTACAAAGAAATGCTACTTTTGTAAATCAAAGAAACCCATTGGCGTGGTATGGTAGGCCATGGGTAATGAAAAAACCATTAATAACTTTGCAGCACAGTGCTTTCCGCCATAAATCATAGTGAAAAGTCCAAAAATAATGCCGTTCTTCCCTGTAGTTTTCACACTTTGCAAAGCCATCCACCCCGATTTCAAGCATTTAAATCGGTTCTGTATATATGAATTAAAAAGGAAAATGAAGTTAAAAAAGGCTATAAATTAATCTTTCTCTCAGCTCTTTACTCTCTCTTTGGCTCTCAGACCCAAACAGTTCCTTTTGAAGACGTAAATCTTTTATAGAACACACACAAATATAGCTCCACTTTTAAAAAAGGCTCAGTATTTTCCTATCATAGCCGGGCAGTGTAGTTTGCAGCAAACATTACTCAAACAAAAGTAAATAATGCATTGGATCGTTGCTGTGGAGTAGTACACATTTAATGCACTACTGACTATTCTGGGCAGCAGAATTATGTGGGTCATATTCTGCTACTTCCTGAACTTCAATACCCGTGTGGAGGGATATAACGGTGTGACCTTTTGATTGTTATTATCCTTTAATAACTTTGGGCACCAGTGAAGCTCTGTGGCACAGTCTTAGGTTCATTTTGCTTTTTGTCTCATGTTTTCAAAAGAAAATAAATATTAATGCTTAAAGGCATCCTTAAAATCATCATAAATCAACATAAATTACCTTAATGCAGTATTGTATATATCATCTAGGTCTATTTATGCTAATTAAAAAAAAGTGCAGTGCTGGTATTCAAACTGGTATTCACACAATGACATTTAATTCAGAAGCTGCATGTCACACAAACACCTGCCACACAGTCTTATGAATTCTCCATCCAATCTCCAGGCCTCAGGCATGCTCTGCTGGGGATGTTCTCAAAATACACCCATCAATTACGCTGTCGACATCTACGCCTGCCATCCCCAACCCCTCCGACTCCGCTCCCGACTGCTGCAGAAAGGCTCAAGGTGAAGAAGGGCGCTGCATTTCGCCATCTATAATAACTCACCTGTAGAAGTGCGCACACACTCACTGCAGGGTGAGTGTGTCTTCACATTCACAAACAACACCCTGCACCCCACAAAAATCACAAAATCTATCTACAAAGTCCTGCTGAGCTGGCTAAATTGACATCACAGCAAAAGGAGAAATGGCATTTCCCAGGCTGGAGTAGCGCTGTCCCATCTGGACAGAAGTGATGAAGTATCGGCGGAGGGACACACAAATACACACACTGGATGGCGTTTTTTTTTAAACTGCAGACGTGAGAAAAGCAAAGAAAAACGAGTAAAACGCTAGTCCCGCTAGTTCCCCTGGAGAGAGCACAAGAAGGAAGTGTGAGCCCGAAACTAGCCTGTGAGACACGATAATAACTTTGTGTGTTTGGCCGTGAAGCTCCTCACATGACCAGAATGTAATTACTTGTCTGCGTTTGCTGCCCTCTGTATGCACGAGCCCCGTCTTTTGGGATTCACAGAGGCAAAAGACAAAGAGGCGCTGTAATATGATTAAGCGCGATCAGAGTAATAATCCCTCCCTGCAATTTATGCGTCTATTCATATACTACGTTATACTGTATGTAGTATAACTTCCCCTGATATATAGCATATTTTCTCCAGTTAGGACAAACTGACATCTAATTAAACATGCAGAAACAGTGAGAACAAACTGCTTTTAGTTTACTTAATGGGGGGAATCTCTTTCTCTTTACCTGTGAAGGCAAATAAAAGGGAGAAAACCAGCTGAATAAGTAAAGAGGTGAGACAAGAGTATGGCCCATTCAGTTTATTTTTTTCCAGGCCAACAAATATTTGGCAGGACAGAAAAAAAAAACAACCAAGCAATTTTAAGTGAGAGAGTGGGAATAAAAGCAAAGAGGGAGGTTCTGTAAAAAGCATGTCCTAGTTTTTTTTTAACCAAAACAAAAAAGAAGAGGCACGAGGACACGAGGGAGAGAGGATGATATAGAAGATATAGAGGCAGAGAGTGGAGGTGAGAAAAAAATATAGGCAGAAAGAGTGAGGGAGAAATATAGAGCGAGTTATGTAACTACAAGGCGTCTGTGATGTCAGCTGCTCTGTCTTCACTGAAGCTGACGCTCCTTTGAACATGCAGGAATGAGCACCCTAATCCGAGCACACATTTCTGCGCATATTTTGACAGAATCTGGTTGTATGCGTTGCAACTGACTTTAAACATGAGAGGGAACAAGTTGTCTTCACCAGAGGTGAAAACATTTACTCACATATGGCTGTTAGGTACAGCGCTGAGGTTCTAAACAGTCAGTTGGGGTTTTTTAAATGTCTATTTCACCTCATTTTAGGAGGGAAACTGTAGTTTTTAACACCATAACATCTGTCTGACAGCTGCAGTTACCAGTTGCTTTTAAGATGAAAGGCTTTACGTCCAAAACTCTTAAAATATCATGAATTATACTAAGATTAAACAACTCACTTTTATTAAAAGCAAATTGTGACCAAGAATTGTGTATTTCAGTATGTATGACCTATGCAGGCAGCTTTCGTATTCCTCAGTCTTGTGTTGATGTAAAAGATTCGGCTCGTCTGTGAGCAAAAAAATTCTCCCTCCACAGAATGCAGCCTACCTCAGAGCTGTGTGGTCAGATAACATGGGCATGGTCACAGTGGCTTTGTTGATCACTTAATCACTTTCTTTTATATACATTTGTTTAGAAAATAGTTTTCATATTCACACTTTTCCAAGTACACAAGTCCCTCTGACTAAGGATGGTGATTATCTCACAGGATTAGAAGATAACAAGCTCGATCATCTGGCTCCTTATTTCTTGCCTTGTTAGCCTTTTGTTTAATCACAACTGCCAGATAACAGTTGACTTAGAGAAATGATACCCCCAGATACGAAAATAATTTGCAACAAAGCAAAGCTTTCCTCCTCAAGTATACTCTGGTGACAATTTCAAATAAAATTCTCCCATCACATTTGTAATAAAGAGCCTCAAGTATTGCAGTTTAAGTCCGGTATATAAGCACTTCTTCCATGTGTACTCTTCACTTTAACTCCTCTCCTCTACACTCAAAGTCTGACTTAATACTGTACTCCTCTTCCTCCTTCTCTCTCCCTGTTGTCTCGTCACACCTCAGAGACTCCACCCCACGATCCTGTTAGTGCTTATCAGAGCATGGCTCGGGTTCAAACATGGACACGCACACGCCCACACCTTTCCCCCAATCAATACCGAATTTACAGAGGCAGCTTTTCTCTCCTAACTGAGCTCAGCTCTCAGGGGTGGCTGGTGTCACCAGGCTGTGGAAGTTTGGCTGAACTACATACATCTCGTACGGCTGCTGACACAGAAACACACTTTGAGTTACTAAAACCTACAAAGCAGAGCAAAGCGCACACCACCGTATTATCTTCCCTGGTGGATCTTTAAGTCTTGGTGGTCAAAAGAAATATATCTGAAAGCTAAATAAATACAGAGGTCAACAGCTTAATTATGGAATTAACAAATCCCTGAACACAAACTCAAATGAACCAAAAGCTGCGTGAGGCTGCAAACATGTTGATGCTTGGCAGTGAGATGGCTAAAAAGATCCCAGAATCAAATAAGATTCTTTAAGTCGAGGTTTAACCCACATAACAGCATGCACTTGTAGTTAACCCGTGACAGAATCAGACATCTCTTTCAGGAAATTCAATATTCCAAACTATAAGGAAATTTGCCCGTTTTGACCCACTGATGTGCAGCATTCAGCTAAAACTTATTACTGAGTTCAACAATTCTCCTGTGTTTTCCACTTGAGAGCTGAGCAGTAACAAAGTTCAATGACTGCAGCTATAAAAAAACAAAAACTGTAACTAATTTAAATTTGGCTGTTGTATCCCTCAAGATTGTATCCCTGATGAGCCACACTGTTTTCCCAGGACTCCATTAAATGTGAATTTCAATATGGGAAAGAGGAAGAAGTTGCAAAGACTTAGCTTTGGGGAGGAAGGTGATGGTGAGAAAAAAACCTACTTATATTAAATATCATGTGTACTGGCGGATGATGACACAGAAACCACAATTTATGCTGCGTTGACCGTCCTTAAACTTCAAGAAGTTAAAATAAACTAAGACCCGTTTCTCATGACCAGAGATCCTAAACATTAAAACTGCGTTATTCCAACACAGTTGTTTGATCTCTAAACATTTAAGGCGCATAGTGAACTTGCAGATAAGTTCTGAAGGTGCACAAGGAGAAAACCTTGAAGGGGATAACAGCTATATTTCAAACAGGTGCGTTTTTTCCCCCTTTTTTTTTTTTTTACAGGTGCAGTCACTGAACTTTTTCATCCAGCTGATACCGACCTGAAGCCACTGTTATCAACTGCTATACAGTTGACTCTCTTGCCTGACTTTGATTCGTACCGCTGGGACTAACTAAGTGGATGAGACGCCCTGAGAAGATCAGCAGCGATCCTTGCAAATATCAGCACATCTCCTCATGTGGTGTGTCCTTGGTGGATAAATAGGATTGGAAGTCTTGGAGATGAAAGCACAATCACATTTGGACTAATTCCTCACAGGCGCCTTTGTCTTTGTTTCTGTGTCATTTCATCATCTTGGAGATCATTCTCCCTTTAATGTCTGAGGATTTAGAGAGAAAAGGGAGTTTCGGCGACTACATGGGGGTTCTTTTGAATAAGACGCAAGATCTGGATGGCAATTTTTTTCTGGAAGGTTAAAACAGGCTATGAGTCTCCATGTTTAATGCTACCAAACCGCAAATACAAATATTTCTTTTTTCACTTAAAACATGCTGGAATACTTCATCATCTTATGTACTTTAGTTGGATGTAAATTTTATTTAACTTCATGGTACACACCAGGGAATATTTAATGTCTAGTTGATTGAAAAACAATAACCATGCAGCTCTGCGAGGCTGTAGTTACGCAGTTATGAAAATGAAAACATGTTGAGCAGGAAGTAGTTGCAGACAAAACAGCGCAAGCTGGTATGAATATCATTAGTTTTCTAGTTTTTTTTAAAGGAATCTGACTGGTGTTAGGTCAAGAGTTGTGAAAATTAGATTTCTGATCAGGTGTTTGTGCGAGATGAAAGGTCAGAGTCACTGAAATTCATTCGTAGGTGGAGAGGAGGCAGTAGTGTCTGTATTGAATTTCTAGGGCTGTGCAGGAATATTGCACCACTTGAGTATTTGTTCATCTAATTTTTAAATGATGGAATTGTGTAGAATCTCGGCTTGGGCGACCTTAAGCAAGGTATATTTTATTTCAGGTAACGTAAGTATAGTCAAAAACACAGCAGGAGAGGAAGAAGAAGATCACAGAATCTCTGGAAACCCCCAAAACTACAGAATTCAGTTAATTGTTGTCGAGCCGTTTCAGATATCAGTTTCCTTGTGCTGGCAGAGGAGCAACAAACCTGTTATGATTTCAAACTCTATACAATAGCTGAGATGTTTTATACTGAGGTGGTTGTTCAGCTTTATTTCACAAAAGCTTGTTGTCTCATCTGCCTATGGCTCATTGGCAACAGAAAAAAAGTAAACGTAGGATGGCAGCCTCCTTGCAACTAGGTAGCCTACTGATTTCTTTTTTCGCATTCAGCGCCTGATTGCAAGTAGTTATAGTGACCGACTGGTCCAAAGGTGATGGAACATGCCACCTTCTGTCTCTAAACTTCTGTCTCTAAGACCAACTGCAATCACTCTGAATTTATAAATGCAGAAAAACTGCCAATAACTTTTTCATACAAGGGACTCAAATGGCTGCCAACTTGTTGCATTCTGGTTATATTTCCATTAAAAAGTAAGCTGGCTGAGTGTCTGTTCCACTTGCTATCCTGCAGGAATTGCGTCATTATTTGTAGAGGAATTTCTGAATTTCTGTTTCATATCTACAAATTTCTGGCTAGAGTAACTGGTTAATGTGAATTTCTGTGAATGTAGATGACGACAGATTTGTCATTTCTGCTGATTTAATCACAGCTACAAACCGATAGCAGACTGGCTCCATGTTATTGCTGTTTCGACACACCAAAGTCGGTTTAAAGACGGCAGCTGACTGCGAGTGGTCGCAAAGCTGGTCTCTGTTGTCAAAGCAATGAGCTAAAAGACAACGAGATCACAAGTTCATTGCGCACTGTTGCAATAATTTGTGCCAAGTCTGTAATTACCATTTTCCCTATTGTGACTGTAGCCTCATGAAGGTTTATTAGTACACTTCAAATTATCATTTGCCACATTTCCAAAACTAAACAATACACCAACATATGTAACTGTCTGTCATACAACTGGCAACACAGGGCAGGTTAAATTTGACCTGGGGCGGGGTGTCATTTGCTCACATGACTTGCCGTCTGAACACTCATTCAGTGTCCAATGTATTTATGTGCTTCCAGGAATATGCACCCTGAAAAAAACCTTGCTACCCTCCCACCATAAACAAGCATGCACTGAAAAGAGAAACAAGTAAGCAAGGTAGTGACTTCTCTTCTTTATCTCTGTCCATCTCCAGTCATATTCAACTGCACTGCACCCCCAGCGTCTATAACTCAGTTGATAAACCCCCTCTTGGTCACGCACAAAAATAAAGGGGAAGCAGGAAGGCTGGATGTGGGAAAAAAAGAGAAAGATACAACTCACTTGTGTATTTGTATTTGTCTATAAAAATGCATTGACATTCATCTCTCTCCTTTCTTTTTGTTGTGTGTTTGTCGAGTGTGTGGGTGGATAAAGGACACTTCAGATCTCGCTCGGTTGAGAATAAAGAAGTCTTTGTAACCTCCAGTCTCTTTGGTCCTGGGTTTTAAGCACACATATCACGGGGCTTCCTATCAACTGCAGCGCGGGCTGCCACACACATTAGCGCTGTCTCTACATAACTCCTAAAACATACAAACCCAGTACCAGCGTACACAATTTAGCAAATGTCCTTCCACTGACTTGCAGGAAATCATGCCACTATGCAGCTCATCAGAGCAACAGGCAAGATTTTAATCTCTTGAAATTAATGCCGTGAGCAACTTACATTCCAGTGTCTAGTTAGCATCAGTGAATGTAAGAGGCAGAAAAGCCTAAAAGAGGAAAAACGAATAGACGATGGAGCTGCTGTACTCACCATCCTCTTTGCATTCCTCGGGCGGCTTTGCTTTCTTGGCTAGCCTCGGGTCCAGCCACGATGTTGTCTTAGTGTTGTGGCTGTGAAGAAAAGACAGAGAGAGCGTGAGAGGCAGTGTGATAGATGGCGAGAGAGAGGAGACTTGGCACAAAGAGAGAGAAGGAGGTTGGTGGATTCTTAATTCAGCCAGAGAATCATTTCAGAGAGGAAAGATGAGACTCCCTTGAGTGCCTGCGTCTAAAAAAGGTGACAAGAGAGACGAAAAATGCTTTAGGTTAACAAAATGGCAATCAATACTTTTAATTTGCTCACTGTCTCTCATTAGCGGGCAGGGGAGGAGGAGAGGAGAAGGGATAGGAATGGATAGAGGGGTGACTGGGGGAGTGATGGAGAGGAACAGCTGTGGGCTTGGCAGATTCAGCCAGAGCCCCAGGCAGAGAGCTGGATCTAGATCAGATATGATGATGTGCCAGGGAAGCGCAATGCATCTACGCGGCTTGTCTGAAGCTCTGGACCCACAATGGCCTCCCTTCATGATGACAGAACAATAGTAGGAAGGGAAAAGTCAGGGGAGGTGTAGAAAATGCCTACAGTAAAAAGATAAAGGAAGCGAGAAGATGAAGGAAGAGGATGCAGTGAGGAGACCTTCTTATATCTTTTTTTCTCTTTAATACTTTTAACTTTTGTGTTTTCCCGCAGGATATTTTCTTCGCAGCTAGGCGTCAAACACATATAGATTTACAGAGAGGAACAACAGTCTTGAAAACATGCAAAATGCAAAATATAGAGATAATAAAGTTAAGTGATGGTTTGTTGATGACAAAGAAGATAAAGGGAAAAACACAAAAGTAATCACCGAGCAAAAAGTAGTCTGGCATGTTTCTCTCACCTGATTCATTGAAGTGCAATGAATCAGCTTCTTTTAGGGCGTTTTCACACCGACACACTTTGTTCACTCTCGTCTGAATCAGCTGGTGATTTTGTGAACTGGTAGTTTTTCTCTGTGGCTTGGTTGCTTTTCAGAAAAATAAAACTCCAAACAAACTCCAAGAAAACCTAATTGTGGCACAACAAACCACATGAGAACACTCAGGCCATACAGCAACAAAAGTAAATACAAGAAGAAGTTGCTTTTGTCTGGTCTAGTGGATAACACAACTAAGTGAGTCCCCAACTTATTTTACAGCCAGAGGCTACAGTTTGTTTACTCTTACAGTTTACAGCATGCAGCTGGTACCCAGGTCAGATTACGGGTAGATCATGTTAACATAAAGAAAACATTCTCGTTTAGGGACAAACTGCTAAACTGCTCCTCTTGATGCACTTGAGTGCAAGTCTGGTCACATCTGCACAAACAAACCAGAGTTGGATTTAAATGGACTGAACAGGGCAGATGTGAAAACACCTTTAGTCTCTGTTAACACCTCCATAGAGCTTATCGCTATTAGTAATGTGGGGCTAGGACCCAAATGCAGAGTCAGGAAGCAGGCAAAAAACCCCAACTCCTGTTTATCGGCATAGTACAGTCCGTGAAGTTCCATACATACAGGAGTAACACCAGGAAACACACCAACAGGGTTAATAGACACTGAGACAAAAGAGAGAGGGGGAAACTGTGGCTATTTATACACATAAAAACACTGAGGGCTAATCAGGAGATTAGACACAGCTGGGAGGAAAGAAGACACGGGTTCACAGATTCAGCACTATCACAGGGGAGGTAGTAAAACTAAAAGTAAGTCACAAAAGACAACTAACTGCCAAAGTAAAACAGTAAGCGACAGGAATCAGGGAATCAGACGCAAGACTGAGCTTGGCACATGGGAAAGATACAGGAGGATAGACAAAAGGAAACACATGAGAATACTAGAAACAGTAATGAAATACAACTAGAAAAGAAGATCCAAAATACTAGGACTAACTGAGAACCAAAAACTTCCCAAGATGTAAAAAACTAAACAAAATCCAGAAACAAAACCCACAGACCACGAAAACAGCACGCAGCTCGATGCTAAGAGGGTAAATCTGATGCCAAGTGCATAATTTACAGGATATTAAACTGAAATAATGAGCTAAAAAAATGAGAAAATCCTCTACAGCTGCGTCTTTTCAAACTGGTCATTTACTCAATATTAATTGTTTAACACAAAGTTAGGGTTAGGCTAACTTGTAAAGCTGTTAAAGTATATAATTTTATTTGGAAGGGAAGATCTTCTGCTTTTATATGGATAAAACACAACCTAACCCCAAAAGAGTGCCAACAACCTGCTGGATGATGACGTTTATTTAGAATACTAATTGCTGGAATATTAGAATAATTAAAATAAATATATATAAAAAACTACATAGAACAACCAGATAGTTGTTATAGCCCTGTAACATTGTGCTTGCGCTGTTCTGATCCTAACTAAAAGCTATATTACTTTGCTAAATCTCAAAGTGACAGGTATAATCTTCACCAACTTCAGTAGCTTAATTAACTGAGTTAACAGGTTGACATTTGCTGATTAGTATTAAATGGTGTACAGAACAAGGCGTTTCTGTCATAAAATCAGTTATTTTAATTAGAAAATAACTGAAATTGAAGAACTGAAAATAAATAAAATAAATAAATACATTTTCTTGATCAATCAATTAATTGTTTAATTAGTTATAGGCAAAACATGTCAGAGCAGAGATCTTTATATATTTACAAGGTTGAAACTGTATTTTTGACATTGCTTGATTACTTTATTTTTCTTAAAAAAAAAAAAACCCACACAAATCTATTAGCTGAACAAATTGTGACCGTCAAGACCAAAAATGTCAACTTCTTTAGAGAATCACTGCACTGACATCACAGAATGACAGAAAATGTTAACCTCTGTTGGTGTTTAGTGGTCACAGGATTGCCAGAAATCACAGATGTTTCATGGTAGATTTTTTCTCAAAGTGTATTGAGGTATTTTAGTCTGGACCAAAGTAACAGACTGATTGAATGGCACATTGCTGTCCTTTGAGCTATAAACAGAAGCCTGAGTAGAAAAAAAAATGGACAGATAAAAGAGGAACAAGAAGCCTCATGCCAAATACAGAGGATGAAGTGAACTTCAGTGCAAGTTAAAGTCTTTGGGTTAAATGTTGAATCTTTTTCATCAGACCTTTTTATTCTCTTTTCTTTCCTCTACTTTAGCCTTTCAGTCATTTCTTCTCCAATACTATCTATAGTATATAAAACGTACTACCTCCTTACTCACTTTCTTGTCCTCCCTGTCACCCTCTCTTTTTTCCGCCTTTGCTATTTTTAATCACTTTTTTTCCCTTCCCTCTTCCTCCGTCTAGTCCTCTTAGACACCTCACTTCAAGAGCAGTAGGTAAACGAATTGATCTTATATGGAGGCCAATCAAAGACAAGCATCCTTCTGGCAACTAAGATCATTTTGGCACTACATTACTTATGCCTAGAAAAAAAAAAAACCCTTGATGCTACAAATGCGGTAGGCTAAGTGAATTAGTTGTGTAATGTGCTTGATGGATGTGGGAGCATGAGGTTTCTCTGTTTGGGGTAGGAGACATATGGCGAGTTGTCTGCAGAGGATAGGAATTAAAAGTTTGCATCTGTGGCAAATAGACATGAAAAGACAACATGTGCCTGGCTGGCTGACAACCCTGTCTCATTTCTTACTTTGGTGCTGCTGCGAAGCTTCTAGCAGTTAAAAGAGTGCGCTCAAGCAGGCTGGGATTCAGCTGATTCTACGGAGAGATTTCTCCTAATCACTGAAATGATCAACTGGTGCTGAAAAGCCCCCAAACTTTTTCGCAATTGCAAAACCCCCCCTCTCTGCTACATCTACATTTGTTAATGTTTTACAAGAACTCAAATGCACACACAATTCCCACCACACCACTGCAAAAACACACAGCAACTCAATTATTCTTATGCAATAAAAATTCACCCCATGGTTTTACTGCAGCTGTAAAATGCTAACAACTCCAATGAATTAAACTTTAGAGCTTTTATAAGAGTTCTACGTAGCGAGGTATTTCTGGGGAGCTTTAAATCTTTAAAACCACCATGTATCACATATAGTCTGTGTGTGTGCTTCTGAGCACAGAGGCAATTAAACAGTGCTTAAAACATAAAGTCACCACATCTTCAACAATTCTTTTAGGATGTAAGGCAAATGACATGATCTCTGAGTATGGCGCTCAGATTCAGAGCTGTCCCTCTGATTTACTCATTTCTAATCCCGTCTATCCCGGTTACTCCCACTGAAAATCTTAACATCTTTAACTCTGCTACCTCCAGCTCAGCTTCCCGTCTTTATGTCAGTGCTACTGTTTCCAAACCATACATCATCTAACGCTCGTCTCTATCCACTACACCCTGCCTGCGCTCTCTTCCTCACCTCGGTTGGGCACTGTCCGTTCCTTCAGACAGTTGACCTCAGGCATTTAAACCCCTTCAGCTTTCACTACTTGTGGTCCTTGCATCTTCACCTTTCCACTTGCCTTCCTCTTCTCCCCAGAGCATACCTCCCACTTCACCAGGCTCTCTCCCACCTGGTCCCTACTCTCACTTTAGATCACAATGTTGTTTCTGAGCATTATAGTCCATGCCAGACTTCATCTGTTATCCTGTCCAATCAGCTCAATCGATTATCAGTTTGTTCATTTTTCTACTTTTGTTTTTAAGAAATGTTTAAGCTGCTTATTATTAGAGAGCTATGCCTTTAGTGAAATTCTTGTGTAATCCCAGCACCAATGTTTAAAGCAACAGTTTGTCTCATAGTTGATACCGATAATTTTTTGCTGGTTTCCTTTCGTGCCATGATATTTTTTAACATGCAGCCAACACAAACAGATGATTGGCAAGCAGATATTTTTATCGGTAAAGTAATATCAGCTGACATCGATTGTCAGCTGATATATTACAGCAGCGGTCCCCAATCACCGGGCCACGGACCGGTCCGTGAGTCGTTTGGTACCGGGCCGTGATTGTTGAGGCAGGTGTGAAATTTATGGTTTTCAGGGTTTTTATCGTTTTTTTAAAAATCGTTTTTATCGTTAACTCAGTTTCCCTGGGTCTTTTCCTGTGTGTTATGAATAAATCATCTTTTTTTTTGGTACCGGTACTGCTTTTATTTTATTGTATTTATCCGCGACACCTTAAAGGCCGGTCCGTGAAAATATTGACGGACATATACCGGTCTGTGGCACAAAAAAGGTTGGGGGAACGCTTTATTAGAGGATTTATAATTATTGTGACGTGAGTTTGTACAGGTGAACATTCTTTCCACAGCTACACACAACAAATCACTGAAAGTAAAAGAAAATATTCCAATAACTACAGGAATGCAAAACAATTGAACATGGCAAAAACAAAAGTGAAGGAAAGGAAAGTTCTAGAAAATTATATTTTGCTCATTTTTCAGGGACCCTACTGTAAAAGAAGAAAATTCTTTTAGCTAAAGTTTTTTTTGTTACTTTACACCCCGCTGAGGTCTTTAAAAATCACTTATAAACATCATCAATTTCAAGAATATCTGAGAAAAGTCTGAATGCATATATCATTAAAACACTTACTCTATGAAGTAGACTTCTCCTTTCTCAGTGTATGCCATCTCCCAGTTGTCTGGCAGCGGCCCTAGCTCATCGTTCTCCTCTGGTTTGGGCACTGCCATCTTCGGGATCTGTCCGTCATCTTTGGGTATCTCGCTCGTGGCCTCTGCTGGGTTGATCTGCGGGCCGACGTCCCCTGAAGCATCTGTGCTCTTGTCCTCATGTTCACTTGACTCTGAGGTGACAACAGGACAAGATGAGTCAGGCATGACATTATCATCGGAGAGGAGAGGAACGGGGGAGGGCGAGGAGAGTGAAAGACAAGGGAGCTGAAGCGTGGAAAATGTGAAGGGACTGATTGAGAGTAGGGGCTAGGGTGGAGGCAGAAAAAAGAGGAAAGAGTGATTAGAAAAAGGTGAGAGGAAGTGGTGACATTGGGGAAAGACAGGAGGGAACAGAGGGAGTGATTGAGGTTAACAAGACAGAAAGATGAATAAATCAGAGGAGACAATAGAGATTGAGAAAGTAGCGGGCGGTGATGCCCTACTTTGAGTTGTGGCAGTGTGTGAAAGTGTTAGCGAGAGAAAAATGGGAAGACAGAGAAAGAGATGGCAAGTGTGAGCTCATCCCAGAGGAGGTCTGGTGGAGGGAAGTGAAGAGGGGACAAATGAAAGCAGCGGATTGAGAGATAATCTATGGGAGGGAAAGCGTGAGGTAGTGATCTGCTTAGATCACAGAGCCTGCTGTGCTCTATTGATTCCCCTTCTGCTCTCCTGGTCAGCCCACACTCGGTCCCTTTCAGAGATAAAACTCCTCCTGAGCCGAGAGAAGCTGCCCACTTTAACACACAACATGCCTCAGCATGACGTTTTTGAGCATCTCACTATTGCTGAAGATATTTCCACTCTTGATTTATAAAAACTTTTCAACACTTCACGTACAAATTTGAACCGATGGCGTTCTGGTCATAAAAGTGGTGCTCTGCTTCAGTTTGGGGTCTCCAAACATGACAAAACCTTTTTAAACCCCCTCCCCCCACTACCACTAGATTGATATTACTGTTCAGGTAAAAACATAAATCATGTCAGCTTCATTAAAAGTTGACTACCATACAGTAAGGCTTGTGTCACAGTCTTAGCTTTTACATGCTGGGTTTTAATGAGATCACAATGTCAGAGATTTATATTATTTTATCATTCACAGCAATGACGTCCGCCAGGCTCCAGACAAAATGAAAGTAAAGTCAAAGTGTAAAATAACATGCAAAAAAACACAAACAAAAATCTACTTTTTTTGCTTCTGATTTCCTTTAATCAATTCAGGTATTTTATGTCTCTGATCCAGTAAAACAAATATGATATTTAAAGGAAAACCATCATTTCACCTTTAGGACATTTAATCTGAGTATTTTCTGTTTGTTTTTCTTCTGCAAATCATGAATCTTACCTTGTTTGACCTCATTGCCAAAAGGAAACCAATATCGCATCCTTTAACCAAACTTCCCTTCTCCAAATATCACCTTAACAGCTCCATAGTATATACCCGTAATTACATCCAAAAATACAGCTGCAGCACTGTATAAAAGTAAGTGCAGGGAGCAGCTGAAATCAGCGCCCAGACTCCTTGAGCTTCTGTGCTGCTCTGACTGATGCTGTGCAGTGAAAGTCTTTTCCTGAGGCCATGAAACCATCTTAGAAAGTCACAGGACCGAAGCGTGGCTCTGGATTTGGAATCACAAAATTTGAACTCATAATGGTGTTTTTATGATCGCCTATTCATGTGATCACGGGTTTCAGTGCGTGACGGAGCGACTCCATGTATCTGTGTTTGTGTGTTTACTTGTTATAACAAGTGCACACACTAGAAGGTATACTCAGATACGTCTTTTTAGTCTAGTCTTTCAGTGCAGAGAATGGCACCTTTCTCTATCAGTTTACAGATAACAACGAGCTCTAGAGGTTTGGCCTTGTTACACAGGATGTTAAACCCCTTTTCTGCCAATTTTCTGTATTTACAAAGAGGATAACAGCACTTTCTACAGGGCTGATTCACAAATGAGAGAAAGCACTTAATAAAATGCCCTTGTTGATTTTTAAACAGCCTACAGGCTTTTGTTGAATTGGGGAGCAAAATATGTGTTTGCCCCTTGGCTATCTGTTCTGAGACACTGTTTAATAATGGTACCTAATGAATGATATCAAATTCTAGAGAGCAGCAGCACTAATGCTTTAATCATAAACTGTTTGTGCCGCAGAGGTAATCACTGCGAGAGCGAATTGCCGTTCACTGTTTATATATCACGTCATTAAACTACATATAAAGATATTTGTGTAACCAATTAAAAGTGATAATCTGCCGTAAAATCATTTTCGAAGAAATGCATGTAAAAGCGATCTGTTCCTGCATCTGTTGCTAGGCAACCGCCCTTAAAGAGACTGTCGCTGTAACATGCAGATCAGTCTGAGCCCAAGCGTGACCTCAGACCCTGCTGTCATGATGAAGCCTTCGGCAGAAGTGACCTTTGCCTCTGTGCGTCTGTGGAGGTTGCTGTCGGGACTGACCTGGGGTGACAGCAACACCGTTGCCATTGACAATGGGTCTCTCCTCCTCCTCCTCCTCGGGGGGCTCGATGCTGGCTTTTTCCATGTTGCTGACTGACTTGTTGCGTTTCCTCTTGCCCTCTGAGCTGGGTCTGGCGCCCGGCAGTAGCTGGTCCGTTACATTTAGCAGCAGAGCGCTGGGCTCAGCCGGAGGCTTTGGGGTGCCGTAAAAGTTATCTGGAAAACAAAGTTTAGAGTTTTAAACCAAAGCTTTATTCTACAAATGCTACAGATGTACAGTAGAGTGCAAAGGCACTTTAGATTCTCATACATCACATAATATCACCAAGTTGTCAAATTCACTGTGAAAATGAGAGCAGGATGAAGGGATCTAAAAGATGGCTATCACTGACAAGCTCTGGACATCTTAACATGCAAACTTTAGATCAAAGCAACATTTGGCCAAAGCGCAGCCTCACTCTGATGGTATATGTCCACAGCTTCTGTGATTTCCACACTTCCCAATCACTGACTACAACAGCAGCTGGGAAATGCATTCTGTTGCCAAAGTGTTGCAGTTCCAATGAATGGATTTGATTTGGCTTCTCCCCATTTGAATCAAGTTTACATTTAGCCTATTTTATGCAAATCAGGGGCGCTCAGAGCTCCCCAAACCTTTTAAACTAACCACACACACTCTAAAATATAGACCCATTGAACAGTTTCACGGTTCATTGCTTACCTTAGTGTTTAAAGGAACATGTTTAGTTAAAGGTTTGCTAATATATAAGAAAGCCTCTAGAAGAGCTGTTATTTTGGCTCACTTCATCCTCTCCCTCTTTACTGGGAAGAACCTCAGTTCTTCAGAAGGAAACATGTTGGAACCCTTTTTTTAAGTGTCTTAAAAGTAAATATATCTGCTTTTGATAATCCCAGGAGATGACATGAGATTTAAAAAATAAAATCTGCATTTCCATAAAATTTTAATAAAGAAAAAACAGCACTGAAAAATAATTCCTGTGTACATAATGTGGATGCAAAGAGGCAGCAGAACGGGCACGGAATAAAGAAAGTAAGGATGAGAGAAGTGAGAGAGGGTTAGGATGTTAGCCTTGTAATGTCAGATGATTTCTGCACTTGAGATGTTGTTCCAGCTAATTCGCCATCATCTGCACAAAGACGTACACACTTGCAAAGTAATCTTGACCTGCACACATCTAATTGCGAGCTAATCGCAACCATTTAAAGAACAGCATATTTATTATTGCGAAGTTCTTTCATTACCTCCTCTGCATATAAATCACTTACCAGCCCAGTGCCTGGATTTCCTTGGAATATAACTATGGGTTTCTGCATGACTTGGACTGAATAATAACCATCTCTTTCTCTCTCTCTTAGTTTCGGTCTCTGCTCAGAACCAACTCCCTACCTCTGGGAACTGCAGCTTTTCATTTAGCTCTGATGCAACAGCTCCTTCCACAGTCGTCTAAGTTGATTTTACATTTCACTGTCATTCAGTTTAAGCACTGGCAGCAGTCCAGTACTGTTGACAGTCTCCATCAGTCAATGTGAAAACCTCATAACCTCATGTTTATGGATTTATATATTTTTTTATTTTAATGAGTGCTGTTGAGATTTGATTTAATAAATCATTTTCTTCAAAAAAGCTGGAAAATGCTATAAAATGCTCACACAGAGGGTAACTGAAAGAGCCAATACCTCAAAACCTAAGGGAAAAAAAAGTGTGCTGGCATTTTTAGATGTGAAGTGACCAATAAAACCACAAAGTTACAGTCTTTCCTTAAGCCATTGCAAGTCTCAAGCTTCTAATAGCATTTTCACACAGAGTGAAAAAACTGCAAGTTTTATGTGAGTGACCGGACTTTTTCTTTTAAAGTTTTTCGCACAACAAACAGATGAGAGTGAGAGTGAGACATTGGATTATATTCGTCCAAAGTCTGAGAGATGCTTCTGTCACTTAAAAGATCAGACGCTACTTTTCTTGGAGGCTTCCTTTTAAATCGGTGCCCTCATCCACTCAAGTGTGCCTGCTAGAGCACATGAAGGGACTGCTTATGCGCAATTAACTAGGCTCAAGCATCTGAGACAAACTTTTACACATATATCAAGGGAAACATGAAGAAGCACCTATTGAAACATCATGTTCACATTGTGAAAAACCTAAAGGCTACAATAAAAAATAGAAGCGAGCAACTCTAAAAAGATTACGGAGACTGGTGGGATTAGAACCTCTGAACCAAAGACACGATTCCCGGAGCCTTAACGAGCTGAAGCTGAGGAAAAAGTATACTCCGCGTGTGAACTTAAATAACCCGAAGCATCAGAGAAACCTGGACTTTGAAGTTTGAGTAAGTGGTGGAAATGCTGTCACATCTAAAAGCCACGGTGATTTAAGTCTACAGTGTTACTGAAAGTAACTTTTTTTCTTAAAAAACAGAAGGAAATCACCTCAATTAACAAAAAAAGTTTAAAAATGAAACGAAAGGAAGGAGGAGCTGAAATTTTTTTGTCACAACAGAATCATGAAATAAAGCAGAGACGGTATAAATAGATGGATGCAGCCATCAGATTGGGTAGTGTCCAGTTATGAAGCTTCACACTGAAGGTTTTCCCTAATGTAAACCTGCCGTGCAAGGGTTGGATCTGACACAGAACCAGGGTACTGTACGCTCATTGGCAATAATCCTCCTTTCTGACTCTAATAATAACCATAATTTACAAAATGAACTTCATATTTTATTGAATATGAGTTGGAACTAGTGATTTAGCCAACAAAGTCCTCAGAACACAGAGCACAGCAAGGCAGCTGAGAGTAATTTTTCTATAGACTTCTATACAACCAGACAGCTTTGTGCTTCCAGGGGAGCCAGCCCCCTGGTGGTCATTAAAAATAATGCAGCCTTTAGGTACTGAAAGCCATGTCTACCTTGTATCTATACTGTCATGGATTTTTTCAGCAAAAAAAAAAGAAAAAAGAAAAAATGACGGATAACAGTTTATTCAGAGACCTCGTCTCCACCACAGCATCTCCGTTCCTTCAACATACTACACCAAACTCTCTACAACTGACAGAAAGAAAGTCTCCAACATTTCGCTCGACACACTTAAGGACCTCAGCATCCTCAGAAAGTAGAGCCTAATCATCGCCTTATTGTATACAGCCTCAATATACAAGAAGTATCTTCAAGTTCCACCTGTTGTCGATGTGGACACACGTCCTAGAAAAGACGTGGGCTACGTAGTCATCCTCTTCCATCTGAAGTCGATCACCATCGCTCTGGTCTCAGATGGTTCATATCCAGATAAGTGAGGATCTCTCCTGCACCGCTGAACAAAATCATCTGCTAGTACTCTGTACTCCTCCCGCCCATCAATCATTTATAAATAACATTTTCCTATTTCATTGCCTTTTAGTTATTGTCACTGTTTTGGTAAAACTTGTTCAGGCGTACTCAAATGCATTTTTTTTTTGCAATTTTTAAAGCTTAAGCTACACTTTTCATGTACCCACCAGATTCTGCAGAGGTAACCACCCCCCTGGGGTATCCTCAATGGGGAAGATTGGTAAATGTAAACATCTCTTTCTATAACAGCCAACCCTCAAGCTATTTCAAATTACAGCCACACGTTATTGTAACTTTGTCCATTTTATCCAAAATGCTGCATTTCATATCGCTCTGTGCAACAATATATTTAGAAATGTTGCAGCTGGTTTTGGTTGGAACTCACTACCTAGTAGTTAACGTTGGCTCTAACTGGCATTCACATGGTGTAACAGATGGCTTTATATATCTGACGAGCTTCATCATTACAGCAAATATAACCTAAGCTGAACGGTTATTGTAATATTTAGAGCTCACAATCAAAACATGAAAAAACAAAAAGATTATTTTATCATGCTGGAATAATGAAAACAAACGGCAATGGCATATTTTTACGCTATCATTAAATTACCACCCAGACTCCTGTTTTATAAGTTGAAGAACACCAGGGATGTAATTAAAATAACAACTGTGAAAAAGTAAGTGGAAATTAACTGAGGAAAAAAAAAGGATTTTCTTTCACTTTGTGACTCAGCTGATTAAAGATATTTGCTAAAAAACAGAGCAAAACAGCAAGATGTTTGGACTTTATTGCTTTTCTCCGGGAAACGTGTTCTAGGAATTGAACCTGAGAACTTCCTATTTCTTTCCTACTAACAAGTCAAACCTCTCTCCTTTTTTACCAGGCAGCTCTTTCCTTTAAAATTCATGCCTTCCCCCTTTCTTCCACATCTAATTGGCCATTAAATTATTAAAATGTATAAAAGGCTGTATGATGGCCGAGCGACTGTGCAAGAAGGAACTCTGTCTCCCTCTCCCCATGGAAGGCAGCTCCCATCGCCAAAAGGATCTAACATTGCTTCTGGCAACCGACCATTAAATTGGCCATCTGCAATTTCCTTTTTTTTTTTTTGCTCCATCCTGCAGGGGCGGCAGGCTGACAGAGACTGGAGTCAGGTGGGAGAGAAGAAAGTCGGCTGCTATGTGTTATCTATATAATGGTAGGGGTCTCCTGAGAGTTGGAGGTGGACAGGCAAACTAGGCGCTGGACTTTTTGAGTGGTTTAAAATCTAAGCCTCAGGCCTGTCTGACCACAGGAAAGAGATGGAAGAGAGTATCTGTTTGTCTGGATTAGGAGCCTGAAGAGCCACTGCAGCTCGGGCTCAAGTGAGCCAAGAGAAAGCCAGCATGAAAGTACTGTATGTGTGTGTGTGTGTGTGTGTGTGTGTGTGTGTGTGTGTGTGTGTGTGTGTGTGTGTGTGTGTGTGTGTGTGTGTGTTTCATTGAGAATTTACTTTAGATTGGTTTCAGTGTCCTTCATGTCAGATTTCACTCTCATCTCCATAGAGCCAAAAGATGGATAAATAGAAGCAGACTTGTAAGCGTCGGGGAAGTGTTTGGGCGTGGGGTGATGAGCCCCATTCATTCAAACTGCTGAAAACTACCCATAGTGCCAAACTGAAGCATACATTCCTTAAAAAAATACAGAAATATCACAAAGAAGAATGACCGCAATCATACGCGTTATTAAGCGTGTCTTAAATAAATCCTTACCTTCATATGTTCCACTCTCTAGCAGGGCTCCACTTTTCTCCAGTTCCATAAACCGGTCAATGGTCACGAAATTATAATCCACCCCCGGGACCTCTCCTTCCTTGGGCTGCCTGGTTGTGCCTGCAGAAGATAAGCAAGAAGAGTTATAGCTATAATGTGAATAACTGCTGAATGAGAGGGCGACTTTGATTAACAGTGAGTCTTTTTCAGTGTTTTCGAGACGATCAGAACAAGCCAGAGCTTACACAAGCTGACCCCGGCCCAGCTCTATTCATTAAATCCCCAATCTTTGCATTCCTTTTTTTGTCCCATCCTTTGTACAGCTGAGATTGAATATTTAACAGAGAGGAGAAGTGGCAAGGTATGATTTCAGGAGCTAAGTGATGCAATTTGAACACCAAGAGGAGAAATCAAATCAATTTGCATGGAGTTGACAGCATGTCGAGGACTCCCTGACAGGAGCAGCGGTCCTGCCAGCTGACAGGAACATGGGTGCGGTGAAAATATTTTACCCTGTGGTAGCAGCATTTTAAGTCAAGTCACGACCATCATTTCTCCTCCAGTTACTAAAACAAAGTGTGTCAAAGTGTTTACAATGTTAAAATGAGGTACAAATGACTTCCTAAATACGTTCTCATAGCTGTGTGCTAATTAGACTAGTTAAAACTGATCCCAGCTGTGATAACATGCAGCACTCTACCCCTGAGGTGCTGAATGGGTTTTCACATCTGAGGGAGCGTTACTCACACTAAAGCAGAGCCTGTAAACCACACTTGTTAAAGCCTGACTATAAAGTATCCAACTGTGTGTTTTAAAGTTAACGGCGGAGCGTTGTGCCACCGATCGCCCCTTGTACGCAGCATGGGGTGATTTGACTTTATGTGAGGCCAGATGACATCGCTCCTGCATTACAAGTTTCAAACAATGCCTGTAAAAGTTTGTGTGTTGTGTAGATGTGGGCCAAGAAAAGCCAAAAGTACGCAGGTTTCAGTTTCCCAGTTTCCATAAACACAGATTACTGCACTTTTAACTGTATAAACAGAGCTACATCAGTTAAAGAGCTGATCTTAAAACTACCAAGTGGGAAAAATGGGTACGCTTAAGAGCCCAAGAGGATGAAATTGTTAGTTTTTCTTGGTTCACTTCATGAATAAGAAGAAAGGGGATAGAATCAGCAAGCCTACTTCATCTTACTGCCCCTAAAGGGTTTACATTAAAGGCTGAAAAACTCCTTGAGGTTCTCGAGGCTGCAAGTCGGCCAACATTAAGAGCGGGCAGTTTAGAGACATTTGCATGGTTTGTGTTTTATACTTGAACTTTTCAGCAACAACAATCACAAAATCTTGCCCTCTTTGGCAACGTGCATGGAGGTGAGAGAGCAAGAAGAGGGTTTGATCTTCTCTCAAGCCGTCTGATCACTTCAATCACTCCTCATATGTACAAACAAGAGTGAGGCTGAATGCTTTGAAGGAGAGAGTATCCAAAAAAGTGCATACGCTATTCGCATTTGAAATGCAGCCACTTGGATCAGGTATAAACAACTTTGCCATCAGACGTGACTGAACCTCACATGGGGTGTATAAACTCACCGAGGTCTGCTTCTTTCATGTGTCAGCGTTTAGACAGTGTGATCAACATCATCAGCCCGAGCTTAAACTTCTTAAGATTTTAAAGTTTGGAACTGAAAAAATCTGAATCCAATTAACATTTTTTAAACTCCGTAATCTTCAGGGCACCTTGTTACCCAAGGGTTAAAAGGGGTCATGCATGCACATGCACTAACAAAAGCAAACAGGTAAACAAAAAGCTCAGGTTCAGAGTGTTTGAAACACTCCACTTTTTTCTGCTCTTGGTTCTTAATAAATTCAGAGAATCAATATCCCTAATATGGTCCTGTCAAAGGAAAGGCTTTGTTGTTCACTGGTCCTATGCAGAGCCTACCCACAGCTTTGCAGACCATTATCCACATGTAGCCATTTACTGTCATCACTGTCGAAATATATGAAACCACCGATCTGCTGCTGGTCCTTCAGCTTCTAGCCGAGACTGAAGTTACAGTATTTTTTCGTCATAGTTTTCATCGATGACTGTTTTTTTCCAGGCGAAAACAAGACGATAACTAAATAAAAATTAATGCATGAGGACAAAAACTATGATGAAATGTGTTGACACTTTCGTCAACAAATAAAAAGTTAAAGAAAATGTTCTGGAGAGACGAGAGAACGGCGGAACGAGTTTGGAAGTGATCCAATGAGAAGTAATCTTCTGCAGTACAACAACTAGCTCCTATGCTTCCTCATGAAAACGTGACAAAATGTCAGCGCTTGGGAGGAAGAGAAGAGTTGACATATGGACACATTTTGTCTTTGTTGTCAAGGAAACTGAGATGCTTTGTTAAATGCATGGAGCAACTTGCTGGTAAAAAAATGACAAAGCAACTTTAGATTTAGTCTACCATAATCTTATGATATTTAGTTGAATCAAACTAGACTAAAATAATTTAGATGCCTAAATTAGGATTAAAACTAAATCAAAATTTGCTGTCAAAGTTAACACTTTCGTCTACTGTCTGTGCTTTTCATGCTTTTTTATGTGTTTGTTTTTTTCCCTCCATTTTTCCCTTCATGGTTGAACACCACAGTCACTCTGTTCCCTGTTCAAGCCCACATTACAACTAGTCAGCGTTCAACCTACGTACAGCATCATCCCTGGTAGGCTACATGCTGTCTGGTTTTGGAGGACTGCACACAACCACATCTTTGTAGTTTGCTAACCTACAAACGTCACTTTGTGTAGCCAAATGGACACGAATGCACCACAGTGAATCAGGCACACAGATCTGGCTTTGGATAAGTGGACAGATGCCCCATCCAACGAGTGTTAAATGCTGCATTTAGGGTGTAAGTTTAGCTCACTGGGTTGAGCAGCCTTATGTTGTTATTGTAGGCAAAGGCACGTGTTCAGATTTATGGTGTGTCTTAGCCCTGGTCTTTTTCCCAGCTTTTCTATCTTACCTTATCACATTAAGGCCCCAAAATATATTAAAAGAAAGGTGGAATTTAAAATTCTTCCTTAAATCTAGATAACTGCAAACCTTTCTGAAACCTAAAGTGCACCTCCCTAGCCTACATTGTCTGTGATTGTCCTGTTTCATATCTTCGCTTCCTCCGATTGATTTCTGGCTGTTTGTTC